>NC_044003.1:4125648-4473981 GCF_902150065.1 Myripristis murdjan | reverse complement strand
TTTTTTCCCAGTGCACTCAGATGGTTTTCTCTGTTTATTAACTGACAGACTCAGCAGTGATCGTGCCTCTGTGACATGTGTAAGGTGATTATCATTTTTTTTTTTTTTTTTTTTTTTCAGGTTGAGGTTTAGGTTCTTTGATGGAAGAGTATATTTTATGACATTCATTTCCATTGATATATATATTTTTTTTACCTGTTGCTTCAGATCCTTCTGTGCCTTTCAAGTTTGCCAGCTGACGTTTTTTTGTTTTTTTTTTTGCCTGCTAACTTTTTTAACTGCGAACTCGCTAACTCACATGCTGACAGATAATGGCCTCTGGCTCCGCCCACTGAAACTTGACTCAGCCAATCAGCTCATCGCTGCCTCAGAGAAATGTTGACAGAACGTGAACATCAGTGTCACGTCCAAAAAGCTCGGACATCTGACATCTGGAGGAAATACAGGTTTCTGACCAAAGAAGAAAGAAGAAATATTGGGTAACCATGGCAACCTAAAGAAATTCCCACTTTAACGAGCCAGAGGGGGCGCTTGTGTGCTGCTAACTCGCAAACACAGTAAATACGATGTTTCCCACATGCACTTGAAGGCATCATAAAACTACAGTCAGTTACACCAAACTGAGTGTGACTTTCATCAAGACGAATTTAAGACTGAGGCATTTTTTATGCATCTGCAGGGAAATAAAAGACAACGCAGCAAATGAAACAAACGTGGAAGTAAATACGGCTGTAGCATCCTTCAAAATAAAAGTCTGTGAACGCGCTTGTCAACAGCAACGTTTGTAAAAACCTCTTAAAAGTGAATTTAAAACCCCCAAATGGATTCTTCCACCCAGGACCTTTCAGCGAATTCACATTTTTGGACACGTTTCACTCTTCTGTTTGATATTCTGTTCTTCCATTGATTATTGGTTTTCAAATTTCATTTTTCCTCAAGCAAGGCAGTTTTTCCGACGCTAATCGACTTGTTTCTGTAATTTCTTTGAATCGAGTGTCGTTTCCTTGGTCCTGGTGGGCTGATCTGCTTCCTCCAAGAAAAAAAAATCCTGAAACAAGTGAAACTGCATTAGAAAAACTAAACTACACAGCTACACAAGGCTAAAATTTCTGCAGTGCTGACTTTAAACGTATCCTGCTGCGCTCATCATGCCAGTTCACGTTGACTGGAGGATCGGCCAAATGCAAACGTGACGATGCAAACGGCTCAGATTCCTCCGCCTCGTGTTTATCCAGCGGCATCAGGACGTACACATCTCTGCATCGGCGCTGAACAGGCGCGCTTGTTTCGCGTCGGCCCGTATGAAGCGGGGTGTGCGCTCGCCACCGTCGGGTTTCCAATGGCGAGAGGCTTCACTCGGCTCATTAGAAATTCATTCTGAACAGCTTGTTATTATCTTGGCCTCTGGATGTGTGAATAGATTTACAAGCATTAGGGCCGGGGCATTGTGTGGGGCATGTGTGGAGGAGGTCCTGGCCCCTTTGTGTTCGCGAGGGCCCTGAAATCAGCTGCAACCCCCCCCCCCAACACACACACACACACACACACACACACACACACACCACAGCCCTGTGAACAAAAGCAGTCTGCTTACAGGGCACAGTGATGCTTTGCAGGTTTTTAGGAATTACAGAACAGGCGTGTGCTTGTTTTCCACAATAGCAAATACACCGGCGATTCCCCAATTTATATGCTGCACAGGCTTGTGTGTGTGTGTGTGTGTGTGTGTGTGTCGCCAGCAGTCATTTAAATGGTGAATAGATGCTGATATGCTGGCCTGCAGCGATGCTAACGCGCCGCTCCCACAAACAACCAAATGAAAGAAAAGTTGAGATGACACCCAGCTCTCTGCAGCTGCTCCCTGCCTCCATTTGGGAAATCATGGAAAAATGTTTCTGCCGTCAGTTGATAACTCCTCTTACATCGCAAAATATGTTCATTAGCTCGCAGTTTAGTGCTGCTGTCCGTGTTCAAATTGTTTTGTTTTTTCAAAATAAGGAGCAAAAATCTGCCAGTCCCATTTGCTTCCAATGCAGTTTGACTTTTTTCAGCACCAATATGTTGAAACATCAGTCTGTCTCTTTCATGTCTGCGTTTTGGCCTCCACTTGTTTCAGAAGATTCACAGAGGAAACAAATTATTTTTCTCAAATTTTGACAAAAATGATAATACTGTATATTTGCTGTCTGGTGTAGGATTCATTAGCTCTTATACTTTTTGTATGTCAGCAAGGCGATCAGGGCTTTACTTCAGTCCTGCCGTTCTGCAGCATCTGAGCTTGGAAATGTCGTCCGAGGTCCAGACAGCTTGACACAAAAAAAAAAAAAAAAAAAAAAAAAATCTCCATCTTGAAGTCATTCTGTCTCAGTTTCAGTGTTCAAATTGTGTTTTTCTTGCAAAGAGCTCAAAAATGTGCTGCTGGTATGAGATAATCCCACTTATTTCCGGTGCCATTTCACTTGGTTCAGTCATTTTTCCAGGAGTAAAAATTTGTTGTAACACAACAGAATAAGGCAGATCAGCCACTTGATTCAAGAAAAGTTGATTAGCGCTGGAAAGTCAGATTATCTCGTCCCACTGGCACATTTTTATCTACCTTGATGATGAGACTCGTTAACATGGAGATATTTTTTGCAGTGTACACAGAAACAACATATGAACTTTGTCCTGCATGTAGCATCAGATAAAGTAACATGAAAAAGAAACATGATTGTGAGCGTGACTGGGAATCAAACCTCTGACACCATGTCCACCTCTGGACGTCCACTGGTTCAGTTCCTATGGGGAGCATTTCC
The DNA here is from genome assembly GCF_902150065.1 of Myripristis murdjan. Lineage (NCBI taxonomy): Eukaryota > Metazoa > Chordata > Actinopteri > Holocentriformes > Holocentridae > Myripristis > Myripristis murdjan. Next base: position 4,471,186 of record NC_044003.1, on the reverse strand, counting down.
TGTTAGCTTAGCATAAAGACTTGAAGTCTATGGGAGTCATTAGCCTGGCTCAGTCAAAGTGAAAACGTAAACCTTCCAGCAGCACCAAATCTGTCTGAGTTACACAGCGGAGCATGTCTTTGAATTAAAAAAAAGAAAAAAAAGAAAAGAACAAAAGAGTTGTTTTAGCAGAAGTTAATTAGTGGTTGATCTTCCTCTACCTTCCACTGTGATAGGCGGAAGGATAAATCCACCAGCTAACCTCTCCTCAAACCACTCTCATTTAAAAAAAAAAAAAAAAAAATCCAAACATGCCTTCAGTGTCGTCACGTAAACTCCAGTGTGAAGGAATCTCCTCCGTCAGGCCTCGGTGGCGTGGAGACAGAACGTGTATAGTTTTAACACTGGTCCTCCACTACTCAGCACCTTAACTGCTTATTCATTATTTATATTATTTATATCTTAGTTAACATTCACTCATTCTGTTTTTAAATATTGCAACCATGTTATATATTTCATATTTACCATCTGTATATTCCATATTGTTAGATGTTTATGTTTTTTTTTACTGTATATAGTCTTTATTGTATATATTTTTGCATTTATTCTATTTAATTTTATTTTATGTTTCCATTGATGCTGTAACGTAAGAATTTCCCAGTTTGGGATCAATAAAGTACATCTATCTATCTATCTATCTATCTATCTATCTATCTATCTATCTATCTATCTCATGGATGTGGCTCCGCAGGCCTCATGTGACCTGCAGAGCTTCACTAAAACACCAATGTGACCAAACCTGAACATCATTTCTAAATTCCCCACACCGCTCTCCACGCTCTGACAGCCACCGCGAGAAACTCAAACTCCACCCACACTGTTTGATTGACAGCCGAGCGGCGCGGTGCAGAAACACCTCAGCAACGAGAGAGAGACTACATTTTTAAAAACTGTGTGTCGCATCTTTAACGGGACGTTAGCGGCCGCCTGCTGATGGAGGGTCAGCTGGAGGTCTGAGCACTGGGATCAGCACGAGCTTCAAGCTGCTCTTTAGGAAATCCTGCTCGGAGTGTGTGTGTGTGTGTGTGTGTGTTTGTGCCGGTGCCTCACGCCGCCCCGGCCTCCACTTGTTGACTCTCCACGCCACGCTCGCCTGCCTCTGACAGCAGCAGCTGCCGGCCTGGAAAAAGCCCTGCAGGTTTGTTTGACTTGCCGCGGCCCACAGAGAGCGGAGAGGCGGCCAGACCTTGTTTACTCTGCCTGCTCTCTTTTTTTTTTCTCTTTGTTTGAGTGTGTTGAAGATAAGAGGAGGCGCGTGCTCGGCAGCAGCTGAGAGACGGCGGCCATGATGCCGAGAAGGAGGAGGAGGAGGAGGAGGAGGAGGAAGGATCCAGACTGAAGTGAGAGCAGATCAGAAACCTGGAGGGAATCAGCCAATAAGCTCAAAGTAACCGTCTCCATTTACATCCCAGGAAATGACATTAGCAGGGATTTAATATCAGTGACGTTCAAGCAAAACTTTAGCAAACAGCGACGCCACTCGTCTAAAAATCTTTGAGAAAATTCAGACGATCCTGCCTCAAACTGGAAGATCTAATGTTGTTGCTTAAAATACTTCATACGCTGTCAGAAACTGAGCTGCAGCACAAGTTTATTTCTCCAATCTGCACAAATGTCCCGGCTATGAGGCTGATTATTGGAGCTCAAGGTGAATGTGAACTGTTCTCACAGCCGAAAAGGTCCATAAATGCACCGTTTCCTCTAAATATGAAGGAACAATATCAGAGGACAGAGTTTGTCGGGTCAAATACAATAAATGAATCAACTAATATGTAAATGAAGACCTAAATAAATGACTTAAATGAGGTAAAATACTAATTGAAGGTCGATTTTAACATGCAGGCTGTGGCTGAGCAGCATTTCAATGAAATTAGTTTTGTAGATTTGTGGATATGAAAAACAGAAAGTATATTTCTCCAGGTAATATTGTAGTTATAATACAGGAACCAGACTGGGCTCTATGAGGTAAAAACTACAAGGGGCCAGAAGCTGCACCTCAGAGGCCCCAGGGACAAGCCTCTGGACCCCTAAAGGTGCAATAAAGGGCTTTATTTTCTGAGAGTGTACCGCACCTTTCATATCTCCATAGTGTAAATAATGCAGTGTAATTGTGCATTTACACTGAGAAACAGTCAAATCAAAACCAACAGTGAAAGTGTTGAAGTGCACAGATTATGATGTAAAGTGTCCAGGCATGTACACACACACACACACACACACACACACACACACACACGCAGGGTGTAACGTTCCTCCCTGGCCTCGGCTAACAGCATCACACAGTAATGGATGCCTGATTAAACCTCACAAATCGAATAAAGCCGTGTTGCCTTCATGTCTGATAACATGAGAGCGGCGGCGGCTCGGGAGCACAGACGCCACCGAGCCGCGGCTGTGATGCAACACAGGAAGTGATGCGGCCGGCGGCGTGCGGTGGCCCCTCCCCCGGCTGCACAGGAAGTGATGCGCTTGACGTTTTCCGGCTGGTTTGGAAAGAAACAGAAGAAAAAGAAGAAGAAGAGCTGGGTTTGCGCACACGAGCAGCTGAACAGACAAAGAAAAGTGAAACTCAAACTCCATCCACAGGAAGTCCCACCCCTGCTGTTTGATTGACAGCTGATCTCTGGGATGCGACAGGGCGGAAACACCACAGTGATGAGCGCCTAGCAACAAAGATGGAGGCTCGGGCCGTTTTCCACCGCGGCGACACCAAACCTGTTCTCACTTCTTTGACACCAAAAAACAGGAGCTTTGCATTTCTGTTCTCCAGTTCCAGCTGCTTTTTCGTTCCAACGGGAGCTTTAAGGAATGAGGAGAAAGGAGGAGGAACTGTCACTGCATGTGAGGGAGCTGGGCTGCCCCTGAACAACGTGCAGCAGAAATAAAGCGGCATGGATTTTAAAAACCTTCAAATAAATAAACGTGTAACCATGACTTGTTTGCTTGTTTGTGGGTCATCACGAGAGCCGCTCCTGTTTCTCTGAGCTCGGCTGGAACAAAGGAAACAAAACGTTCCTGTTCTCGTTTTGGGCTTCCTCTTGTTTCTTGTTATGCATTTAGATGTAAATGCACAGCAGGCATTGTAATATGATGGTGATGTAAACTACACTTAGACATACTGTTAGTTAATGGGCTGTGACTCTAAATAACACTGGCTTCCTCCTCCCTGAACTTTTTTCAAATGGAAAAAAAAATATAAAATTCAGGGTAACACTTTACAATAAGAGTACAACAATTAGCGTTAGTTTACGTTAGTTAATGCCGTAATGGTTAATTAACTGTTAGTTAATGATTATTATGGCATTTACTAATGCTAATAATATCTACAATAACCCTTAAATAACATATAAATTAATACCTTAGCATGAACAGCATTAGTAAATGATTCTTAGACACATTAGTTAACGGTTAGTTACCTGTTACTTCATGTTTATTACCTGTTACTTCATGTTTATTACCTGTTACTTCATGTTTATTACCTGTAATCTCATGTTTATTACCTGTTACTTAACGTTTATTACCTGTTACTTCATGTTTATTACCTGTTACCTAATGTTAATTACCTGTTACTTCATGTTTATTACCTGTTACTTCGTTTATTACCTGTTACCTAATGTTTATTACCTGTTATTTAATATTTATTACAGCATTAACTAACGTTAATTGTTGTGCTCTTATTGTGAAGTGATACCTATTTGAGCTTATAGTCCAGACCCTGAGGTTTCCAAAGATCCCAACATGAGCTGCTGAATTCCAGGGAAAAGTGTCTGAACTGATGCATCAGACATGAAGATGTTTCCTGTCTGATGTGACTCTGCAGCCGTAAAACAGCAGCGTCTCGGCTCTGGATGTTTCCCTCAGGATCACAGAGATGGAGCTGCAATGAAGCTGCAAAAAACAGAAAGATAAACTGATATATAGATAGATTTTTTTTTTCCAAAAACTTTGAGAATCAGAGTGTGAAGCGTAAAGAAAAGGGCAAATTCAACCTAAATGAATACCTGATTGTGTTTTAGTGTTTTACCCTCACATGACACAACACAGCAGCCTGTTTTCCTTTCCACCCTCAGCTCCCTTTCTTTCTCTTAATGGCGTGCACTGTGCCTCTTCCATTATACAGTGTGTGTGTGTGTGTGTGTGTGTGTGTGTGTGTGTGTGTGTGTGTGCGCGCTTTATCTGCAGCTCTTATCGGCAGTCTGCTCTCCAGCTGGCTTACACCTGTCAGCCCCACCGGGAGGAGGGAGACACACACTGATGGCTTGGCTGTGTGTGTGTGTGTGTGTGTGTGTGTGGTGAAAGTGTTTTTAGTTTGCTGGTTGAATTGTGTGTGAGTGGGCGTGTGTGTGTGTGTGTGTGTATAACAGGGAGGCAGAAAGAGAAAGGGACAGGGAGAAAAGAAGTGTGTGTGTGATGCATGTGTATGTGTGTGTGTGTGTGTGTCAGAGAGACACAGAGGAGGACAGAGACAGAGAATGGGGGGGCGGAGGAGAGAAACTGAAGGAATGCTGAGGGGCTTTGTGCTGCTTGACCTGCAGGTGACCTCTGACCTCGCTGATACACTCCGTCCTGCACACACACACACACACACACACACACACTCACACACTGTGATTTAATAATTTGGAAAAGTGAATGCATCTCTTCATGAGACAGAAACAACCGACTCACCCTCACCTCTGTGACTGACCCCTTCCAGATTTTAATTTTTTTTTTTTTATTATTATTATTTTTTTTGTTGAGGTAATTAAACTCTCCCGGCCTCTCGCGGTGTTTTCTAAGTTTTCCTGCCGCCTCGAGTCGACCCGAGGCTCCGTCAGCAGCACCTGCTCTCCGACACAAAGAGCGACACACAACAGGATCAAACTCTTCACCGTGCAGCTTCACAGGTTAATGAGTCACGTGGAGGCTGATCAATAACCAGGGAGTTAAAGGGGAAGTCCGCCTCAGATCCTCTCGCACATCGGACACATTCCTGCAGCTGTTTGATGATGAAGCGGTGGTTTTTTTTTTTTTTTTTTTTTTTTTTTTAGCTTTTTTTCGCCTGCATCCACTTTAATTTCCCTACATTTCCCAGAATGCCCTCTGAGTGGAGTTGTGACCTGACATGTGCACCCTGCTAGAGTCTCCTTCCAGGAAGCCTTGATCAAGAGAAACACAAGCTCGTCCTATCGGGAAGTCGCTTTTTTTGTAGCCACGCCCCTTTATGCAAATACGCCTGTTTGGGCCTGATTGTTATGATGGCATGCAGATTCCGATTGTGTTTATTTATAGATCATTAATTAGACTTTACATAACAGGCGCTGTGAAAGCTGTGTGATGTGATCGGCTGCTGCTCTGGACTTTGACTTTCATTCGCTTTCCTCCTTTTCTTCCCTCGCTTCCTCCAACTTATACTTTCTGATGGGAGACACGCGACAGAGAAGGAGCAAGGAGGAAAGGTTGAACGCGATGAAAGTGTGCAGGTCATGTGGGTTTATAATCGCAGAAACGTTGCATTGAGTTTTCTCTCTCTGCTTCTTCTACGATGGATTTCTCCCTGCTGATTCCATACATTCATCTGAAGCAGCGGTTGATGCCAGATCATCACTATGAAAGTATTTTTTCCTCTTCTGTGGGTGCAAAATATTGTAGTCGTCACAACTCGGGAGACCTCGCTCAAATAAGCAGTGAACACTCTTGTTTCTCAGTTTGGTTTTTATTATTTGGACATTTAGCAAAATACTGCAGAAACATCCAAAGCGGTAAGAGCTAAGGGTTACAAAGAAACCAAAACCCGAAACAGAACAAAACAAAAAGAAAACAAAAAATGATTGCATTGAGTTATTATTCGACAGTGTTTGATAAAACTTCAGCTCATTGATTGCTATGTCACTTCAGCACACCATCCCCAGGAACTGAGTCCGTTCCATATAAGTTAAAGAAAGAAATTTTGGATACACCATGAAAAATACAGCAAACAGATCACAAGTCGATCACACAGAGCAATAACTTACACAAATAATTTAATAAATACATAAATAAATAGAAAATGGTCATAAGGAGTTAGATATATAGTGGTATTACAGTAGGCTTTGTAAAAAATAATAATAATATGATACCCAGCCAGTGATAAATAAGTGATCAAAAAACAATCAGTGTGTGAAACATTTCAGTTAAGGCAGTTTTACAGCAGTTGTACAGGAGTTTCTAATCCAAAGGCATTACCGGCTACACTAGTTTTTATCTTTTTTTTTTTTCATCCTTAGGCAAAAGCTAAATGTAATGTCCACAGATTCACAAGCTATATTAAAGCTAATCAAAGTGGTAAGATACGTTTCCAGGCCTGTGAATTCAAGGCAAGTTTGTTTACGGCTATAGGAATGTCCCTCTCTTAGGTCTAGAAGCTAATAGCACTTGTGCGGAGATGCTAGAAAAATAAATTAACAGTCTAACGCTTTAATGTCGATGTGAATGAGAGGATGATTCAAGTTCCCAGCAGGACTTTTAGGGGTTCTCACAGCCGCCCTGCTAGAAGTGTCCTTGAGCAAGGCACAGAGTCCCGAGCCTGACCTCTGCCCTCCCAGCAGAGGGTGAGGGTGGGGTGGGGGGGGTTAAGTGAGCTCAATTCAATATCACATTATCATTATTACATGATCAAAATGCCCCAGGAATTGCAATTTTAAAAAATATCCCCTTTAATAAGTCATTTAGCCTGACACAATATTTAAATATTCCTTTCCTTAAATCAAGTAGAGCTGGTGACACGTATCCACCTGCTTCCAGTGACGTTTCACTGGTTTCAGGAATTTTCCAGAAACTACCTTGTAATAAGGCAGAATAAGGCAGAACACTCCACTAGTGCCAAGAAAAATGATACTCGAATCTAGAAAATTCTTGAAACCAGTTAAAACAAGAACAGGTGGATTTTTTCCTCTCACTCAGAAAAATAAAACAAGACAAAGGTGTCAGGTTAATTCGTAACACAGTTACTTTGAATTGAAATTGAATCATCCCAATAGCAATTTTTTGTCGCACTTGACTTCAGAATAAAAAGTAAGATTTTTAAGAGCCGACACCAGACGTAATGACTTGTCATGGGATATTTCTGCGATGTAGCTCTAAAAGTTACAAACTGCGCACCGAGGCTCACTGTCCACCTCTGCACCCTGTTTTGTGACGGTGTGGAGGTGAAGCGGAGCTGGTTCAGGTCTCAGATCAGCAGGCAGGGCGCAGCGGCATCTGCAGCAGGATCACCTGCCTGTTCTCCGACGGGTGGCATTTGTTGATGTGCCTCGTTAGTCCCGGCGAGCTGTAGAAGATGGCGGGGCAGTATTTGCACGGGTAGACCTGCGAGGAGTGCAGGAGGCGGATGTGCCTCTCCTGACTGCCTCTGTTGGAAAAGTTCTCCCCGCAAACGGGACACAAGTGGCAGGTGGAGGAGCTCAGGTTTAACGGCGCCGCGCTTGGAGCTCCGTCGCCGGGCTGCGAGTCCTCGTCCTCGCCCGCTTTTGGAGAGGCGTGCTGCGACGCGATGTGCTTGCGCAGGTACGCTTGACGCTTAAACTTTTTCCCACAGTGATTACAATCGTACAGCCCTTCCTCTGAGCCCGACTCGGAGGGGCCGGGGCTGGGTGTGTCCCTGTCACTAGAATCCTTCGCTTCATCTAAGGCAGCCTTTTCAGACGCGGTCGCCTTATCGCTCTCCAAACCGGCATTTTGCGCACCTGACGCGCCGCTCTGGGGCTTCGGTTTGTGCCACCGCCGGTGAGAGGCGAGGTTTGCCGGGCAGCTAAAGACTTTATCACATTCAGGACACCTGTATTCAACGCGGACTATCCTGGAGCACTTGTGTTGCGCCAGGGCGAACGGATCTGCGTACGCCTCCCGGCACAGCTGACACACAAACTCGCCGAGCGCATTGTCCCCTCCCGGCGGCTGCGGTCTGGGGGCCTTCTGGTCGGCTGGCGCCTCTTTAATTTTGAGCCCGAGAACCGGAGACGTGGTGACATCGTCCTCAAAGTGCAGTTTCCGGATAGCTTTGGTTTTCTTGGACGATGGTTTGCCTTTGCGCTCATTGTCGCTGGCCGGCCGTTTGGTCCCGTTACCGGCGTGTGGGACCGCTGGTCCGGCGGTGGTACCGGTGCGGCTGCTGTTGCTGGTGCCGATTTTCAGGTCCACCGGGGCGAAGAGATGATCCAAAGCTGTGAGCGCTGCAGGTGTCGGGAAAGACTCCGCCGACACCGGTGAACCGAGGTTGAAGCGTCTCTCGAAATAGGAGCGGTCGTGCTCTTGGCTGACCGGCCGGGTGGGGCTGTACAGCGCCTGGTACACCGCCTCCGGGTTCCCAAATTGGACCGGCCTGGCGTCCTGCTCCGGAGCCGCGGCCGCCGCCTCGCAGGTGGGTGGCGGCGTCAGTGCGCGCCCCGGGATGGAGACGAGAGGGGCGGAGGACGGAGGCGCATCAGCCGGCGTCTGCTCCGTCTCCTCCTCATCGGATCGGACCCGGTAGGACACAGGATTGGTTTTTTTGTTCCTTTTCACCAAAAATCCCCTCGGCATATTTGCGCTGGACGGAGAGGAAAAGGCACTTTGGGCGACAGACACTACAGGGAGAAGAAATCCACTTTCAGACGCCCGCAGATAGACACATCTGATGCGCTTTTTTGTTTTGTTTTCTCCTGCTATTGATCCCTCGTTCTCTTCCCGAGGTGCTTTCACCACAACATAGCTGCACTCTTTTTAAGGCGACATGATGACATTGTTCCCGTCCCCCCTTGTTGCCTCATCCCCGACCAATCAGATGGAGCCGAGGTCCCCTGTGGATTTGGGAGTGGGTGTGGGAGGATGGAGAGGAGGGGAGGGGGTAATGTAGGGAGGATTTGCAGATTGCAAAGCAGATGTACCTGAGGGTTTTATTGTATTATTCCCCCTCCCCTGCCCTCCTCCTCCTCCTCGTCTCGACCCGGGCACACGCCAGGAGCCTCCTGCTTTTACGGTCTGATGAGTTTGTATAGAAATCTACACGTGCCTCGGCTTTATGTGTCTCCTTTGGGTGGGGGCTCTGATCTGTCCGAAAAGGAGACATCCGACATAACGACGTGTAAGTGGCTCCGAGTAATAATAATAATAAAAAAAAAAATCCAAAAAATAAAAAAGGAGCGTGTAAAATTGCAAAATGAAAAAATGCATCTGCCAGTTAAAGCCGAGACTGTTTGAGACATTTTTTTTTTTAAATCTCAAGTAGAATGAAATTTAAAACAATTTCACAACTGAAATGATGAAAATGAAGTCTGATTTGCCTCTGGATGAACAGCCGCAGCCAAATATCAGGATGTGAATTTAATAACCGACTTATAAAATGCTCCGTTTAACTGCATCCCCGCCCCTTTAAGCCTGTGAGATCATGCCATGTAATATATTTTAGGACTTTTTGGGGAATTAAGACGAGCAGAAAAACACACCGAGCTAAATTATTTCGGACCGGTCTACTGTGGCATGTGTGCGCTGTGACAGTTAACTCCGGACGTATGAATCAGTCATTTTACGCATACATAATTAATAGAGGAGGGTTCCCTGCTTTGCATTACAATGGCCGCGCTTGTGCAAGCTGTAGACCCGGTCGTGATTGAAAAGGAAATTGCACGGTATAAAAAAATAAAAAAAATCAGGGCCCCCAAAAGCAATCTGGCCCCCAGATACCACTGACGCGTGCTGTGCGTAATCAGTGCGCTTTTTCCACAACAAAACGTCTCCAAATGGGGCAAACCAAGATTATCTCTTCGTTAAAACACATCAAACCCAATTCCTGCGGGTCAAATCATAATATCCCGTCAGTCGGATATGAGTCTGTCTTGTATCATGTGAGGGATGACGAGCTGTCAAATGTCTCCCGATTTAATTCCAGTCTAGTCGCAAGTGGCGATGCGGCTGGGGTGGGATTTTAAATCAGTGATGTGTGTGTGTGTGTGTGTGTGTGTGTGTCTAAGAGGGCGAGTGTATTTTTAAAAGTCACATTTCTACAGCCTGTGGAGTGAAGTCAGCCCGCCTGGGTCGCACAGAGGCAGCTTTGTGTTTCATGTCTGTGCGTCTGTCTCATTGTTGACCCGAGGATGGACGGTATTGATTTGGTCAGATTTACATCTCATTTTTCAAAAACTATCGGTGGAAAAAAAAAAAAAAAAACACACACACAACCGGCAGTGACAGAGAAAGTGGACACATCCATTGTTATCGCCCACATGAAGGCGTCTCGCTCCTTCTCGTCTCTCTCCACACATTCGATCCACCGCTGGTGCCCAATAAGCTCCAGCTTTGGTGCTTTTATTTGATCTGAACTGATCCTGAGTCTGAATCTATACAGCTGCCAGCAGTCTCTTATGGGTTGGCTTATACTTCACCATGAAACTCGTTTTTAATCAGTAAAGAACTGGGCGCCACTGGTTTTTAAAAATGTAACAGCAACCCGAAAATAGGAAATATTATGTAACCCCTATTGCTAGAACACACCACAGAAGATCTAACAGTGATACCGTCCAACAGACCGAGTGACATGATGTGACTGTAAACTCATAATCGAGGGCCACAAACACACTGCACGGGATATTATTCGCAGCCTGTTATTGTAATTTCAAAAACTGCATGGCCGACCAGCTTGAAAAGCTATAATGCAAAGTTTTTATTATAATGCTGCATTTTAACCGTAAAGCACACTGCAAACATTGCATTACATTTAATTGTGCTGAATGAGCAATACAAATAAAAATTGGAAAATTCGCCTGTGCATCTGAAACCAGCTGACTTCTCCTCCTTATTTTTTTTTTAATTTATTTTTTTTTTCCAGTGCAGGACAGAATTTTTTTGGTTTCCAGTCCCACCAGTGATCCGGGCGTGCTGAGATGCCTCCGGTTGTTTATAGGTGCGGACATATGCGTGTGCAGGTTGTTGAGAGGCGTGTGCAGGGCGCACAGCTCAGCCCTCATTACCATACAGCTGTAACCCCCCCCCCCCTCCTCCCCTGCCCTCCCCTCTCCACCCCACCCCCTCCCCTACAGGCTCACAAATCCACTTTCATCTAAAGGAGCTATATAGGCCTGTGTGTTATCGGTCACGCTGCCAAGTCACTATTGTGAGAGTCTGTGCTCAGAAAACATGAGGTTACAGTTGGCTGGGGAGGGGAGGGGGGAGGGTGGGGGTGTTGTACCATGGATGTGTTGGGACTTGTCTAAATAACAGTATTCTATATTTAAAATGACTTAGTAAAATCTGCACAAATAAAAGCTTTGAGCCGGGGAGCGCATGTTCACTTACAGACATAAAGATTTTTTTTCTGTGGTGAAATTCAGTGATTATGCTGGTTTGGGTTGAGACAAAATGAAATCACAGTAAACCTGCTGCTGCTGTCACCACAGATCTCCAGCACAGGTTTTCCTCAGGAACACTGAAACAGAACTGAAGCACAGTGATGAATATGGGTGTAATATTTTATATATATGTGTTTATTTCAGAAAATTCCAAGGCCTTATTTAATTTGTCAAAATCCAGAACTTTCACCACATAACAACCAAACTGATCCATACACGTTAATAATCTTATATCTCTCCCATCTTTCACCAATATTCTACTTAATGTACTGAAACCAGTCACCAGTATGTGTTTGCATGACCCTGCCAACTGTTTACATTATATTTTACTGTTAGCTTTGTGTCTTTACTGTTTGCACTGCTTATTTCATCTACTATTTGTCTCTTCCCTGCTGCATTCTGACACTTAAGTTGCTGCAACGACTCCATTTCCCCGCAGAAATCAATAAAGTTCCACCTCATCATACACTGATCAATGTTGTCTTAATAACTGAGGCTTGAGGATCTTTTGAAAACACAGTTGCACACGTTTGTCAAACCACATGTAGACCACAATGGGACACCGAAGCTCTCCACTGAAACCGAATCGATGAATTTCTTTTAGTTTCGAAGTTCAGCCACTCGTTGAGGCTCTTTAAGATGGTAACTGTTAAATTCGTCTCTTTAGAAAAAATGTTTCCGCTGAGGTGTAACCCTTTACCTGCTGACTCTTCCACTGGCAAAACTGATGGGATTAAAATGAACAATAGCAGCCTCACAAAAGGTTGAGTCGTTTCTAATGTTTTTCAGTGTGAATCGATGAGATGCTAAAGACTTGTATGATGCACGGAGCTGGCTGGACTCACTCTTCAGGCAGAGTTTCTCAGCCTTGCTTCCAACATGGCCGCCAAGAGAATATATCTTCAAAAAGGCTGTCCGTGCATCACTGACACGAAATCACAACCTCTCTGAATGACTGAGTGAGAAAACACTCGTGGAGTTTTAATTCAACATGGAGAAACACTTAGGCTTTTCAACGCTGGTATCAAAGTTGACCAGTGGTGGATATTTGGTGGATTTTAATGTTTCTGGCTGCAGGCGGGGTCACTCTGCCCCGGCAGGGCGAACATGGGCAGCTGGCTCCTGTTGTACCTCAGGTAGTTCAGAGTGCTTTTCTTCAGAGCCGCCAGGCCGTCGCTCCTCTCAAACAGCCTCTGCAGGAACACGTCCGCACTCTCCTCGACGTCCACCTTCCCCTCCACCAGCTGCCGAATCTGCTCCGGCACGGAGACGCCGTCCTGCGAACAGACGGGACGCCGGGCTTTAAAAACTGCACGTCCACTGAGAACTCCTTTGGGCAAAGTTGAATCGTAGGCAACTGGACTTGTATTTGTCTTAGGAAGACGTTTCGCCTCTTATCCAAGGGCTTCATCAGTTCATGCGCAATGGTCTTTCTAGTCCGCACTAGTCTGACAAAGACAGTGGGGTAAGGGGGTCTTTGGATAAGAGGCGAAACGTCTTCCTAAGACAAATACAAGTCCAGTTGCCTACGATTCAACTTTGCCCAAAGAGAACGATGACCTGGATAAATGAGAATATCCATAGACATGTCCACTGAGAAACAACATGGATCTGAGTGACAGTCCCACAGCAACATGGGTTAAAAATAGCATGTCATCTAATTCTAAATCCAAGTGTTGAGAAGCAACACTTTGGCACACTCCTCCACCCGAGACACAAATAATGTGCGGTACATGTGCTGGACACTAGATCTGGCTGTCGTTTTGAACATGACGTCGCAAAATGTTCTTGTTTTTGAAGCTTAAATTGAAGAACCAACCTGCAGTTTTGCTGAAGCGACGATCTGCTGAATCTCCGGCTCGAAGTCGGGGAAGCGGTCGTGATAAATGGCCAGGCACCAGCTCTCCTTAAAGAAGCTGCAGACGAAGGACGGAGAAAACCAGTGAATCGCTCGCACCATGCACGCTACATGCAACACGTGACTCACAGGTAACGTGTTGCATGTAGTTTAATGTTAAGTTCAGTCAGGGAGAAAACCTGTGCCGCCCTTTTCTTTTCCTTAAACTACATTTGTCAATCAGAAACCAACCTGATTTTTCACAGGCTCTTTGTATCCAATCAGAGTCGGACTCATTCATATTGTTCTCACCTCGCTGTCTCTCACCATACAAGCGCTTTTAAATACAACAGTTTCAGTGCTGACTAGTTTAAAGCCGGATCTTTCTGACTCTCGGTGCAGCGGTTTGGTTTCAGGACGTTTGAATTATGTTTGCAGTAATTTGGTCTTCTCTTTTTTGCTCCTTTTGGAACTCTTAAAACAACTCACTTTACTTCCATAGTTTTGGAGAAGGCTGGCATGGCGCTGAGCTAGCCACCGCACCGCGTGTTATCCACCTTATTTCTAACGCAGCCGCTTTACGTTTTATTTTTCTTTTGACTGAGACCGCCGATCATTGGCTAGCTCACTGACTTTTCAGCGCAGCAGCTAACGCAACAGCTGATTGATTTGGATCGGATGTGTTCCCACAACATCGTCAAATAAGCGAATCAAGCTAGTTAGCAGGGAAGTGATCAAATGGAAGTGCGCCACCAAAAAACACTGATTACTGATTACTTCCATATTCCAAAATAAGGTGGATACTGACATACAAACTTCACCAGGGTTTGGATTGATTTGAGAATAATAACAATAATAATAATGGTAATAATAATAATAATTCAATTCTCAGTTAAAATGTTTGAAAAAATGAGCAATTGAGTGAATAAGTAAAATGTGAGAGAAACGGGCTAATTTCTGATGTTGAATAAAAGGCTGATGCTGACTAAACTTAAGGAAGCCTGTTACCAAGCACACAAAACCCATCCACTGATGCACACACACACACACACACACACACACACACACACACAGAAGCCCCACTAATTGTGGTCGTTGAATAACCTCCAACCGCAGCACGGTCAATCAATTATTTTAACGGTTGGTGATGCCCGGTCAGCCTCAACAATGACTTTAAGAGTCAGCTCACTGAGCAGCATGACGAGGCGCGGCGGGCCGGCCAGACTCGGGCAGGGCCCGGCAGCCGCTGCAGGGCGGCCCGGCCTTTGTCTCGCCCTCCGCCGCACAAAGACAGATTGGGGAGCTGCATAAACAGATTAGGAGCCGGGGGACAATAGCTGCCAGTGTCTGGGGGTCATTTGTGTTGAAACCTCAGAAGCAGGTCACCCGCTATTTCACAAACACACGCCGCAAAGTCACACTCCCAACACACAGACACCGCGCAGACAAAAAGCCACTTCGCCCTCCTAAATCGCCCCGGCCCGTCCGGCCCTCCTGTCCGTGTCACTTGACAGGACAGGGGTCACTCACTGAGGTTTTGGGCGGTGGCTGGTAATTCTGATAATTTAGTCGACCAGACACTTTGGCAGGTAACCTTTTTGGATTTTCTGATGATGTTTTTCTGTTTTAAGGATCAAAGTGGCTGCTGGTAAACTGGTGAAAGTGGTCGGCATATTTCCCCTCCTTCAAATAAATGTGGAGGTTCCCCAGCGCAGCAGAACTCTCTTCATGTTCTCTACATGTGTTGTTTGTTCCTTTATTCTTTATGTCTTACAATGACCTGATCAATAAAAGAGCTGATCTCACTTGTTCTGTGTTGTCCCACAGTCCTGATTATCTCACGCAGTTTATTCCCTCCCTGTTATCAGCAGAGTTATTTTTTAAGTTTTCTGCTTTGCTTTCCGTTGCATTTCAGCTTGAAGAAGTCAGTGCCATTTGACAACAGTATAAACTTCTTCCACAATTAAACAAATTAGAATACCCACCAGATACTCTTACATTGTTAGATATCATCCATCTCTGATGTTTAATACATTCCAGGTATGATTTTGTATTTAAGTGTTGTAATTTGCCTTTTTTTTATGAGCTGACTTCCTCTCAGCCCGCCTCATTGACCTGTACTTCAGTTAGAGATTTGCTGCATTTTCCTGAACGCCTTTCAACTCACGCCAGAGGAGGGGCATGAACTGTCTGTTGGGTGTAATGGCATGTAAATGGCTTGAAAGTGCAATCACTCGGCTGTGAATTAAATGGGGCTTTGATCACAGCTGTGAACTGTCTTGTTGCAGCGGTGCATTCTGGTCCGTGTGCTGCGGCTGTATGATTGTTGAACGTCGATGCAGAATGGAAGCTCTAGAAAAAAAAAGGCCTTGCTCTTTGATTGTGAGGCACTGACACCAAAACCTGCTGTTTCCCATTGATGTTTCAGATCACTGAAACCCTTTGGAAACAAAATGCTGCTGGAAACATCTGGATGTGACGTCACCTCGTCTACAATTGGTCAGAAGAAACACACACCAAACTACAGATTACATCCGCTAAAGACTGAATGCTTTTTTCCCCAAAATGAAAACAGAGCATTTTGGAAGTAAGTTCTCTTGGAGCACACTGCAGTCAGTGTCCTGGTGCCCCACCTGTACAGGTTGGTGATCAGGCCCTGGTCGTAGCGGGAGCACAGCTGGTTGAGCAGCTGCTGGTGTTTCCCGTACAGACACAGGTAATTAGATACGGGGAAGGGCTTCAGCGACAGGCAGGTGATCGCCTCCACCGTTTCATAGCGGTTGAGATGCAGACAGAAGTAGTTCCCCATCTCGACTCGCCCCGTCACAATGTGTGTGCCCTGCAGGAGGAATACGACTCATCAAACTGATATTCCCGGCACAGTTAAACCCAACTGTTTTCACGAGTGAATAAACCAGGGAAAGAAGGATGTGCTGAAGAGCACTTGGGTATGCTGACGGCATACTGCAACATTTTGGGCAAAACAGCCCTTTTCCAACTTCCCCAGACTGAGACAAGATGTTTGATACCATATTTACCTCTGTACATCCAGTGATTCAATTCCTATGGGTAGCATTTTGTGTGAGCTTAGCATAAAGACTTGAAGTCTATGGGAGTCGTTAGCCTGGCTCTGTGAAAGTGACAAAGTAAAGAGAACCTCTCTCTTTTCCATCACAGGCACAAACTGGGCTGTAACTTCCAGCTGCAACCTGGATGGAGGTTTGCACTCTGAAGACATGTGACCCTTAACCTGCAGTGGTACTGGCTTGCTCTGCATATGGAGCTATACAGGATATTAGATTAGATAAATCAGATTAGATTAGATAATACGGACTAGATTAAATGTAAAAATGTAATAATAATGATAATGATAACAATAAAAACCCAAATCACACGCTAATTATGCTGAGAAATGGCTGCATGCAATGCAAATGTGCTATGACCACAAACTACTACAATACAAGCATAATGCCTCTTCTGCTGCTGATGCTGCTGCTCCTGCAGGTGTTATACGAGAGCTGCCTCACTAACAGCTAAGCTCCCACTGCTACTACCTCTAATGATAAAAATAATAACTGGAAGCTACTCATGTCAGACAAACGTTAACAGGAAAATAACACCGTGTTAAACAGATGGAGTGCAGAGTTGTTGCTTTTGTTTTTTTTTTTTTTAAATCTGTCAACTCACCGCTGCTCACACTCCACTTGGTGCTCTTTTTAAAATCCATCTGTAATGTCAAAGAGGCTGCAGAGACGGGTAAACGCCGACAGATGTTTCTGACAGGAAAACTTACGTGTTTGACAAAAGCCGGTCCTACTGCTGGGCTCGGGACGGACGGCTTGCTAACGTGCAGGTAATTGTATCCTCCAGGCAGCTTCCCGCCTAACAACAGAGCGAAAACACGATGAGAAGACAGAAACAGTTTGTCTGAAAGCTGCTAATTAAAGATCACTTTGCAACAGTTAATGGGAATCCAGAGGTGAGTAAATAAGAAAATATCTGGTGTAAAATATGTACTGGAATCAACCCCGGGGCAAAATTGGCAAAAAAATCCAAATTAAACATCAGGTATGCATTGTTGTTGCCATGATACCACAGTGGAAAGGAAAGCCTGAGCAGTAACTTAGTTTCCAGGCGATAATATGGCATTTCTGCTTGCTCTGAGCAAAAAAAAAAAAAAAACTCCCCCTGAAAAGTTCATGTGTATTTCATCTGTCATAGAGAGGCGAGGCAGAGTGGCTTTTCTGTTTCTGTAACCTGTGGAATGGCCTTGGTTACTCTTTGAAAACCCAGAAACATAATCAAGCTTTGTCATGGGTTGTTACGGCATGAGTGGCCGCCACAATAGAATCGGCTGTGGGCGGGCGGGCGAAAGATTGGAAAACGTTCCAGTGTTCCACAACAGCGTGATGAAAAAATACTTTTACTGTAAATTCTTCCAGTTAGAGAAACATAAACAAGCCAAACGACGTGTGGAGCAATGAACAGAAAACTGCAAGAGCCATATGGAGGTAAACTGGTGCACGTAGGTTGCAGCTGTAATGTAAAATGCTCTTCTTCATATCTAAACAAATCCTCCCATTTCACATTCAGACTTAAATGACTGTGTTTGTATTTTAACTGGTTTGTGAATAAAACTGAAAACTGAAAGCGAGTGTCGAACCGCGCCGGCACATGCAAACCTGACGTGTGCAGGTGAATGTGAAGGTGTTTGTGATGAACCCAGTGAACATGTGAAGCTGAATGTGAATGACCCTCCTCATGCGTCTTTAATGATCACAGCTGAAGAGAGACAGGCTGTTGAACCCAAACTGTTCAGGTGCTGCTTCTCGACACATTTGTCTCTTCAAAGCCTCACACTTTCTCCAGACCTCATTTAACTTGACAAAATTCGGTCCATGTTCATTTTGATGTATTTTTTTTCTCATACGTCACTTATACATAAAATGACAGTGGGTGTGTGACTGTAAAAAATGTAGGTATATCTGTGTAACAATCAATTGAGCTGCATCGATGTATTGATTAAATGATCAGCGATCCAATATCATCTATGCAAAGTGAAAACGTCGATCGATTTTTAAGATAACATTACGCCTTTATTTTGAAATTCCCATGCCACTCCTATGTGATAGTTTCCACCCGAGCACACGTCCTTCCTTCAAACTCTGCAAAAGGCAGGTGGGTCACACAGCAGCTCACGAAACAAAATGAGGACATTTACTTCCCTCTTAGGAATAAATCAGTTTGGAAATATTTCTGATTTCAAAGATGAAACAGATTGACAAAAAAAAAAAAAAAAAAAAAAAAAAAAACATGCCATTTGCAAGCAATGCCATTATGAGATAAAATACTCATATTGTCATATTATAAATCCAAGGTGAAGAAGCATAGCTGTGCACTGTTTATGTCATAAGTTCTTTAAATTAACTGAACATTTGCACCTAACATGAATAATGTAGCACTTAACAATAATAATAACAGAACGTCTGTTTTTATTCTTTCTATTAAAAAGATTGATTTGTTTTTCAAAGGTCTATTTTCTATTTTCATTTAAAAGAATAAATTGTTTTTCATTTTTAATGTAAAGAAGAGCACAATTTTTTTTTTTTAAAATGATGTTTTACTTGCTTTTCGATTTAATAGAAATATAACTGACTGTGTGAAATGGGCACAAGATATCGTGTCGCATCGATCGTCACACTGAACTGAATGGAAACTAAGTCGTATCAGGGCAGACTTTGTGACATCGTCAATCATGTCTTGATGAAATTTGTGATTTACACTCCTAGTACATTAGCACTGCTGTCCCAGATATCCTCAAACATGTTCAACCCTGAAACTCATCAGATGTATCAGACATATGTTTCCACAGCTGATTTATTAAGTGAAACCAGACCTTGGATCTTGGCGTCTTTGTACACGGGGACGAGTCGATCCATGTCGAGTGGCGGGTCGGCGGCAGGCTCCAGCGTGGGGTCAAAGAAAGGCAGCAGCGCGTTGGCCAGGTCCCGGCCCACCTCCTTGGAGTTGAAGCTGGCGTGGCAACATCGGCCGGCGTAGTAGCGGCGCGAGAATTTGGTGAGCGGCCCGGCGGCACGAATGGCGGGGTCGTTGGTGCGGAAGGAGGCGTCGATGACCAGTCTGCCGTCGAACACCAAACAAGCGTCGTTGATGCTCTTGAAGGCGTCGTAGTCGACCCCTTCACAGGAGAGGTTGATAAAAACCTGAAGGGAGAGTGAATGAATCAGAGAATCAATGACTGTTCCTGTGGCTTCACAGACGGAATGACTTTAAAGTGCAACGTGGGTCATTTTGTGTTTCTCAGGATTAAGACATTAAACATTTTCACTACTTCCTACTAGTTAGTTTGTCACGGTTTTTGACGCTGTTTCACAAACAGGGGTTTTATCATGCATACTGACATAATACAAGGAAGACAAGACCTCCCCTACAGCCTGGTTTTATTTTACAATGTAAGAAAAAGCACATAAACCGACAAACAGAATACCCGAATGTCTGCAGCACGGTGAGGAAACAAGTCAAAATCGTTTTGTGCCTGGTAAACATGGCATAGGGTTTGCTTCCAGAGAGGGAAATTAACAGCAAACACCAGACCCAATCATTGCTGGCTGTCGCTTGTCAGTCTTTCAATGCTAGCAGCCACACTGGCGGCTAACCAGCCATTGTTGGGAGATCCTTTTCTATTGTTAATAAAACTGGCACCATAACTGGTGTAACCATCCAGCGATTTTGGAGGTCACCAGTCACCGTGGCCTGTGCACAAAAACATCATATTTCTGCCCCGGTTTGTTCACTAATGTGTCTTTTGAGCGACACTGATGACCGGATGCAGACTCACACCACACAGCAGGCGGAGCGGGTGACCGTCGGTGGTGAATGACACCGCCGTGAGCGGCTCAGGGGATTCTCCGTCGTTGATCTGGGCCAGCAGGCAGCCGCGGTGGACCTGGACCTCGGATTTCTCCAGGGCCTTTGCCACCGCCTTCTCCACGTTGGGGTCGCTGAAGCAGGAAGTGTTGGGTTCGGAGGGCGGCAGGACCAGATGGATACGAGACCCGCGGACTCCGAGGCCCAGCAAGGTCTCCACAGCAGTGTAGACATCGACGCTGCTGCCGTAGACTACGGCGTTACCTGGAGGCAGAGGCAGTGAACAAAGCTGATGCAAGAGACGCATACTCAACAGGATTTTACAGAAAGTACGGGATGCTGATCACTCCATTTCTTTATTTGGAAGTCCAGAGTGGATAATCAGCATATTAAAAGGTTTACAGATGTCTGGTCTTCATGACATTTGGAAAAAAAAAGATTTTAAATGAATGAAATGAATTTGCATCAGTCTTAAAGGACTGAAGAATGTAACACTATTGAGTTGTCAAAGGATTTGCATCTAATCTATTCATTTGGATGACTAATTGAGGATTTTCTTGTGTAACAGAACGTGGTCTTTTATGTTTCCTATTTTATTCTAATTTATGTCTTTTTAAAATAGATATATGGTGTTTTGCTATGAACTGAAGAGAATTCACAGCCTTGGTAGAAGATGGGAAAAGGTAAACAAGCTATCCAAGGCCATCACATCCCTAATCTATCAACTCAACTGAGCTGAAGGAAATGCTTTGATGACAACAATCTAGTGATGTAAATAAAAGCATCTTAATCTATCTTTTGATGCACACTGTTCCAACAGCCCTCTTGTCCTTCAGACGCTCCTAAAACGCTCCTAAATGAGCGTCTGAACCTAGCGTGTGTGCTCCACATCTTTAGGTAATTATACTAAATTGAAAGGACAAAGCTTGGGGCAGAAGGGCAAGGAACAGGGCCACTTCAAAAGTCTGTGTGACAAAGACACCATAAAATGCGTTTTAATACATGTGTAAATTCATAGCCGTCTGTTTTCATGTTTTTCATGAGTGTTGATGTTGAAAAAAGTCTGATTGTAATGGAGCTAATTTTATCCCCAGCTCAGCACAACCCAAAGCAAAATCTATACTTCCAGCCCTGTTCTCCTCTCTCATAACAATGAAGTGCTAGGCTAATGTAAATTTTAAAAATAATAATAATAATTTGGACAGTTGTGTAAAAGTAGAGTAGAGAAATCTCCATTTTCCCCAAGGGGCAATTTGTCTTTCAGCTGGCAGATAAAAAGCATACATAATAACATACAACATGTAAAAAAGAGAGTACATCAAAGTGCATCCTCCATGGCACAGAGCCTGCAACAACAAAATGAACAAATATTATAATTGTATAATTGTAGCACCATCATTTTGCACTGCCACCCCCATTATCCTCACTAATGTACCAACATACTCTACAGAAAGTTAAGCAGCGTGTTTATTCAAAAAATTCGCTTCAGAGATAAATTAACCCCTGGACGGGCTGGCTCTACCCAGAGGCATCCTGTGTCTGTACAGAGGGAAGCAGCAGCAGCTGCTTGTGGACTGCATGGCTGAGAATCAACAAATGCATTTACACACAGCCTTGCAAAGTGTTTCCTCCATATTCATTCAGTAGTGCAAGAAAATTACTAGCACTGTTAGAGAAAGTGTAGCAAAACCACATTTACCTCCAAAAGACAGACCTATAGCTCTAACTTTAGGAATACATGTTTTATTTTTAAAAATGTATAATGGTAACAGGTCTAAAAGACAAAACAAACAAACCATCATTTACACCAGAACAGGCCTAAAATTATTTCCCCATCGCTGCTTCATTAATTTACAGTGGAGACACTGAAAACTGCCCTGATTCTACCATCTAAATTCACAAACTGTTTCTGACAAACTCTCAAGGTAAATCTACAGTATAACATGTGGTATTTAGCTGTTCTATTCTGTAAGCTCTCTTCGCTTGTTAACTATTGATTATCACTGTTTGTTCAAATTGAGTTTTGTGTTGGTATGACAACTGGTGGCAAATATTCACACAAGAAGTGACAAGGAATGAACCTTCACACTTCAAAATTCGTTGCTTTCCACTGCAACGTGAGGTCACTTAAGTGCAATGTTGCCTCATGCAGCTTTAAGTGTAAATGTAATGTGAATGTAAATGGTAACAGATATGCAGCAGTGAAGTTGTGTCGGTATATGTATGTGATTTTCAGTGATGATGCTCCTCAGAGGAAGGAGCTTCAGCTTTTCCAGTTGTATCGCAGAGGTGCCTGGACGTGGGAGGGGCGTTTGGGTTTACCACTGAATTTACCACTAACTTATTAATTTATAACCATCGAAACTAAATGGGTAGAACTGGCGTGGGCCTTTGGTTCATGGCAAATCAGACTATTTTCTGGGTCACGTTGCCGTGGCAACAGTTGTACACATTCAACTGATGTCACGGTGTCGACAGAAGAGTTTGTTCACATCAGGAGAACTGATGCGTGGCTCATGGAAACATGTTCTGTTTTCATAAAACAATGAATAAGACAATTGTGACAAAAAACCTTGTGACTCTTGATTTTGATAAATAAAATAAAAGTAAAAAGGTTTTGGGAGGAGACATTATTCTTACTTACTTTGTTGACAATAACGCAGTTACAGTTTTTTTTGATTGCTTGAACTCATTTTACAAATGCTTTGCTCACTGTGCCAAAACTCTAAACACAGCGCAAATAAGACACAACACCTGGAAATAAACCATACACATTTATGGCAAACTGAAACTCAGTCATCAAAACTTAAAAATCCTTTGTCAAAATGCAACTCTGATAACAAAAGGATACACATTTCTATAATATGAACATACTTTCACAGCAGCAAGCAACACAATAACATACTTAACACAAAACACTGCAGTTTTTACTGCTTTTCATTTATTTCTTCAAAAGGAATTCTGCAAAGCTCAAAACAGAAATTAAGCATCTTTTCACAGTAACAGCTGTTTCCAAAATAACCAAAAAATAAAAATAAATAAGAAAGGTGTCAACTCTGTCAACTGTATACAGTATACAGTATATTGTACTTTACAGTACAGTTTTTTCAATCGCTTTTTCCAGTATAATGAAACTGGGATCCACTTTGTCATCATCTTCACCTCCAAACCACAGCACAAGTTTTCTTTTGCAAATGTGTTCATACCTTTTCATTGGATTCACACATTTTTCACACTCTTTTGCACCTGCATCTCTATGAAATCACTAGTGCACCTGCATCACTGCCCTTTCCACCAATCACCAATCAGTCAGTATGCACCTACAAAAAAAGAGCCTATAAATTGTATTCTGTATTTTTTCTGTGTAATACTGTATGTGAATTACAGTATTTCAGTTTTTCCATCAACACAGTAAAATTTCACTTCAAAGTCTTTCTGAGTTTGGATGCAGTTCTTTACTGTAAGTTCACATTTGAATGTGCAGCTCACAGGAGAACCTTGTTCAAACTGACAGCTGTATTTTGTATTCTGCTGTCAGCTGTGTTACAGCACAGTAGAGCTGATTGAAGGAATCTACTCATTTGGGCAGAAGTTGAGTTGTTTGAGGGAAATATTGGCTTTTGCTACTTGCTTTACAATATGTGACGATGTAAATCGTCAAAAAAAAATATGACTACCGTACACGCAGGAAAAAGTAAGGTTGAACCTGCTCAGACTGAAAAGGGTATGTTGCATTCTGGTGTTGAGTATGAAGTGAGTGAGTGAGTGGATTAGTTGTATTGGGCGGTGACAAAATGTCTTTTGCTGCATGTTTGAAATGTTTTGTCATGGTAAGAGCCTTTTGCAAACAAAATGTGTTATTTTGGGAAGAGAGCCTCTCATTAGGCCGATGGATTTACTGTTTTGAAACCAGGGTTTGTGAGTTGGCAAACATAAATAAACATACATACATAGTATGTAAAGCAAAAATAAAACAGTACAACAAAATCAAACTCCGTACAGCTACAAAATATCATCCACATCGCATACGATGTCTTCCTGTGCCTCTTTCTCTCACTGCCTCCACGCAAAGTACTCAACATGGCTGACCTGGGGTCTGTTTGTAGTGCTTAGGCCCTGACTGGTTGGTGTTCAGTTTTCTAAGTAAGTGCTTTCACGTGTGTGTCTCAGGTTTTCTTATAACCTGATGTGTTTTATATTTTGAACATAAGTGTTTTCCCAAATGTAACCACATGCTTTCATTTTTGAGCGAGGTGTCTTCTGTATGAAATAGTGTCTAGTGTTCAGGAGGAAGTGTGTTGCAGAATTGCAAACACAGTTTAAAGCAGCACTTGTGTCTAAGGTATGGCCACGCTGTGTTTAAGGTTTAGTTCCAATGACTTCAAGTTTTGTCACATTGGTTTAAGAGTATGTTCTTAGTGTGTAAGCAATCGAAAAAAACTGTAATTAGGATTAACTTAGCTCACATCTAATCAGCTAATAATAACAATAGCCTGAGATTAGCTTGTAATAACTGTTAAATAACTTTATCAACACACTGATGTTTTTAATTCATTTCGTGCGTTAACTTTAACTTTCCTCTTCGTTGCTGCTGTGCGCTGAAACACCTTGACAGAGAGATCCACCCAACAGCAGGTGCTTGTTCTGTCACCATGGAAGTTTAAATAAAGTTATTCAAACAAATGACGTGGTGACATCATCACGCTACAGCCGTTGCCATGGCAAAGTGAACCACCTGGACATACTCTGATCTGACGTGAACCAAATGTCCAGTCAGGGTCCACACCGTGTCCAGACTGAGCCCAGTGTGTGTGTTAGTGTGTGTGTTAGTGTGTGTGTTAGTGTGTGTGTTAGTGGAAGTGTTAGTGTGTGTGTTAGTGGAAGTGTTAGTGTGTGTGTTAGTTTGTGTGTTAGTGGGAGTGTTAGTTTGTGTGTTAGTGTGTGTGTTAGTGGGAGTGTTAGTGTGTGTGTTAGTGGGAGTGTTACTGAGTGTGTTAGTGTGTGTGTTAGTGTGTGTGTTAGTGGGAGTGTTAGTTTGTGTGTTAGTGTGTGTGTTAGTGGGAGTGTTAGTGTGTGTGTTAGTGTGAGTGTTAGTGTGTGTGGTAGTGTGAGTGTTAGTGTGTGTTAGTGTGTGTGTTAGTGGGAGTGTTAGTGTGTGTGTTAGTGTGAGTGTTAGTGTGTGTGTTAGTGTGTGTGTTAGTGGGAGTGTTAGTGTGTGTGTTAGTGGGAGTGTTAGTGTGTGTGTTAGTGTGTGTGTGTTAGTGTGTGTGTTATTGTGTGTGTTAGTGGGAGTGTTAGTGTGTGTGTTATTGTGTGTGTTAGTGGGAGTGTTAGTGTGTGTGTTATTGTGTGTGTTAGTGTGTGTGTTAGTGTGTGTGTTATTGTGTGTGTTAGTGTGTGTGTTAGTGTGTGTGTTAGTGTGTGTGTTAGTGTGTGTGTGTGTGTGTGTGTGTGTGTGTGTGTTAGTGTGTGTGTTAGTGTGTGTGTGCTGCTGCTGGTGTGTCTCTGTCCGTGGTGCTGAAAGCTGCTGTAGCTGCTGAGCCCTGCTCTCTGCTGCCTGAGCTGCTGCATTCACACGCCGTCACTTCATTCATTTACTATCACGCTTACTATCACTGGCAGAGCTTCCCCGGGATATAAATGCACAAGAGTCTAACATCAACAACATTTCAACATTTAATTTAACATTCAACAATTAACAAAAACATTGATTTACTTTTGAAAACTATCACCTGATGAGTTCCATTTTCCATTATATGGCAGCTTTTCTGGTGTTAATATGCAGTGATTTTTCTGAGGTGACTCTTTAAATGAACTGTGATGTGTGTGGACTCATGTAGGCCTCATAGACGCACATATGGTGTTGATGTTTACACTTCAAGAGTTAAATTAATACTCATGATTTTGCTGTGTGATATTACTGTTGCTTTGCTTGTACTAACATGAAACAGAGAACCGACGCACCCTGCTTGAGAGAGTGCTTTCTATTTTTAATTGCTTTAAACAGTGGGTACGATTTACTTTTTTATTTCTATTGGCAGTTACTATGCCTATTACCATTAAAGCCTGCCCTAACACATGAAATATGGAAATAAAATTACTCTACTCCAGTCCACTGTTAAAATTATAGTTTATTTTTTTTATGTCCCTTTTCAATTATTACTATTAATGCTGCAATGAACAAATGAAACCTGAAAAACAATGTGGTGCCTGCCTGAGTGTACCATCATAATTTGCATTCACTAATGGTTTCTTTTATGACTGGGATCTCCTTATTAGTATGTATAATAGCCTTACTCTAGATCACCGCGCAATTCCTTGAGAGAGCAGATTAATTTTGCTTAATGACCCCGTGTATTTTCCCCTCCGCTGAAAAGCCTGCCTCTCAGAAACTGATATTATTCTGGAAAATGGATAGAAGAGGACAACCTGATTCACAGGGATGAAAGATTTCTCTGCAGCTAATTAGGCGTTAATTATACAGGGGCACTTCATCGCTGACTAGCTGAATAATGACACACTACTGTGGATTAAATTTAGGTTACGTGTGTGTATGGGGGAGAGGAGGGGTTGTTTACATACCCTCCAGCCCCACGAAGCTGCTGCAGACCCAGCGACGGGCCGCCTCGCAGTCCTGCTGGTCGTTGAGGGTGAAGAGGTTGGACGGCACGAGGCCGGTGTACCTGCGGAGGCCAGGTGGAGGATGGAGCTCGCTGTTTGTGACGGGCTGGCTTACATCCACACCAGTGGGACAGGGGACCTATAGCAGCATGGTGAACACGAATTACACTGTATTTTATTTATATTGCACATTTCATCCAACCGTTTCACCAAAAGTGCTTTACGAACGTGGTTGAAAAACTTAATGAAAAAAAATAATCAGTGTTGAAGGAATAAGAGAAATAATAAACAGTGCACCACACAGTATAAATATATAAACATATAAACATGTAAGGATATACAGTATGGTTAAAAACACTGGAATATCAGATAAAATTAACAAAGCAGTTGAATGGTTTCATTTAAAAGTGCTAAATAATGTGGAGATATAAAATGAATTTTAGTGCAATCAAATTTACTTTATTAAACAACAAAGTCAAGCTCCTGTGAATTTATGGCCAAGGACTAAAGTGAGAATAAAGTAATTTCTTTTTTATTTGGCAGAGGTCTGAGGCTGGTACATTGA
Source organism: Myripristis murdjan (assembly GCF_902150065.1). Lineage (NCBI taxonomy): Eukaryota > Metazoa > Chordata > Actinopteri > Holocentriformes > Holocentridae > Myripristis > Myripristis murdjan. Next base: position 4,443,897 of record NC_044003.1, on the reverse strand, counting down.
TTTTTTTCAGCATGCTGGCTAACATTATTTTATATTAAAGGGCCATACACATGTACTTTTTAGCATTTTGATGTTTAATTGTTTCCCAGTGTAAACTTGCGTTGAATGCAGGCCTTTTACATTGCGTTGTGCCCTGCCTTTTTTAAAGTACGGCTGCAGAAACGCCTCCAATGTTGAATTCCTCCATCAGTTTTAAAACAACCAATCAATTACAACACAAAAGGGGTGGGACAAACGTTGAAAAGCAAATGGTCAAAAATGTCAGAGGAGAGATTAAACACAGAGGTGATCGTCTTTCCGACAAGTATTTTCCTCCTCTCCATGTCTTTAGTTTATATGTACTTTACAAACTGTATGTAAGCAGTAATGTTAGATGTTGCTAACCTGGTACTGCAGGCCCGTGCAGAGGACGAGGTGGTCGTAGGGAACCTTCCTGCTCCCGGACACCAGCACATGTTTGGCCTCCCTGTCGATGCCGAGCATCTTCCCCGTCACCACACTGACGCAGGAGCGCAGAGACAGCTGGGCCAAGTCGCTGCTGCTGTATGCATGACTGCAGGAGGCAGCCAAGAGCTCAGTTTGGCACAGTGCATGATAGGAATGGGACCAACTTTTATTTAATGGGACAGACATTTTATTTATTCCATCGCATCACAGATCTATCGAATAATGAAGCCTGTGTTGTGTATTGAGTCATACTGTATGATAAACATGTCACCCCTTCACCATTAAATGACAAACTCAGCATGTCAGCAATGCTTTATGTTAAAGCCAGTTTCCCTGCTCTTGGGTAAAAGCCATGTATCTGCCAGGAGTATGCTCATAAACCTGATTTTCTCCCTGCTAGCCTTTTTTAAGTTGTATGATGGGTTTTAACAGTTTCTGCTTCCTGTTATGGTTCTAATACACGCTGCACTGCAATATCTTTTCTTTGAATAGTTCGCTACGCTGAAAACCTGAATTCCAAATGTGAAGGATGCATTCTTTACTTTAGGACTAAATTAGGGCAATATGGACAAAATCAAATATCACAATAACTTCGACCAAATACCTTCATATCAGTATTTTGATCCTACTGAAGGCATGACTGTCCGTGCTTTCACAAATACACTTACATGCAAGAGAATTTTGATAAACAGTCATTAGTAATGTGGATATGGTGAGCAAGCAGGACCAACAGCTACAACAGAAAAATGCATCCCTTTACTGTAATGCAGCCTTTAAAACCAAGAGAAATCAATACTTAAATCATCATATCCCAAATCCCAGGCCAATTCTAGTCTCATGTCACAATATCCATATCATATCAACAAATTGTCCAGTCCTAGAGTAAAGTAGTCTTACTTTTACTATTATTCCACTACGAATGCATGGAAAAACAAATAAGCAGGCTACTTCAAAAAATCCACTTAGAGTTTAGTCATAGTAACGCTCTCATGGTGCATTGTCTGGGACGAGGCCTGATGACACGCTGTGTTGTCATCACATCAGATCTTGTCAATAGTAAATATTCATTCACCTTGTGGACAGAAACCCGACATTCTCATGGTTGTAGTCGCCCGGGAAACCGTTTGTTGAGATCAGGGTCAGGTTGTTGAATCTCAGGTGAGGGCTGTGGAGAATAAACAACGCTGCAAAGCATGAGCGCTAAGCCACAGAATACTCGGATTAACTTGTCCTTCAGAAGATTTTCCGGGGAAGGACGAGTTTAAGAGCTCCAGTAATTACACGTCTTCATGGAGAGTTTATCTAACTCAATTTAGGCGGACGAGAAAATGGAAAATATAAAACATCCGCCAGTTTATGGGCACAAGGAAAGAATCTGCAGGGAGGGGTGCCTGGGCTTTGACCACTGGACTCTTTAATATTGGTCGCTGGTAATGTTGGAGAGAGAGGAATCTAAGCTTATTGCTGTTGCTGCTGTCAAACTACATTACTCTGGATGCAAGCACAAGATGATAAGACAGCTCCTTTTCTGAACTATTCCCCGACAAATGGGAGGACTGGTTAGGGGCGGACACATCTGCAGGTACATTAAATGTTACTGAACGTGCAAATTGTCAATTCTTTGGTACTTTTCTCCCCATATATGAACATATATCACATATAAATGTATATGTTTGTTTTATACATCAGGGAGAAAAAACAACACTACCATTTCCAGTGTTCTCTGTATTCTGTCTTACTTGCAAAATAACTTTTTCCATTCAGAGATTTGGGAAAACAATATGAAATCAACAAATAGTCTTTCAAAGGCAAAAGTGCTGCTGAGACTATTTAAAACAAACATAAAAATATAGAATAGTATATCCATTAATTCATCAGCTCAGTGTGTGTTAATCAATCAATAACACTGAGCAAAGTATTGATGCCCTTAAGTTCTCTGTTTCCTCTCAGAGCACCGGTGAATCTGACAGATACAAATTACAAGTGAGGAGAAGTATCATTTAATATGAAACACAGCAAGAGACCGCAGAGCCTCTGACAGGAAGTTTGCAAATAGTAATGAAATGATTAGTTGATTGGTCGATTAATCGATTAGTTGATTGACAAAAAAATCAAAAATCAATTATAATGCTGATAGCTGTAGTCATTTGTCAAGTAAAAATATCAAATATTTGCGGGTTACAGCTTCTCAAATACTGAGATTCAGCTGTGATTCTTTGTTTTTTGTCGTTATTAAATGAAATCTTGGGGTTTGTGGCTGCTGATCAGATTGAGTGAGCAATTTTGCATCATCATCATCATCATCATCATCATCAATTAGTCAGGGAAAAAAAAAAATCAATGGATTGATTGACAGTGGAAATAATAGCAAGTTGCAGTGTTTGTTGCAATATGCCTGCACAGTCCAAAAGGCTGCTTGGGGGCGGCAGCAGCTCGGAGGTTGGAGCAGCAGGCTTGTGACCTGAAGGTCGCCGACTCAAATTCCCTGACCAGCTGGGAAAACGTGGGTGGAGAAAGTGAATGAGTAACTGCTCTTCCCTCCCTCAGCAGCTACCGTCAAGCTTTCTCTGAGCAGCACACAGCCGGGCTCTTCAGTGAAAACACACACTGGCCATACGAGCAAAATAAAACCTGCGGCGTGCGGAGAGGCTTATTCTCCTCAGAATATTAATGGAGACATGGCCTGCTGTCTCTGCACCAAACCCATCACAGATCACAGGCTTCACTTCCCTACTCTAAATTAAAAATGTAAAATAAAAAAAAATTTATTAAGTTCTGAGTAATGTTACATGCACGAGAAAAATCTTTTGCGATGGGAGTCCATGGGGTGATTTATTTGTGGGTCCTCGGCATGCAGAGCTCCCCTGCTACAGTTTACCTCGTGTGTTTACAGTCCGCAGTGTAAAACGTCTCTTGTGATGCAAATGACCTCTTTTGTCGGGGCCTAAAGGACATTGCATCGCTGATAACAGCAGCCACAGCTCCTGCGTTGTGTGAATAGCGGAGGCTGGACCTTGCGTGGCGTTTGGTCTTATCACGCCGAAGCCTCAGATCACCTACAGCTCTGCTCCTATCTCATCTCCCTGCTGGATGAATGCACGCCACGTCAGACGCTGATAGAAATGCATTCTGCAGCAGCACACACCACAATGCTGCTAAGATCTCACTGTGGCTGGTAAATGAGCCACACCGGCAGGTAACCATCCCTCATATGAGGACATTATTCTGTTGTAGAAATCTGGCTGGCTGGTAAAGAGGTGGAAGTGGAAGGTAAATTTGTGGAATATATCAATCGTGAATGTAAACATAAGAAATGATCCATTAAAATGCTAATCTTACATTTTTCATTTAGTCTCCATCTTCACTGCTAAATTCTCTTCCCTGTGGTGATTCTGTTCTCTTCACACTGATGACGTGACTTTTTTTTTCCCTTAGATTTTCTGTTGATGGGGTTTGAGTTTCTGTAGGTGGCGCTCTTTTCTGTGTCTGTTCAGCCATCATCTGTGTTTTTGAAATATTAAATGATGAATTTCAGGTTTGTAATGACAATCCTCAAGATTCCTGTTTTTTTTTTTTTTTTTCTTCACCCTGAGCTCGAGTGGGTCCCACAGTTGCCCACCGTATCTAATCAATCAGCACTTGCATAGTGTTCAGCATCACCACATCTAAAACGTGTGGTTAGCGCTCAACTGGTTTTGGCAATTATAAAGACACACATTTACCCAGTTCTGCCTCCTCTGCTTATTCCAAACAAGGCGAAAACATAAAAGGCATCACTTCCTGTGCAGAAGGAAAGAGCTACTGGACAACAGAAAAGACAAACAGAGAAAAGATGACTGGTTGCTCAATATGATCAAACAAAGATAAAGAAGGTGCTCTTGGAAACAGGGAAAACAGAGTGCGTAAAACAGAGGGCGGTCCAGGCACACGAAATGTGGCAACGAGGAAGGAAATATTATAAAAACCTTTATGGTGGTGGCTAAATCATTAAAAAATCCAACATGTTAGGACGACTGCAGGTCTTTGTCAGGGCTTCAGAGAAGATGACAACGGAAAAGATTTATGAATTGGATACAGGTTGCATCACGATTGTGCGACGAAAGGACAGCAAATGTGAAAATGTTGTAGACGATTGCTTTAACGTGAAATGTTATCCATTAGAACCAAGTCAAAACAATGTTTATCGAGAATCATTAACCAGCAGCTCTAAGCGGTGCGCCGCGAGTCACTTGATCCCTGATTTCGCTCTCAGTGCTTAGAAGTGAACACGCAAATAATAATAATAATAATCATGATAATCAGGCAATCGTTCCAGTCAAACTTTCCTTGTTAATCTGGGCCAGGAGGTGGATTTATGCCACAGCACCGAGGCATTAAGGCCCATTATTGGTGTCTGGATGTGACTAAATTACCAGGCGCTGGATTTGTGCTGTTATCAGGCGGTGACAGACGGCCACAGTGACCCTGCAGCCTGACCGAGGCGAGGAGAGGGCCGAGCCGCCCCGGAGCTCTTTATCCGTCTGACCCTGTCCCACTCGCTAATAGAGCGTGTGTGTGTATGTGTGGTGGGGGTGGTGGATTTGGAGGGGGGGGCTTAGCCGTTTGGGCAGGGCTGATAAGGGGGGCCCCAGCAGGCCTGACCCATCACTCACCCTCTCAATGCATCGCCGCCTCGCCATTAGTTCAGCGGACACTAACTGCCTCATTAGTCAACTCATTAGTGACAGCAAACACAGATCGCTGCAGCAGATCCCTGACGGGGGAAACAGTGGAGTGGCTAATTAAAGGGGGGCTAGCGCTGGCCCCTCTGAATGCCAGGCCTCAGACAGCTGTGTGCCCGCTGCCGTCCCGCCCAGCAGTGCCGTCATGCCAGCCCTGCCAGTCTGAGTCAGCTCTGCTTTCACTTCCACGAAAAAAAAAAAAAAAAAAGAAAAGGCCTATACGACGGCCGGTTGCCTGGCACTTATCGCCCCGCTCTGAATCGGCAGCCCTGCGCTTCTTATTATTTGCTGAAGCGGTTAATCTCACAAAGAAAGGATGAAGGCAAACATGCGGCACAGCCGACCCAGAGTCAAGTGACATTTCAAGGGATTGGATTCCTGGAATTACAAAAAAAGGATGATTAAGAAATAAAATAAACCAGAAAAAAAACTAAATCTGGACTTGGTGAAAATGTTACACCTGTGCTCTGTTCTTGAGCAGCAGATTTCTTTATTCCAGGACACTTTGGAACATTTTCTCTGTGATAAGCACAATCATGCTTAACCACATGATTTTAACCACAGGAGCCCCAGCTGTTTGCCATGACATGTGCATCAGCATGAGCGTTGTGCACATGTTAATTTAATCCCTTTTACAGAATGATTGCTCAGCATGCAACACTTTAAACTCCACTATCTGTTCTACATGGTCTTTGAGGAATACTTTTTGCACATTTTATGCCGTTTCTGTTTATGAATACTAGGAAACTAGGAGGCACACCTCCACCAAGACCATGCAGTTGTCAAGATTTGCCAGTTGTTGGATTTTCACCTAAAATGAATCACACATCCACTGCCACACTCCCCTTTGGCCAATTCACATGAAAAGTCAATCAGTTTTCATCCCTCATATAAAAATGCATGTAACATTTGAATGAAAGAAATGACTCATATTTCACATGGACTGGCCAAAGTGGGCGTGGCAGCGGGCGTGGCTTCTCATAAACAGGCATGTGACTTCAGAATGAATTCATCATGAAACTTGGTGGAGAGCTCGGTCATCTGGAAAGGAAGAACTAAGTCACTTTTCACACTGACTGGCTAAGAGGGGCTGTGACGGTGGGAGAGAGCAACTCCCACTTTTAATTTTCTTTGTTTCTTTCTTTATTTTTTCTCTGTCTTTTATTGCTTTTTATACACCAAAGTGTTGCTTAAACCTGATGAGTTCATGACTTGTTTTATTTATTTTATTTTATTTTTTTTTTTTTGCTGGCTTGGTGAAGCACCTGGATTCTGAAAAGTGCACAACAAATAAAGATCATTATAATTATTGTTTTTATATCTTGGCAGTTGCATATAGTGTTGGCAGAGGTTTGCACTCTGCTGCTGACTGCTCTCTTGTCTTGCTTTGTATTTACATACGTACGCTGTGTAACCTGCCCCTGGTAAAGGAGAGGAGGAGGGGAAAGGAAAGGTTGCGGGGGCGTTACTGGGAATAGAAACCATAATGTAATTCCTGGTTTTGAAATTACACTTGTTACTGAAAATTTTAATTGCATTAGTGACAGTAATGCGATGAGTTACCGCCTCACACTGACCACCATGTCCTGCCCAACTCTTCCTCTGCACTTGTCCTACATGGCAGTGACACTGATTCAGACTGTTTGACCTTCCTGGGCCGGAGGCACTGAAGGAGGACTGCATTACCTCCACACATGCCGCTGTAAAAGCCCAACCTGCTCACACACAGCTTCTTTGTAGTGGCACTGATTTGGTTTTGGTGCCACACTCGACCTCATTTTGGTTCCACTGCAGGTTGCAGCACAGGCTATTCCTGTTGGTCTCATTTATTATGATGAAAACACTTTGGCTGAGAATTCGGTGAATACTTATTGGGTATTTTGAATAATAATTTGTTTTAGTGTTACATTTTCTCTTGCTGTGGTTCCCAATCAACACCTGAACGGCTACAGAGAAAATCCTGACACATCGGTGGTCACTGCTGCTGTTTCTAAAAAAAAGTGGAATGAACTGTTGCTGCATGCAATCTACATTTTGGGTAAAAATCCCAGTGGAAATCACACTAAGAGGTAGACTCACCAGAATGCAAGCACCTCAAGGAAGGATAGACCTGTGTCCGACGCCCCCACCACCACAATCCTGGCGTTAACGGTGATCTTTGGCTCCATGGTTAACTTTCTGCTGATGAGGTTAAGTGCAAACGGTGCCTGCGAGCACAGACAGAGAGACATAGCCATAGTCAGATTCAATTATTTTAATGTCTCCAAAAATTTTGATGGAGTAATTCTGTGGATCACGGTACAATTTTCCAAGGTCTCAATCACAAAATGGCTGCTGCTTTTTATGAAAATTCATTAATTCATCAAGTGTATGCACCCTTAATTATTAAACCACTAAAAGCAATCCATAATGATGTGTCTAATTTTTTCCCATTTGAATTTCATTGAATAATGAGGGTCTGCAGCAGAGATGGGCATTCATCAAGGCACTTACTCTGCCTGCCTGAATTGAGTCGCAGCTTTCAGCCACAAAACCTTTACAGCGTGCAATATTTAAGCTGTGCTCCTGCCAAATGTTACAGCTCCAACATGTGGGCTAAATGAAACACGCTGAATGCCAATCATCTTTTTTTTTTTTTTCCGTTTACAAGTGGCGGCTAAAATCAGAATAAATTTCCCAAATGTCATAGCAGAAATTCCAATGGATTCGGAAAGTTGGAGAGAACAAAGCGGGTCGAGGTCGGGGCAGGTTGGCCCAGGAAAAAGAGGCGCAACATCACCATTTATATTATTTTTATGCATGAATCTTATCCAGAGCGACTGGCAGGGTTTAGTGAAAACACATCAGACGGTGAGGGAATTAAACCTGCAGAGCTACAGCGCGGTTTCTGCTAACCCGCGAGGTCACCGTGCTCCCGTGAAAATAAACTCCTATTTTTCCAATTCCCCCACCATCCTCCGTCTCTGGTCCACGCCCTGTGATCTCAGCATGCTAATTGCTCCTTCATCATCTATAATTAGGTAGATTGGCCCCACAATGCACCTTGTTGGATGGAAAATGGCATGAAGCATAAAAGGGAAAACCCAGGGGTGGAATTAACCTTTGTGTAATATTAAAATGATTTCCACAAGGGCCTCGCATGGCCAACATCTGTCATATACTTCACTGATGTACTGACACGGGGCTTCGACGGCAGCGAGAGAACAAGTGAGTGTGAGCTTATGTTATGTAACAAATGTAGGCGTGAATTACGATATCTAATAAAGGGCTTTTGAATTTGCTGGACTTGAAGAATTGAAGTCTAAGAGCATCTCTGTATCAGAAAACCGCAGAGACTCACACTACAGGAACACAAACACTATATTTTATCTATACTTTATATGCTACCTTAAAAAGAGGCCTATTTCTGAATTATGCTTTAATTTGTTTTGCACACTACTTTTAATTAGTTAATCTTGTGTTGTTTTATGTCAAATGTGACCTATGAGAGCCAGTCACATTCTGTGTATGTGCAGGCTTATGGGGTCAATACATTTGATTCTGATCAGGTTATATAATTAATATATACAATGATAAATGATGAATATACATTTTACAAGCTGGAGTTAAAGTGAATTTTGGGATCCATAAGCCTGTAGACAGAGGGGAAAGCACCGTCAAGGAAAGTAGTACCAAGACTAACATCCATTTTTTAGAATTTATCCTCCAGTTTTCTTGCTGAGGTCTCATCCCTGTGATGCACTTCCCAGAGATCACCTGTCAATCAAACAGTGTGTAGGCGGTACTTTATTTTCTCTTGATGGAGAGTGAATTTCTCTTTTCTTCATCTGCTCAGCCATGGCGGCTCTCGCTGCTCAGGCTAACTAACTACCCAGTTCTTCTTCTTCTGTTTATTTCAAAGCAGAAACATAAATCGCATCACTTCCTGTGCAGCAGGAAAGAGCGACCAGGCGCCGAGTGTTTAAAACAGACCGTGGAGAAAATCCATGAACTGGATCTCGGCTGGACTGCTGTGGTCCTAAATGGACTGATGACACAGAGCAGAAAAAAATTATATTTATTTCTATAATTATGTCACTGATTATTACTTTAAAGAGACAAGTTATCTGTCAAAATACAATTATTTTATCAAAACACTTTCGAACAACTTGAATAAACCAGCATCTCAGCTTTGTGTCATCTGGTCTTATTTTGACAACGGTTTGTTTGAAATTGTCACAGATTTTTTGCTAAATTGCATGAAACACATTAAATGCCCACTCATACACATCTGAATAATCTAAAACACGAGGTAATCGAGCGGACAAAGCTTTCTAAACTGCGTGTGGCGTGCAGCAGGTGCAGCCAGCCTTATCACGCTGGAGATGCCTCACCTTTCCTGAGCACAATGACCATGGCACCGTGTAATATGATCCTGTATTGACAGAGAGGGAACAGGTGCTTTAAATTTGATTAATCCGCCGCTGCGAGACCCAAGGCTTACATTAGGAGGCTGAGAGGCGCGCTCTTATCTGCGTGGCCGTCTGGAAATCATGGTTGCCGCGTTACAGAGCGAGGTGGCGGGTGTGGGGGTGTGTGGGGGAAGAGGCAAAATCTGATGGTGCGAAATGGCCACGCAGGTGTACAAGGTGGAGTGGCAAATATTTGACATATATGACGTTAAATTAAATCAAAACCGCATTCATTTCAACTGGGCATGAAAGATTTCTGACCAGAGCGTATGGTGCAAGGTGCAATTTAGCAATCACACAAGACAAGCAAATCAAGTGACGGCTGAAATCACACTTTTTGTTTGTCCGTCGGCCACAGAGGCCGGAGCATGCCACAACTCCCTGGTTACCTGCATTTGTAGGATAAAACAAAGTGCTTCACTGTCTGCAGGACTGGCAGGTAAAAAAGGCCAATCAGCCGCTGCAGTTATATCAACAATATTTCTTCAACCTGAAATCACTCTGATCAGAGATTCCAGTTGAACATGGAGGCCAAATGAACTGATCTGAGCAGTGGCGCCCCCATCAGGTCGTCCTGTAAAAACGAAACCTGGCTGGCTGGATTGGAGTTTTATTCTTGTAACAGGAAGCCTTCAAACTTCTCCAGCAGCTTCTAGCCTTTCAACCACGGAGCCGTTCAACAATCCTTTAAAGATTTAATCTTTACAACAGAAAAGTTGTTATCAGACACACAGTCCGGTTGTATTTTGTTGCCGTCGTGTTTCTGTCCCCACTGGAAACTCATCCCGTCACCTGATGTTCCCCCCACGTGGAGCAAACAGAGCAGAGAGAACAGATTTATTCCAACCAGAGAGAAACCATCAGATTAACAGTTGATGGTTCGTGGTTATTAGGTCCTGATATTTTCCTATAGAGCATATTTGCAAAGGTTTATACCAGCTCTTTCAACTCAGTTGAAAAATCCCTCTAATCGGGTCAGTCTCTTCTGATTGAGGTGGTTATAGGAGGCATTTTTATTCTAATTGGGCTGTTACTCTAATTTATAGTGGAATATTAGGGTCCTGTAAGTGGCTACTGACTTCTCAACTTGATCAAGAGTGAAATACTGAAAGAAAGTTTAATTGATTTAGTGATTTCAGAGACGTAGTAACAGCAGGTCCTTTCAGGTTCCAACAGTTTCAAGCTTCCTCCAAACCTTCTGGTTGATGATTTACGGTGAATGTCATGTCACTCTAGCTGTAGAAATTGGGTGTTTTTATGTATGTCGGGACATTACAACAATATATTTCCAAAAGTTTGCACAAATTTCAAACTTATCAAGACCTGGAAACGACCAAACTTTTTTCCATAAATAACAAAGCATTCCAGACCTGTGTAGGAACCCCACTTTGTACTTTCTCTTTCTGCTAATGCAATTACATACAAACACTTCACTTTATTTCCTTGCACAGTTAGCCAGAAGGACACAGAGCACTTACACAGAGAGAGGCTCATCACTGTTATTGAGGCAGTGCAGATAAAATGTCTGACCAGACCTGAGTCCCATGAGGCTGCAAATACACAGCATCTGGTTTAACCTGAACCAGCTGAGTGGAGTTACTGCATCCAGACAGTTTTCATAGGGGCAGTTGTCAATCTTGCTCTTTCTTGAAGATTAAATAAAATAAATAAAATAAAATCCTACAATGGTGATCTCAACAACAAGGAGGTACTTGTAGCCAAATGTAGGGACTGATAGATTAATTAATTTGCTGGTAAACATGAGGCTAAATGTATAATCACTGCGATCATATGCGTTAAATGTGAAAAAGCTGATCAGGAGCCACCAAAGCCCACAGGAAACAACAATCAGTCCTACACAGTGTGGCTGTTGCAGAGTCATAACAAACCACAAACACTACTTGTGCTTAAACTGCAAAGACTAAACACACTAAAACAAAATGTAGACATGTCTGGACAGTAAATCATCATCACTTTATGTTCTGATGCTTTTTCTACATCCTCCTCTACTTTTATGTGAACCTCGCTCTGTGATATTTCCCATAAGTGACTATAGAGAAAGGCTTGTCCCTTTTGATATAGCACCCTCTCCTGGCCAAATTAAAAGCCCTGCTTGATTCCCTCCCTCTTTCTGCAGCCCTCAGCTCATCTGCATTCCCTGGCAGGCTGCTCTCTGTCAGCCAGCTGCCGCTGTGCCCACCTGGTCCTTGGTGATCTGCCTGGATGGAGCGTTGATGCCAAGCTCCTCCAGCGGGTAGATGATCTGGCATCTTGGGCGGACAGGCACCGTGCAGTGGAGGACAGAAGTGAGAGAACGGGCACAGGAATTCTGTGTGGAGAGGAAGAGGATGCAGGTCAGGTGAAGTGACAGAGGGAGAAAAATCCCCATGCAGGCTGTGCAGCATGGAAGTGGGGCTCGGGAGGCAACTGGCAGGCCTCAACGTGATAATGAGCTCTGGTGAAGTGGTGGGATGATGCAAGGTTTACACCATCGACATGTTCTGCCAGCCACTGGGAAACACCACCAGATCCTCGGTTGGCAAAGCCCTGAGCTTCATCCACTCCCTGAATATGTCTAATTCTCTCCTCTGGTTAGCTTTTCCCATTATTCTATTTGCACCTCATCATCTCCCAATCTGGTACTTGTTTGTGAAAGGTAATTAGCAGAGGAAGTGGAGGCCTCTACACGGTGAGGAAATGTCTTATTATGGTGTGGAGAGGTGGAGCTGGCAGCGCTGGCGGCACCTGCTGCCCCGACCTCAGGGACAGCCGGCCTGCAGGGAGCTGCACTCTGCAAGAAGTGACTGTCTTAAAGCTGCAGCCGGAACCATTTTCATTACAAAAAAAAAATAATAATAATAATAATAATAAAAATACAGCAGCTCAGACCAAGTCACAAAGTGGAGCTGCAACAGAAAAGAGCTTCTATTACCTGCAAGATGTTGTAGATTCATCCTGTTTGCCCAAATTTACTTCTAACGCTGGTTATGTGAACTTCTCTGCCCACAGACAGTGACAAACAAGAAGTTACCAGGGAAATAGAAAAGTGCCTCTAAAACAGCAGAGAGTGATGGTTTTGTATGTGTGATGTGGGGTACCTGAGATATTGCTGCTTAAACTTGGGGACTTTTTGGCTGTTGCTGGTGCTGTGGTTGGCCAGTCAGTTTCATTTAGAAGATACTGGATATCAGTGTAAAAACGCATCATTCCCCAGTGGTTAATGAACTTTGACCCCACAGTGTCTGAGATGCTGGGATGGGATGGACGGCCAATCCCAATCCACAGTCCCTTCCTGATCTTTTTTGACACGGAACAACTATAGCCATAAATACTAAACAGTTTACTTCTATCCCAGCAGCACTTTTGTAGGGGCAGAACTGAAGTGATGGTCCTCGGTTCCACTCCCCAGGCAGCTATCGCTCCCTGGCTTTGCATGGCAGTAACAAAATTAGATTGTATGGAGATTAGATGCCAGGCTGGTAGGAGAACATGTGACCCAGGGGTGTAGATATCATTAATGTAGATAACACAGTTGGTCATCACAACATTAGAACTTTATGACAACACGAATCCATTTAAGACAGGATACAATAAGGATGAAAAATTACCTGGTCCTATAAGATACATGCAGTTGAAGAATGTATGACTATATCAGATGTAAGATCTTGTTACGATGGACATTTCTTGCAGTGTGTGCTCTGAGGAGCACTGGGCTAATGAATATGTGTTAGTGAGCAGACATGCACACACACACACACACACACACACACACACTGCAGCGGGCCTCTGCACTCACCTCCTGGCTGCTGAGTGGCGGGTACTCGCGGTGGTACAGGCAGGATTTGTGAGCCAGCCGCAGGGCTTCCTTCAGGAAGTGCTTGCTGTGGTGCTGGAAGACGGGGTTGAGGGCGAAGTGGCACAAGCGAGCGTGCTCCTCGTGGCGGTGATGGCTGAAGTAGATGAAGTTCTCGATGTTGTAGTGGGAGCGAATGTACTCGACATCCTGAGGAAGACAGATTGTCATACACTCAGTCTTCAGGAAATAAATTCCATGACTTCTCCAGAGGGAAATTTTCTTGATCAATGGTTGTCAGTGTCTATGTTCAAATGTTTTACTTTACTGAACAGCTTATCTGAGGGTCTGAGGCCTCAATGAAAAAGACACATTTTTCAGAAGGAAAGAGTGTAAATATGTAGAAAATCAATGCAAATGAACAAAAGTTGACACCCTTGTGGTAAAAAGAAAAAAAGTCCAGAAAATGTAATCACAAGAACTGATCCAAGCTGATTCACGATTTATTCTTGAACACAACCGAAGCACTTTGCTTTTAAATGTGAGTTCATCTGTTTTATCGTCTTAAAAGAATCTTAAATTCTGTTGTGATGTATTTTATTGTTTTCTCTTTATTGTTTAAAGAACTCATTGTGGGACACTTTGTAATGCTGGTTTTGTTAAGGGCTATTTTGATCCAAGTGGAGCCAAATTCACAAAATTCCACAATAAGGTCACTGGGGTTATGGACTTCCAGGGAATAAAAGGATTAATAATCCTTTAACAGTGCATAATCCAAAATTGCAGAGGGTTGATTTAAGCAAGGACATTTTCAGCTCAGCTGAGAAAAAACACGGAATCAGCATATAATTTGATGGTTGAGTCCACATGGCTCTCATCGCCTGACCAACTCACTGATGGATTACGTGCTTATCGCACATTTAGAATAGAAAAGAATAAATCTTTATTGTCCACCAGGGTGGAAAATTGTCTTTGGCTCATTTTGGCTGAATTTTATCAGTTGAGCCTAAAGCGTCCTCACTGCAATCAACTGGGGGCAATTTTTGCAACTTTATAAAGTATTCCGTTTATTTATTTATTTGGTAATTATTTGTTGGGTAAGACTCAACACAAGACATTTTCCATGGTGGTCATTTTTACAGTGAAGAAATATCATGGCTTTAATTCCTCATTGAAGGGTTAGTGTTTAATAGAGTCTAGCTCCTATTCAGCCGCACCCGCCCACTGTTTTCAGCTCTGCCTCACAGAGACCAGGGGAAACATGTGAGTACCTGCTCATCTCTAATGATCAGTATCCCCACAACTTGGCTCTGCACTTGGGCCACGAACGCCTGCAGTGGCGTCCCATCCTGAGAAACAAGACAATGAGAAAAAAAAAACACAATGCAGAGAAGGAGAAGAGCTGATTTGACTTAATGTGAGCTGAAAGCAGCCTCAGATCCTCACTCAGTCCGGTGCCATGAATACATATGAAGTGGCTCCACTCTCATCTGAGAAGTAATTATGTGGTTTGGAGCTGCAGCAGCGACAGCTGGGGTGTCAGTCAGAATAGAAAATCCGTTGAACTGAATTCTCACCAATCTGTTCCTTGGCATACGTGAGATTCCCCCTCACTACTCCGAGGCAATCAGGATGCTAACAGATGAAGTGACACCTTGACACTCCAGCACAATCAGGATTTCATTTGAAAAGTTTATACAATTTTTCCTTCCTGAGAACTTGTCTCTGTGTTAAAACTTCACTATGATATGAATGCTGTTCTAAGCCCAGACCTTTTACAATACCAGGTCTATTGTTTACATTAGATAGTGGCTCTATCAGTGTGATTCTTAATTTCATGTTTCTTTTAGCAGTTTTGGAGAAATTAGCGAGTTGTAATGGCCCAATCTGTCTTTACAAAGGAGGAAGAAGCAAACAAACACATTAACAAACAAAAAAGTAAATCATAAATTAATAAATGTTTTGGAGAAAGAAAGAAAGAAAGAAAGAAAGAAAGAAAGAAAGAAAGAAAGAAGTCTTGGGTGAGACAGTGTGTGTCAGTATGATTTTACATATACAAAAATAGGAAATAAACTGACCAGGGCAAACAAACAAACAAAGGACAAACATTAACAAAAAATCCATGCAAACAGTAAATACATACTTTGAATGAGACAAATGACAAAGCAAGAAAAAGAAAAGGAGAAAAAGACAGATGGTACGTTCATACAGCAAAAAAAACTCTTCAGTGTTAAAACTTGGTTCCAGTGCAGTTTCACTTGCTTCAGGATTTTTTTCTGGGATCAAGTCTAAATGTGTTGAAACAAGGCAGAATAAGGCAGATCAGCCATTAGGATCAAGAAAATGACACTTGATTCAAGAAAATTCTGCTGATTAGCGTTGGAAGCAAGAGGGATTATATTTCCTCCCTGGGCAGATGGATATTTTTCTGCAGTGTAAAGTGACCTCATGAGAAACCCTGTAGTGTGTTTTGGTAGTTTTGGCTGACCAGGTCTCTGCCTTCCTGGTAGAAGCGGTCCAGGCGGTCCAGCAGCGCCTCCTGCAGGTCCAGTCTCTCCATCAGAGCGCAGACAGCGGGCCGGTCTGCAGACGCCGCCCGCCTCACCTCCACGCTCCTGCAGGAACAACGGCACCATGACCGACGCTCTGCTCGCCCTCAAACGCCTCGCTGTGATGGACTCCAGAATCTGGATGTCCACCTCTCACTTCATGACTTTTCCCAGTCAATATGTCTAAACCACAGAGGATCCAGTTTGCATGTTTGCACTCTGTCTGTCAAGAACCTGAGCCTCCCATTAAAAGCACACTGACTCTTCACTCAAAGTGAGCAGACAAGCCACTTAGAAACTTTAGGCAATCTTTTCCCAGAATGAAATGATCAGATCACAGAAACATCAAAGAATTAAATTCATTAAAATATCATGTTCTTACTCATGTAGCTGCCTCCAAAATATCTAACTGCTAATTATATTGCACTTTGTGTATGTTGTATCATGTTAGGATTGTGCTTGCCTGATTATCATCACTTATGTGCTTATAATCTCTTATGAGCATCATTTCAACCTGAGGGTTACCAAAGCAACTGAACTTTGTTTTCATACTGTCTAGATCTATCAGTCTTTGATTATCTCTATAGGTCTTGGAGTATGAAACTGCATTTAAAGCCACAAGATGAAAGCCACCTTCAGGTGCTATGTGTAGCACTTTAATATTTTTAGCATTTTAATTATCTGCATATTACTTTTGAGACATTAACATAGCTACTAACAGATGAGAGTATCAGTGAGCAGCCTGTCATGTCTCCTCTGTGGGATCAGCCAGGGAACCTGCTGTGTTGCTTTACAGCACAAAACAGGAAGAGGGCGCTGTTCTTTCAGCGCAAACAGCTAAAGCTTTCAGAATTTCCGGAAGACGGTGGAAGGAGCGAAAGACCGATGGAAAAATCTCTTCCAACGTGTTGATGCTCCTCAGGGGAGAGGAGCGGGGACAGGAGGCTGATGGGAAATGTATGCCTTAATGTGGAGAAACACGGAGGCTGACAGTCGCCTACACCGTGATGTAACTGGTCTACAGTAATTATCAAAGTGTTCAAAATTTCACAGGTAATTTGGTAACAATAGAGACAAATGAGGCTCCTGTTGACCCACTTGAGCAGGCCTGAGCGGTGGAAGATGTAGAGCTCGTGGGCCACCGTGCTGCTGGGACGCGGCGCCACCCTGAGGAAACTCTGCAGCAGAGGAAACTCGAGCATCAGCTTCGGTATCGTGATGACGCAGAAGTCCCGGTCCTGACAGAGACAAGGACACTGGCCTCAACACACACCTCAGAGCAGGTTATGGAGATGCAGCAGGTCCTGTGCAAAATGTGTCACCAACTATTGTTTTTTGGTCACAACGTTTAAGTGTTTTAGGGTGGATTTTTCCTTCAATAGTGATTGGTTCATGTGTGCTGATTGCAGCTGGTGAATATGATAACCAGCTAGACTGTAATCCCTCTATAGCTCACGATAACAAATATTATAATTTACATAAACTAATAGCAGCTGTACAGCTATATTAAAGGTGCACGATGCAACATATTTGTCAGCTGAGTCTAAATGGTCCTCATTTTAAATGACCCTCAGCAACTTTGAACAGTGAACCTATATATGTGTACTCATACCCCATTCAGCTATTTTTCTGCATAGTTTTTGTGTTAATGATTTTCGTGCAATTTAAAAACTTTTCAAAAACCGTAAAAGATCGGCGCCACCTCTTCCTTAATTATCAGACTTTTCTGGTTTTCCCTCTGGAGTGTGCAGGAATCTGACTTACTCTCTTTCCTCCGTGGGTTAGGGCTAGGGTTTTCTTTTTTATTCAGGTAGCACGAGTCTGTGTATCATCAGTCTAGGGACATGGGAATATTGGTTGCATCTCTTATTTTGACTCTGTGACCTCTGACCTCTGAGTTCCCTTTGTTAATAAAACTGGTAATACGTGTATTTCAAATACTCATAATCCACAGTGTAAATCAGACAGCTCCAGTGCTGCTGTACAGTTTATTTTTTCACTTGGACTGAGCCAGGCTAACAACTCCTATAGCCTTCAAGTCTTTATGCTAAGCTAACAGGAAATGCTACCCATAGGAAGTGAACCACTGGAGGTACAGAGGTGAGGACGGTGTCCAACATCTGGTCTCAGTCTGGGGAAGTCGGAAAAAAAGGAGATTTTGCCCAAAATGTTGGATTATTCCTTTAATGGAAGTCACTCTGGACAAGAGCATCAGCAAAACGGCTAAAACTAAAATAAGACCGGAAATGCAATACTCACAGGGAAAAGTTTGAAGATGTGTGGGAGGAAGTCCGCTGATCTGGAAGAGAAGAGGGGAGGGAAGGTAAGTGAAAATATGTGCGTGCCAGCCTCACCAGCAAAGCCAACAGGCAGATCACCGCCGTGGAACAACTGGCCGAGCAATCTGCCCGCTGATTCCAGCTCAACTTCTCGCCTTCATCTCGCTGTCACTTTAAGCGCTGCTCTCATTAATAACATGCTCACTCTCGGCGGGGAGCGACTCGACTCCATATTCAGTAACAGCTGGGAAGTAAGGCGATGGTGAGAGGAGCCCAGCGGGAGCCAACTAACAGTCACTCTCCCTGCTTTTACACAGCATATGACCGCTCCGTCTCTGGATGTCTGCCACCGGCACGCTGAAAGGTTGCTCTCAAAAATTCACCACAGAAAAAAAATCAACTCATTAATTAAAAATAAGATTCTAATTAATTAATAAAAATAAAATTGAAAATTCATTGCATCCTGATCTGAACAGGTCATTTAATGTTATCTTCAAACAAAGTAAAAAATGTCTCTTATGAAAATAAAGTCTTTCTTCAGTCTTTATCTCTAAAATATAATCTGCAAAGGAGTTGTTTTGTCAGCTGTGGTCTCATTATACCTGGTGCCCCTAAAAAGTACTTTGATTAGCTTTCAATTTGTGATATTAACCCTTTATAGGGCACTCATTGAAATACTTTGAAATTAAAAAAAAAACACAACAACCCTAGACTGTTATTAGAGAACATGACAGGACTTTATTACTTCTTTAAAATTTTTCATTTTGTAATAGAAAATCAAAGCCATTGAGATTGGTCAAATGCCACAATCATGTGACCTGGGATGTAGAGCGATCTTTGCTGATTGGCTGGGTGAAGACCAAATGATTATTGAACGAACTGAGACAGGGGATGGGCCTGATATGTAAAATTTCTGAAATTACCAAAAATAGTCACTTGCCCTATAAAGGGTTAACCGTTTTGAAAAAAAGAAAAGAAATGAAAAAGATGAAATTGCTACCTATTTTATTAAACTTCTTTGTTGTATATTTCATTTTGACATTGAATTCTTCAAATCCACAGCAAAGCCACTAACTAATACAAAACAAAATCCAACAAATAGAGTTTGTTGCCTGTCTGGGTTCTCTCTCTCCTCTCTCTCTTCATGTCTATAAACCCTCGGCCGCCCACTCAGCCGGCCTCACCCTGACCTCACCTCATTTCATAGTTCTTGTCGATGCTGAACAGCTGAATGCAGAAGGCGTTGGGCTCGTCTGAACAGGCTCTGGGTGCAGCGGACTGTGTGTCGTCCTGCTGAGATCAGAGAGAGACACGTCTCAGCTCCGGTGGCAGATAAATGCCAGAGGACGGCAGAGGACAAGGTGTGACGGCTGCAGCTTCACCTGCTCTGTATCTTCACTCTGCACCTCGGAGTCTTCAGCGTCGCCTGCCTGCTGCACCGAGGCCTTCACACATGCATCAGTGCAATCTGTTAGAATGTGGCTGCACCGCACCTTTATGATATGATGCACTCATATACAACAAATACAGACCGACAGCTTTTAGGCGTCCTCCATGCTGTAATATTCAGCATTTTTCATGTATACTCATTTCTGTCCAAATGCAGATTGATATTTTTTGTATTTTGTTTATGATTTTCTTTTGTATATCCTCATAATATACATATTTTTCTTTCATTTTTCTTTGACTCAGTATGTTCTACTGCTGCTACTTTCCACCTCTTCTGAATGCTGAAATTTTTCAGTATTTTTCAAAATTTTCAGAAATTTTCATATTGTCTGTTGATTTGCTCATTGTTGCTCAGAATGTTGTACCGCTGAAAAAGCCGGTTGTGCACTGCAAAAAGTCAAATTTTGCCAATGAAACAAGCAAATTTTTACTTGTTTCAAGTGAAAATTTTCTTGAAACAAGTGAAAATTGTCTAAAGATAAGTTATTTCTGAGCTGATCATGTCTTATTTTAAGTGTAATGAGATATTTTGACAAGAAAGAAGACATTTTTACTTGAAATAAGACAAATAATCTTGGTAAGATTTTGACTTTTTGCAGTGTGTGTGTGTGTGTGTGTGTGTGTGTGTGTGTGTGTGTGTGTGGCTGACCTGCTCGGTCCCATCCTGCACACCGGGGCTCTGGGTTTGCCCGGCTGGCTCTCGTGCAGCAGGTTGGCTCTGCTCTGCTTGCTGTGGTTTGTACAGGCCGTCGAACACGCTGAGCTCAAAGCAGTCATTCAGCAGCTCCAGATTAACGTCGGCGCTCACGCTGATGTAGCCAACAGCGACTCCATCGCTCTGTGGAGACGAGGCGCTTCCGTTGGTGCCCAAATAAACACCGTCACTCGTTTGTGATCTCCGAACGCAGTGACATCAAAATGGAAAATTCTGCTGTTGTTTCATCTTTCATTCAAGTAAATAAAAGTCTGTTTTGCACCACATCGCCGTTTGATATAACACAGCACTGATCCAGGCTGCGTCCCGTTCACAAAGCTTTACTATTTGCTGTTCCAAACACTCATGGCCGATGTAGCGGCATCACAGGCTCTGTAACAGGATTTAATGGCTGTGTTTCCAGTCATTCCATCGTTGTCGTTCCAATAATGTCATTCCTGTCGCCTGTGCCCCTACATATACCACTGTGCTTCTAATGATCGCCCCCGACTGTTCAAAATAACACCAAACGAAATAATATTACATACAAACAATAAACATAAATGGCTCCTACACAGGAAGTGATGTGTTTTATGCTTCCAGTTTGCCCAGTAGAAGAAGAACCGGGTAGTTGGCACATGAGGCGATAGGGACCACGCCTGAACAGACAAAGATCCAAATCCAAAGAGAAATATTTGTCCTGCCCACACTGTTCAACTGATCGATAAGAGCTTCGCAACAAAGATGGAGACTAAATAAAACAAAACAAATCAATAAAAATAAAGGACAAGATCTTCAGGATTGCCTCTTTGACCTCTACGTCTGAGCTCAGCAGGATCCGACTGGACCTGATGCTTCTCGGTTCAGCCTGAAATTTATCAAATGCTCAGATTTGAGTTGTCTATAAATATTGTTTTTAGTAATTTATCATTTCAAAAACATTGGCAATTTCCTTCATTTGGTTTTGGCTCACATCCGCTGGGTTTGTGCTTGGATTTGAAATTTCTTGGCCTGGGCTCAGCCTGGGCTCGCGTTTCCCGGCTCGGTCCAAGCCGTGTGACTCCTGCCACAGAAAGCAGGAGTCCATATACTGTATCCATATCTACAGCACCTTTTATAAATCATCTTTCAGCAGAGGTAACACGCCCATGAAAAACTGTTTATTTCAAATGACATATTCTGTAGTTACCCAAATAATTTATGACGCTCTTTGGAAAAAAGGCAAACGAAAACCATCCAACCCTCTGGGGCAATGTTGCTCTGTTTGTTCTCTGAGTGCTGAACATATTTTAGACAAAGCCCCAAAATGCTACAGATGTCTGGACACAATATGTTCAGTGAGAGCATGTCTTGGCCACGTATCAGCTCTCATCTGCCATATGCTGCCATGAGCACATGTCAGCTTGACTTGCAGGGAGGAGAGAAAAGATCTGTCATCTCCCAGGTCCCGAGGGAACGCACCACAGCAGGATTTCTGACAATCAGGCGAAAGCATCTGCAACGCCGCTATTAAATTTTTAAATTGCCCAACAGCACATTAGAAACGACTGGGAACAAATGGAGTAACTCGCGTCAGAGCCGGCATCAGAGGGAGCCGGGCAGAGCCGCATCTTGATCTAATAAATGCTGTGCGTGACTTTTCTGAACTAATCGACTGAGATCAAAAATGCACCTGAAGGAAAAACAATGCATGTAAATATGCAAAGGGGTGAAAGTGGGAACAAACCTCACAGACAGCTGCGTGTTTGTCCTCGGCCGGGGCCTCGCTGAGCTCTGCCAGGAAGTGCAGCCGCTCCGTGTTTGACAGTTCTTTTGTCCGCTCTGCAAATATTTGTGTGAATTCGTCAAAATCCTCGACCCTGTAACATGAAACATAAACGAACATGAATGACCCACAAAGCCAGACGACCATCGTGCACCAAAATAAACACACACATTTTGTAATGATGCTTTATGCATTATGGATCAGGTCTTATCTGAAGGGAGTTTGTGGGTTTCTAACAATATAAGCAACCAAGAGTGAGGCTCACGGTGATTTAAAAGAAAAAAAAAAAAAAAAAAAAAAAAAGAGAGCATTCTAGATTCTAGATTCTAGATACTGTAAAAAATAAGTTACAGTTATCCTTGTGTCTGTACTTAAATAGTTTTTTTGTGTTCTTTTTGCAGTATTTTTGTGGGGTTTTTTTACTTCTATTTAAATATTTTTAATTAAACTTACATATTTGATATGTTTTTTTTTTTGTTTTTTTTTTTAAGTCTATGGTGGCATAGAACATTTTTTGAAATCATATCTGCTGCAGAGCACAACTTTTGTCTCCAAAATAAGAAACTGGTGAATCATAAAATACTGTATCTCAAACCCACTAAAACCTGTAAAAGTTAATATTAATCAACATTAAATGCCTAAATTTATGCCATGACAGTATTTTTTTATGCAAATGAAAACAATAATGCCTTTTATCATGAGTAAGAAGATGAAAGTGCAGAAAGACAAGAAAAAGTGAGGCGGAGAGATGGGGGTGTAAGGTTGCATGGTGCCCAATTTCCCCTCGAGGATCAATAAAGTATTTCTTATTGTGATGGATTTTTTAATAATGTTTTAGTGGAAACTTTGAGCTTCTCTCTGCCTGCTGTGAGAGTTTTAAAAAATTCAAAATGGTGGGTGTGATGAGCACAGAGAGGAGGGGAGGGGCTGGCTTTGTCTGTGTGTGTGTGTGTGTGTGTGTGTGTGTGTGTGTGTGTGTGTGTGTGTGTGTGTGTGTGTGTGTGTGTGTGTGTTTTTAATGGGACAGCGCTGTCATTTTTCATGGCCTTTGTTCTTGAACCACTGGAGGGTGAACTGAACCAGATTTACAGAAAGAAATACAGCACATCTGTGCTCAAACACTGACAATATCTGCAATTTCATTGTATTACACTGACAATAAAGGCTTCTCTCTGTCTATATGACTGCTGTTGGTGCTTTTCAGAACTTGCTATCACTCGTTTACAACAAAAAAAGCTGTTTTAGGGTCACTCCTTCATCTCTCAGTGATGCTTGAGCAGAATAACAGTAGCTCAGCTGCATATTTTGACACTTTTGCGGCCCCTGGTCCTTATATTGATTGTAGCTGGCAGAGAGATGGCAGGCAGGCTGTGGGCAGCGCTGTGACCAGGCAGGAAGGTGCTGCAGCAGGGAGCGGTGGGCACCTGGCTGGGCGGACGTGCAGCCTTGGACAGTACTTGTGTCTGCGGCAGACCAAAGCTGAGCACCGCGGGCCGGGATCGCTCAGGCACTCCATCGGCTCGAAAACCTCCTCCAGCGCCGGCTCTGCAAACACAACAGTCACAAGGCTGAATCTCTCCTGAAACGCATTTGCAAACAGATGATGGGCTGTACAGTGAACTCACAGCATTTTTTCATTCACCTAAGACGCTGATGTTTGGGCCGAGCAGGCAGATGTATTCCAGCTCTGTGACGGCGTTGAAGACAGCTCTGCGAGAACACGCATAAAACCAGGCTTGTTATACAGCACACCTCTTCCTAGCCTGGAGCGCACAGAGCTAGTGCTTTATTTTCTGTGTGTGTGTGTATATTCTCTCTGTTGCAGGCTTGTGTGCCATTTGGTAGATGCTTTTAACCAAAGTGCTTTACAGTAGCTACTATTTTTAGTCTGCTGACCCCAGCGGGATCTGAACCCCGGCAGTGCCACTTTCATCTTTTTACAGTCTACTGCTCCATTACAGCGCCCACCACACAGTGCATGACATACCACCACATACAGTCTAGTAAGTATTTTCATTCTGTATGAAATATGATTTCAGATACATTCTGCATCCTGAGAAAATACCACAAGACAGCTGCATATATTCAGCTCTGAGTGAATATTATTTCGCCCCCGTATCTCTCCATACCTCACTATCTCCTTTGCGCTTTCTGTGGCGAAGATGGGCTGAGCCACGAACAGGTGGAGGAAGAGCGTGTTCAGAGGCTGCAGGCCGGACAAAAACACAGTCACATTCAGCTCAGTCTCTGTCAGGCGTCGCTTCACTTTCATTTCATTTAATCTAAGACTCTCTTGGAATCCAAATGGAGAAATTCATGTCATTTTGGAGTTCAAAACTCTTTGGTGGCACTAAACTTCCACCAAACAGTGCGGGGCGAATGATGAATCCCCCATCTATCAGGGCTGAATGATATATTGTTATCTTAGCATAACCTAGATATGAACATGTGTGACATTAATATCTCAGAATGAAACAATTTGGATGACATCAAACTCAGGATTAGGGTTGGCCTGAGACAGTGATTGGTCTGTTCGGATCAGTAAAATATTTTGCTAAGCAACTGCAATTTCTAGGTCCATTTAGCATTAATATGCTGTTTCTTGTTGTTGTTTTTTATGAAGAATGCTAAATTTTTGCTGCTGCTACACTTAAAATTTCAAATAAGTGTGAATCCATAGTCATATTATACATCATATTGTTATTGAGATATTTGGTATCAATATCGAGGAATGAAATTTTGTCTGTATGGTGCAGCCGTACCATCTGAGTAGTGACTCAGAATAAACTGTGTACTCCAAATGAACAAACTGCAGCTCTTGTTTACATCTTCATTAATTAATCTGAAAGTGAGCCGACCTCCGACCGGGTTTCAATCCATAGTAGTTATTGAGACAACTATACAAGAGCAGGTGTTCGTGGTGTCGTCTGGAGTGATGAGCGATACACACCGTGCATTTTTCTGTGGAAAAGTGTTTGTGCAGGAAGGGCTCCCACTGAGCCTGGTCCACCATGTCTCCGATGGGGTGATCGAAGAAGGAAGCGTGGGCCAGGATCCTGTTCTTGTCGGTGGCCACAGTCACTGCCAGGTTGGCTTTCTCTCTGCAGGAACCAGAGGAACCACAGCGTCACGTTCTGCACGGAACAATTCATTCTTGGTTCTGCCACAGTGCTACATACTACAGCAGGTCCTGTAAGGCCAGGTAAGTTCATTTGTGCAGCACCGTTCACACACAGAGCATTTCAAAGTGCTTTGCAGAGGCACAGAAATACATCAAGAATAATAAAATATTTCGAAAACATGAAAAGTTTAAAAACAATAGAAGCAGAAGAATTAGCAAAAAAAAAAAAAATGACTTTATGATTAGAAGGTGGTAACATTTGTGGGGTTTTTTTAGACACAAAATTATGGAAATCCTGGAAGTCCCATTCTTGAGAGTTGATATGCACTGGGTGGTTTAGTTGCTGATGTAATAAATTATTTTGCTTCATTCAAAAACAGAGTGACCTTGTTTTTTCCATGACTTTCTGCATCACCTAAAGACTAATATCAAGCAAGACTTTCAGGACAGTCTATGAGGAGTTTTTTTTCACATGCCTGGACCCCTATATTTCCTACAGAGATCTCTGTCATCAGGCTTAATTAATTGAGCCATTAATTAGTTTGTTTCTTGCTAATTTAATCAATAAGAAATGAAATGAAAAATGTTTTCTCTCAGCAGGTTCATGTCTTCTCTGTGCTGTGTCTTAATATTCATGTTTGTCAATTGTGATTTGGCCTTTCTCCTGCTCGTGTCATTGTGCTCAGTGGCCCAGTGTCTCTTTCTCTTTAAGGGTAGGGGGTTTTAAGATTTGCTTCTCTTAAAATATTGTCTAAGAGTTTGCTGTACTGCTGTTTGGACCAGGCTTCAGAGGGATTTGCCTCTCTTGTTTACTACGCAATGGTTTGGTCCAGTTAAGAGGACCAGGAGGATAATATAAAGTCAAGTTGTCATTTAATGTGAGAGCCTGGCTGTTGCTAGTATATGCCAGTTATTTAATTGATTTTTTTTTATTTTTGTTTGCTCTTTGATAATTTTCCTGGGATTTTTGACACCTGGATTATTGCTCCATTCTTTTTTTGGCTGAACTACAAATCTGTTGATCGTCTACAAACTGTACAGCTGCCAGGCTTTTAACCAGAACCAGGAGACGTGATCACATCGCTCCTGTTTTAGCCTCCTTACCCCGGCTCCCAGTGTGTTTCAGAACAGATTTTATGGTTCTACTAAGTACTTTAAGGCTCTTCATGGCCTCTCTTCCAGCTACATCTCTGACCTCTTAGTACCATACACACCAGTACGTACCTTGAGATCTTTTGTCTGTCCCTGCGGGCCGTCTGAGAACTAAAGGAGACAGACAGTGTTTGCAGTTCAGGCCCTGAGACTCTGGAACGATCTGCTCGAGGAAATCCAGTCAGCTGAGGCAATAATTTCTTATAAATCACTTCTCAAATCATACTTCTAGAGCCTTTCCTGATTTTACTTGAGTTTTAATTTTCTTGGAACTATCTTTCGTACTTACCCTCTACTTATACTTTTTGTATATTGTTGTATATTGTATACAGGTTGTTCATTGTATATAGGAATGTCATATATTCTTTCTATTTTATCTTTATTTTTATTTTATTATTATTATTATTATTATTATTATTGTTATCGTTATAATTATTATTATTATTATTATTATTATTATTATTATTATTATTTTATTTTATTTTATTTATTTTTTTTACTTGCACAGTGCTGGAGTTGTTGCAATTACATTTCACTGCTGCTGTACCTGTACATTCATGCATGTGACGAATAAATCTTGAATCTTGAATCTTCTTTTTTTTAATACTCCTTGTTGTTTTTTGAAACCTGCTAACTGTGTGAAGCACCTTGTAATGACGATTTTGAAAGGTGCTCTGTAAATAAAGATTATTATTATTATTACTTTTGTTGCTCTCTTTTCTCTCCTCTGCCTCCTTAGCCATTCTTCCAGTCAACGTCATTTTCTTATAATCGCCTCCAGAGTTAGAAAGCCACACTGCAGTCTCACATCTCTGAAAGCACGGTTAATGTCAGCACTTACAGGAGATGGATGACATTGATCCTGCCAAACAGAGCCTCGGCTGCCGGGCTGATCAGGCTGCTGATGTGCTGAGCCTCGGCAGACTCTGTCCGCCTCACCGAAACCGCCTCCACTCTGCCACACGCCGAAGTTATCATCCTCATCCTGTTTATTTGTTTGCTTGTTTGTTTGTGGAAGGGGAGGGGATTCTGTCAGAGTAGTCCAGTCATTTTATGAAAAAACCTAGGACAAATTGCAAGAGAAGCAAACTCAACTGGTTTTGTATCCTCAGTTTGTCCTGAGTGAGGGGAAAAAAGTCCCAAGGAATCCCATTGGTGGAAAGTTTTGAAAATCACCTATTTATGACCACATATTACCAAAAAACACTGTTTTTAACACACAGGTGAAAGGGGTTCAACATTTTACTTTCAGATATCACTATAAAAATTCACAAGATGATTACACACACAAAGACAAGAAAAAAAGTCAATTACAAGTTCTTTGAATTATTCTGTTTACACATGCATATCACACATTATCTGATTTGATATGCGCTAATAAGGAATATGAGGAATAAATGCCAGAACAGATATTTAAACAGTGAATTAAAAGGTTACTATATATATAGTAACCTTTTAATTCTTTCCACCAATGGGATTTCTTGGGACTTTTTCCCCCTCACTCAGGACAAACTGAGGATCCAAAATCAGTTGAGTTTGTTTCTCTTGCAATTTGTCCTAGGTTGACCCCAATTTTGGCCTAAAATTACTGGACTAGAGGGCAAACAACAACAACAACAACAACAACAACAACAACAACAACAGAGAGCAGAGTAAAGCCCTTTGTAACGTCTCTAACTTGAACTTGAACAGCAACAAAACTCTTAGCTTGATTTCGGCTTCCCAACTCACCTGCTGAGTCTGAACCGTATAAAGTTATAAACTAAAACCAACGTAAATAAACTTTACAGCTCATACAGGCTGTTTCTATTTGTCTGGGTACAACTTTTGCTGCGTTTAATCGCATTTATTTAGTTATCTTGCGCTATAAAAACGTTAGCATAGCATATCTACCTGGCGTCGAGCGATGTGGGTAACCATGGTAACGGAACGCCAACCGACGTCAGGGGTTGAAGCAGGGTTGCCAAGTCCGCGTTTTTTCCGCCAAATTGGGCTACTTTTTAATCAGAATCAGAATCAGAATCAGAATGCCCTTTATTGTCATTTTACAATAGTAGAATGAAATTGCAGCAACTCCAATTTCAGTGCAGGAAAATATAACACAACAATACAAAATATAAAATATATAAAAATATACAGGTACCAGATTCACAGAATCATAACAGTATAAAAATAAAGTGCGTAGTGGTGAGGTACAGTGTAATGTATTGCATACAGGATAGACTGGATATAGACTGTACTGGTTACAGAGTGTTATTGAGGGAGATGATGGCTCTGGGGAAGAAACTGTTTTTTAGTCTGTTTGTCCGTGCCCTGATGCATCTGTATCGCCTCCCAGAAGGTAGCAGCTTAAGTGTTGCCGCGGGTAACAAATTTTGTCCGCGGGTTGGGCTTGGGCATACAGATGATGAATAATGCCTATGAATAAAGATTCATATTTTGAATGACTGATGAAACCTGCTGCCACGAGTTTGAGCCCAGCAGAGAGGTGCTGGCCTTGTTCAATACAGTTCTGTATGACAGGGGCCAGGGCGAGGGATCTCAACATGTCTAAAAAGAAACTGGACAGCGCTGTAAATAGTTCAAGTTCATGGAGTTTTTTTCCTGTTCTTTTTTTATGTTGGAGACAGCCAGCAGTTTAACAGGTGAGCTGAAATGATTTTCAATTGCCTTTGCCGGGGAAATTGCCTTTAATGTTTATGGTGTTATTTTATAGATATTACAGTGCATTTTGCAATTATAGAAATGCTGTTGGACTTTAAAAGCAACATATATGGATTTTTATGGGCATATTTTGAGTTCTGGTATTGGGCTGATTTTTGGGCCCTTTTTATACCTGGTTGGGCGGGTTTTGGGGGCTGGTTTTGAGTTGCTGTTTGGCTGCTTTCTGAATTCCCAGTACCGGGCGTCAGGTTCTGTCGACGGTCTTGGTCTCATGGTTTCACACTAACTCTGAACCTCGGTCGGAGCGTGTGTTCTTCAGGTTAGGCTATTTTCCACTGCTGCTTAACTGTTATTACTTCTGTTTAACTGTTAATACTTCTGTTGAAATTGTTCATATTCCTATCTTTTTATAATCCTTGTTCATAGTGTTATATTGCTTACTGCTATTTATCATGTGTATACTGTATATTTCTTCTAAATTTGCACATTGACCTACCTCTATGCACATTTTATACACCCATGCACACGTTTTTTTTCTGTTTTTTTTTTTTGTTGTTGCACATTGCTTTTTGCACACTGGGTTGTACTTAGGTTATTCTGTTGTACTCAGATCTTATTCTATTGTACTTAGATCTTATTCTTTATTTCTGTTTTTTTTTTATTTACTTAATCTGTAATCTGTGGATACTGCTGAAAAAAATGTGAATTTCCTGCGGGATGAATAAAGTATCTACCTACCTACCTACCCACCCACAGACCTGGCAACCCTGGGTTGAAGGGTTGCTCGCAAAGCACGCCGGGTACTGTCATGGTGGCTCGCACCGTGCCGCGGGTGTCATCACAACTTTAACTCACGGCGGCTTGTTTTTTTAGTTCAGTTTGTTAAATTAAAGCTTGTTTAACTGTAAGTACCGTTGAGTGTCCTCTCATATCCCGCCAGCAAGATGGCGTCCACGGCGGCAGGCAAACAGAGGATACCGAAGGTGGCCAAGGTAAGAACGACGAGGACTGCTAACGGAGCTAACTGAGGCTAGGCTAGGCTAGGCTAATGCTAACGAATACGGCGCTAAAGTTCGTGTGGCTCGTTTCTGAAGCTTTTATGATTATCTCGAGGCCAAGTTCCGAATAAACGCCAATAAAATGACATATAAAGCTGTTTAAGGATTATTTGGCAGGCGGACTAACTTTGTTTTCAGCCGGTTATAAATAGAAAACACGGAGGTTGTCAACGAGCGCTAGCATCGGCAGGAGAAGCTAACATTACCACACCATCACAGACTGGTGTTACTTTATAGTCCAGTCATTTTATGAAAAACCCTAGGACAAATTGCAAGAGAAGCAAACTCAACTGATTTTGTATCCTCAGTTTGTCCTGAGTGAGGGGGAAAAAAGTCCCAAGGAATCCCATTGGTGGAAAGTTTTGAAAATCACCTATTTATGACCACATATTACCAAAAAACACTGTTTTTAACACACAGGGGAAAGGGGTTCAACATTTTACTTTCAGATATCACTATAAAAATTCACAAGTTGATTACACACACAAAGACAAGAAAAAAAGTCAATTATAAGTTCTTTGAATTATTCTGTTTACACATGCATATCACACATTATCTGATGTGATATGCACTAATAAGGAATATAAGGAATAAATGCCAGAACAGATATTTAAACAGTGAATTAAAAGGTTACTATATAACAGTGAATTAAAAGGTTACTATATATATAGTAACCTTTTAATTCACTGAGATAATGTGTGACATGCATATAATGTGTGATATGCATGTGTAAACAGAATAATTCAAAGAACTTGTAATTGACTTTTTTCTTGTCTTTGTGTGTGTAATCAACTTGTGAATTTTTATAGAGATATCTGAAAGTAAAATTTGGAACCCTTTCCCCTGTGTGTTAAAAACAGTGTTTTTTGGTATTATATGGTCATAAATAGGTGATTTTCAAAACTTTCCACCAATGGGATTTCTTGGGACTTTTTTTTCCCTCACTCAGGACATACTGAGGATACAGAATCAGTTGAGTTTGTTTCTCTTGCAATTTGTCCTAGGTTGACCCCAATTTTGGCCTAAAATTACTGGACTATTAGAATAGAATAGAATAGAATAGAATAGAATAGAATAGAATAGAATGCCTTTATTGTCACTATACACATGTACAATGAGATTAAGAGCAGCTCCTTTTTAGTGCAAACATGTAATAATAAAGAACAAAAAAAATAAAATAAAATAAAAAAAGATAAATTACAATATAGATAAAAATAAGTAAAAATAAGTTATATATACAGCAAGTAGTTCTATATACAGTAAGGATTTAGTGGTGATATTGCACATTTTAATAGTGTTCACAGTAGGTGGTTGTGAGGTAGTCTTAGAGAGAGAGAGAGATTTATCCTTATTGATTTCCAGAAGGGGAAATTCAAAACAGCTAATACCAACGATTTGACGCAGTACAGATACAGTTGAAATTGGATTGAACTGAATTAAAGCCAGAAATACAATACAACGTAGGAAATGAAATAGCAATAGGACGCAGTTGACCTGTGTACATGTGTAGTGTCTGTGTGTTTACAGCAGGGGTGAGAAAAAAAAAAGATTCACTAAAGTATCTTGATTGCTTTTTTAAATATTATCACTGCATCGATTTAAATATCTAATTATCTCTCCAAAGTTAGGTTATATTTTGTTGAGGGAAAAACTAACATGGCTGTCTTCAGAGGGCTCCCTTGACCTCTGACCTCCAGCTGTGTGAATGAAAATGGGTTCTCTGGGCAGCCACGGCTCTCCCCTCTGCAGACATGCCCACCTTCTGCTAATCCCATGCAGTTTGGGCCCCAAAGCCTGCAGTCCACATGTGTTCTTGTGGCCTGTTGTAAAATGGTGTGTGTGTGCAGACTGGGGCCTAAACAGTCTTGGAGCTGCATCAGTTGGCTTTGACTGGAAAGCTGAGACTCTTGTGGATTCAATGAGCCACATTTGATTCCTGTGTGATGATGTTGGCCCCCATAGCAGCCATTTCACTGTAGTGAGACCAGTTTTTGAAACTTGGCATCTCTGTATAAACCTGTTGTGACCTTTATGCTATACGCAGCTTATGGAACTTTAAATTGAAAAACTGGAGGATTAATCAAAATCGTAAATCGTAATACTTGTAGAATTGCTATACATTTCGAATGGGCGCCCAAGTATTGTGATAGTATCGCAGCGGGAGATAAACATGTCTTCCCAGCTTTAGAATTAGTATATTATGTACATGTGCAATGGTTGTGTGTATGTTCTATATGTATAAGAGTCACCAAGCTGTGACCCAGCCACTGCAGGTTATGTATATAATTGTAGATTGTGCTTCTGAATGTCCTGTCTGCATTCACAGTTGGAGCAGTGTGTTACAGGATTTCTTGTCGTTTCAGGTGAAAAACAAAGCCCCGGCGGAGGTTCAGATCACCGCCGAGCAGCTGCTCAGGGAGGCCAAAGAGAGAGAGCTCGAGCTGCTGCCGCCTCCGCCCAAACAGAAGATCACCGATGAGGAAGAGCTCAATGACTACAAGCTGAAGAAGAGGAAGGTGAGTTGGCATTCACGGCTCCCGTGGTCTGATTTCACTCATCGCTCTAAAACTGATAGTAGAGTCTTCCCAGTGCTGTCTTGACTTGTGCATCTCAGTTATTCTTGAGGCATTTGTAGAGAAGACCAAGACTACCTCAATCCTTCATTTTCATCTTTTCAGCATCATTTACTTAAGTTTTGAACTCCAACCTGATCAGTTTTTAAGTTTTGTATCCCACTTTGTCACTTTGTTTGCTCTCAGGGGTTCGAGGACAACATAAGAAAGAATCGAACTGTCATTAGCAATTGGATTAAGTACGCACAATGGGAGGAAAGCCTGAAGGAGGTCCAGAGGTATGTTTTTTTCATCTTATTGTAACTATGGGAAGTTGCTGCTGTGAGATCAAAGCATTTTACTGCCAGAAATTCAGCTTTTCAGGAATAGTTTTGTTTCTGAATGAGGATCATGTGGTTTTTTTTTTGTTTTTTGTTTTTTTTTAAATGTTGTCATTATGGATGGAATGGAATTCCACCTAAATAAAACGTTATAGGAGTTTTTCTTGTACAGCAACAAGATGTTTTTGAACTGTTAACCTTTCGTGCGCTCGTCATTCCAGGGCTCGTTCTATTTACGAGCGCGCGTTGGACGTCGATCACCGAAACATCACGCTGTGGCTCAAGTACGCAGAGATGGAGATGAAGAACCGGCAGGTGAACCACGCCCGCAACATCTGGGACAGAGCCATCACCATCCTCCCTCGAGTCAACCAGTTCTGGTAGGACTTACACTTTGTTACCTGGTGGGGAAGATTCACAGGCAGCAGCAGAGACACACTCGCATATAAAGCAGAGTTAATGTCTGAGCTGAGTCACGAAAGACAGAGAGCGGTGCTGAAACGGCTTAATTTTCATTTGATTTGATCTTTATTTTTTTTTTCAAACAGATCCAACAAATAGATCACTAAATGTAAGATGCAAAATCTCACTAAACAGCACACCGAACAGTTGATATTCAGAAAATACAAACGATGCGTCCAAGAAGAGGCAGAAGGAGGCAAACAGCTGATATCAGATCATTCTATATAAAAATAAAATAAAATAAAAGCTTCCAGCAAACATATAACACAAATATTGTAGACAAAAAATAGAAAAAAATATACATATTCACACATTTTTTCCTACTTTTCGAGCTCCTCTGTTTTATACTTTCCCTCTTAAATCATACCCCCATTGATTGTTGCTTGGCAATGCATTATTTATTTCCTTAAACATGACTTGGGCGTTTTTTTTTTTTTTTTTTTTTAAATTTAACTAAATCCATGAAGTTCAGTGTATGTGACTTTAAAAAGAAAAGGTTGGTATTCTCTCGATATCCGGCATGATTTACTGTCCTTATAGCTCTTTTTTGCAATGTGCATATCATTTGTAGGTTACTTTTATAAGTGTTCCCCCAAATGTCTGCAGAATAAGACACATATGAAACAATAAGAGCGCGGTACAGAGTGTGTAGTGATGAGTGTGAATTAGAATTTGGATTATTGACCAGTTCCAGCTTCAATAAGTCAGTAATGCTACGATCGTCTCCCTTTTTTCTGTTCATAATGATATTACTAGTTTGTTTGTTTTTTTGTTGTTTTTTTTTTTGGCTGCTGGTCAGACTAAGGAAGCTTGTGTGCTCTAAATGATTGAACTGATCACTTGAAAAAACAAAACAAAACAGTAGTTTCACAAACAATGAAAATAGCCATTAATATTTGCAGTCCGAATACACAATCACAGAAGTCCATACATACAATTCAGTGTTAATGTCATTTGGAAGGTCCTACATGATATTGCGGTGGGCTGCCAGAAATAAACATATGAGTTGGAAATATTCATCAACACATAAGGGAAATACTTCAGTGTATTCACTACATTATTACATTATTCAAACATGAGTGTTAACGCTGAGTTTTTGTCCCTCGGCAGGTACAAGTACAGCTACATGGAGGAGATGCTGGGGAACGTGGCGGGCTGCCGGCAGGTGTTTGAGCGCTGGATGGAGTGGGAGCCGGAGGAACAGGCCTGGCACTCCTACATCAACTTCGAGCTGCGCTACAAGGAAGTGGACAAAGCCCGCAGCATATACGAGCGCTATATCCTTCTGTTGGTGCTGCTGATGTGTTCCATGTTGGGAAAGGAAGAGACATCTGTTTAGCTTTAGCTGGTCATTTATCCAGTAAAAAACACTTTCTGAATTTTCTTCATCTTCCTTTTCTCTGCTTATATCCTTATAGAATTAATACTTTGTTTTTTTTCTGCTGACATTACTTTGGGCTCATTACTTTATGCACCAAATGGTTGGACAGGTTAATCAAATATATAAACTAAAGATGAATTGAAATATTAAATAATCATTGTTCGCACTCCTAAACCTCCTTAACTCCACTGCACTTGTGATTGTTCACCCTGAAGTGAAGAACTGGATCAAGTACGCTCGCTTCGAGGAGAAACACGGCTACATCGCTCACGGCAGGAAGGTCTTTGAGAGAGCGGTGGAGTTCTTCGGTGAAGATCATGTGGATGAAAACCTTTTTGTGGCCTTCGCCCGGTTTGAGGAGACACAGAAAGAGGTTTGGCTGCTTTTTTACAGGAATTTACATGCTTTGTGGTTTAAACTGCACACTCCCAACTCCCTATTCTGAAAAAGGAGACGAAAAATAAAATGAACAAAATTCTCTGCATATTAAATCAGTTACTAATTGGTTGACACAGGATACAGCCTTTGTCTTTTTGTTTTTTGTCTCAGAAATATCGATACAACTGCTTCAGCAAATACTGCAGTAATTGTGTTTTTTGGATAGGAACATTTTTCCTTCTTTGCAGCAAACCAAACCTTGTTCCCTGACCTTCATTTTACTAAACGCTCCTCCTGTCACAGTTTGAACGAGTTCGAGTCATCTACAAGTACGCCCTGGACCGAATCCCCAAGCAGCAGGCTCAGGAGCTTTTCAAGAACTACACCGTGTTTGAGAAGAAGTTTGGAGACCGGCGGGGAATCGAGGACGTCATCGTCAGCAAGAGAAGATTCCAGTACGAGGAAGAAGTCAAGGTATTTACCGCTCTCTCAGATCATCATCAGTGATTTGAGAAACTTCAGGAGGTGGGATAAATGTTCATGAGCAGGTGTGGAGGTCTGTTTTTAAGCCCCAAGTTGTTTTCTCAGCTGAAATTGATGTAAGAAAACAAACCAAAGTACACAGTAATGATTTTCAAATGGAGAATATGTCTGAAAGAGGTTTGGAAACAACCAGTCACTAATGAACATCAATAGGTTCCCTTTCTTTTCCCTTTCTCTACAGTTAGATCTAAAAAAAAAAAAAAAAGTTCCTGTTCTTGTTTGGATTATCAGAATCAGAATCAGAATGCCCTTTATTGTCATTTTACAGAGAGTAGAATGAAATTGCAGCAACTCCATTTCAGTGCAAGACAATATAACAACAATACAAAATATAAAATATATAAGAATATACGAAGGTACCAGATTCACAGAATCATAACAGTATAAAAGTAAAAAAAAAAATAAAGTGCATAATAGTAAGGAGGAATGTACAGTGTGGAGTACAAATATGAGTGCAGATATAAGTGGACATGAATACTTGCTATACTTACTAATATATGTTTAATGCAGTTATTTCTTGACTCTTTTTTTTCTTCAGGCGAATCCACACAATTACGACGCCTGGTTCGATTACCTCCGCCTGGTGGAGAGCGACGCCGACCCGGACACCGTGAGAGAAGTTTATGAGAGAGCCATCGCCAACATGCCGCCCATCCAGGAGAAGAGACACTGGAGGCGATACATCTACCTCTGGATCAACTACGCCTTGTACGAAGAGCTGGAAGTTAAGGTTGGTTTCATGAAATTTACCCTTTTTTTTTTTTTTCTTTTTTTTTTAAAATCAGCTGCTACTGCCATTGGGAGCTGCCAGCATCCAGAGCTGCAAAGCACATCTGGAAAAGACAATAGAGATCTGAGGCACAGAGCTTCAGGATAAGAGCCCTGCAGGGAAATATAAAGCGATTCCCTTCCCTTCTTGTTGGTAAAGACGTGACAAGTTTTTGGATGTGAACCATGAAAGTGAGGGTGAAATTCAATTCCGCTAATCAGAAACATAATCAAATGCAGACTGGACTGGTTTCCTGTCAGTCTCTTCAATCTGACCTGCTCACTGTCAGCTTCATTTCCCCACAGGAACAATTAAAATTTGATTGCATCTCTGTAAAAAAAACAAAAAAAAAAAACTGTGCTAACTGTGTGGAACATAATTGACATGTTTTTGATTTTTTTCTTCGCTGGCAGGATCCCGAGAGAACCAGACAGGTGTACCAAGCGTGCCTCGATCTGATTCCTCACAAAAAGGTAACTTAGGTTTTTACGTTTCCATTTTCTATCCTGATATAATGAGCGCTTCCTACTTTACATGCAGCACTTGTTGCTCTGTCAGTGGTACTACTGAGCAAATCTCAACCAAATCGAAAGCAGAGGATATGCTTGATTTATATTTTGGAAGCTGTTTTGCTGTAATTCCTCGATCATAATCATATTTTTGTCTTTTCACTCAGTTCACGTTTGCAAAGATGTGGCTGCTCTATGGCCAGTTTGAAATCCGCCAGAAGAATCTGCAAGCAGCCAGGAGAGGCCTGGTGAGATCTTACACAGCTTTCTAGTTTTTTAATCAGCATTTCTGCTTTCCTTGTGTGCATACATGGACGAGAGGGCAAAACCTGGACATGGAAAAATAACAGGGAAGCTGGAAATTAATACTCGGGTGCAGTACATACTCTTGGATTCATAGGAAGCCATGTTGTCTTATATGTAGTTATTCTGCCTCCACTATCCAGAGAGCATAACATATCAAAATTAATTGCTGTCTAATGTCAGCAGGCATTAAGACGACTGGTAGCATCATTCGCCCACCCCGAATCTATACCTGGGTGATTTGTCTGTGTCTGTAACTTCCACTCACAAATAGGGACAATATGCTAATCTCCTGATTTTATACTATTACTACACCGATTGGAAATGTATTGCAATTTGATCTTATGATTTATTGCAGTTTTTGTTTTTTGAATTCTCCTCTAGTTTGTGTCTGTAAAGTTTGATGAGGCTGATTCTCCTAGAGGTCACTAGAGGTCATTTTCTCCAGCGACGTCCAGTTGGACAAAATGCTCTCACTAAAGTGAAACAGCTGCTATGGGGGCCAACATCATCACACAGGAATCACATGTGGCTCATTGAATCCACAAGATTGTTTTTCCCCTCCACCCCTACTCACAAGCCGCTCTCTCCGTTCCCAGGGCTCGGCCATCGGTAAATGTCCAAAGAACAAACTGTTCAAGGGCTACATCGAGCTGGAGCTGCAGCTCCGCGAGTTTGACCGATGCAGGAAGCTGTACGAGAAATACCTGGAGTTCGGGCCGGAGAACTGCACCACCTGGATCAAGTTTGCCGAGCTGGAGACGATCCTGGGAGACATCGACAGAGCGCGGGCCATCTTCGAACTCGCCATCGGACAGCCCAGGCTCGATATGCCCGAGGTACGCTTTAAAACTCCAGCTAGCACAGTGACCTTTTCCTCATCTTACATGTGAAGAGTTCATTTGCAAAAACAGATAAAAGCCATTCTTAAAATGAATACACCTTTTTCACTGATACTGCTTGGAGTACACACACACATATACACACACACACACACACAAAGCATGATTTAGGATAATAAACATTATGCCAGGCAAAATAAACATATAAAAAATAGAAATAAATATAAAGTAAATTTTAATAAAATTCAAAAAATTTCAAAAATTTTAATAAATTGAAATGGAGATATCTGTTTTTGCAAATTAACTCTTCATGTGCACACAACATAAGGACGGTCTTCCCGTTATATTGTATTAGCCAACTGATATTCCAATACGATAAAGGATTTTATACAAACTGGCTGCCTGGGAGGTAGACTTGAGAAAAGTGTGTGTGTGCATCAAAAAGTAAACAGAAAATTAACACTGCAATGCAATGAACACCACAGATTGAGTTAAAGGGAAGAGAGGTGAAGGGGAGTTTTTTTTTTTTTATCCTTTTTTAACCCTGTCTTCTACATCTACATCTCCGCTTAATAATCAGATTTAGTAGGTGAAATCAGTAAGATGGTTGTTTCGTCCACCCAAATATACAAGGCTGCTCTGTTTCATTAAAAAAAAAATGTGGTCACAGTCATTTATCATCCGTAAGGTTTTCTTTGTAATCAGTGATTTGGAATAATGACATGTTAGTGTGAGCATGACTGTGCTTGTGGTTCAGGTGCTGTGGAAGTCCTACATCGACTTTGAGATCGAGCAGGAGGAGTTCGGCAACACCAGGGAGCTTTACAGGCGGCTGCTGCAGCGCACGCAGCACGTCAAGGTGAGACCCGCAGCTCAGCTCTGTCCTCATGAACCACGTGGAAGGGTTGAGGAAAATAATATTAAAATCTGTCATTCAGCAACAAAAAATGCCGCTAGAAAATAAATACCAGCAAGTAGGAGACTGATGGGGTGATGGCTATATTCTATATTCCTTGTTTATAATGTTTATATTGCTTTTTGCTATTTATTATCTGTTTATACTGTTTATAATGTAAATTCTGCTTCATATTTTGCTATCCACTTTGCTGCTATAATGCTTGAAATTTCCCCACTGTGGGACTAATAAAGGAATATCTTATCTTATGGCTAATTTTTTTCTGAAGACTTGATGGTAAGCTCTGTCCTCTCCTGGTCTCCTGCAGGTCTGGATCAGCTACGCCAAGTTCGAGCTGTCCGTCGACAGTGCGGAGCGGCTGCAGAAGTGCCGGCAGATCTACGAGGAGGCCAACAAGAGCCTGAGGAGCTGCGAGGAGAAGGAGGAGCGCCTGATGATGCTCGAGTCCTGGAGGGACTTTGAGAAGGAGTTTGGCTCGGACGGCTCGAGGGAGCGCGTCAGGAAGCTGCTGCCGGAGAAGGTGAAGAAGAGGAGGAAGCTCACAGCGGAGGACGGGGTAAGGAACGCACCGCTGCATGCTGTCCTGTGGAAATGTAAATTCAGACTTTCACATCTTGTCTTTAGTTGTAAGCGGGGCTGCGATCCAACGAGTAACATAATGAGACTGACACAGCACTGTTTTCCATTTATCAATTAAAATACTCAACTGATAATAATCACATGACAATTTCCACCACCATCACTTTGTTACTTCCTGTAAAAACACAACCTATGGTGCTATATTTGCAGCTGTAATGACCCACTCGTTGCATCAATACATTGATTTTGCATCGATCTGCTAAAGGAAGTAAATAGCATGAATCACTCTGACTTCAGCCTCAAGTAATAAGAGCAGGTTTTACTTAAATCATTCAATTTTCTTAAAAAAAAAAAAAAAAAAAAAAAAAAAAAAGACATTTTGGAGCTGTAACAGAGCACTATAAATTACAAATGTTTTTTGTCATCTTTTGAGCTCATGTTTAAGTAATTCTGTTCTCTGAAATGATTTCATGTTTCATTATTGCCTGCATCTAATTTGATATGAAATTTCACTAGAAGTCCTGCATCAAATTGACTGAAATCGTGCTTTCCAAACTCAAAACTTAACTGTTCCGAAAAAGAAAATTGAAGTTCTAACAACTCAATCTTGAATCAACCCAAAGATTCACACCTGTATATTAACAAACGGTATATTTATTATCTGGATCTCATCAGTGCTAACTGTGTTTTTCCTCCTCGCAGTCGGACGCAGGCTGGGAGGAATACTTCGACTACATCTTTCCTGAGGACGCCGCCAACCAGCCCAACCTCAAGCTGCTGGCCATGGCCAAGATGTGGAAGAGGCAGCAGGTTCAGGAGGAGCACGAGAACGATCCGGAAAGCGAATCATCGGCTCAGGAAGCGACGGCGGCTTCCGACAAACCCGACGCCTCTCCTGAGGAAACGGCGGAGAACACGAACGGCTCGGACACGGCCGGTGACACGGAGCCGGCACAGGACACGTACGACGACCGAGACGACGACGACGAGAGCAGCAGCAGCAGCAGCAGTGAGAGCGACAGCAACGATGAAGATGATGATGATGGTGATGAGCAAAAGGCCAAGAAGAGGAGGAGCGACGATGAGAAGGAAGAAGATTAGATTTACTTTGTATCTTGTGGAAACATTTCCCGTTCAGGGACTTCATGGATTGCATTTCTACTTGCCTTTTTTTTTTTATACAAAACCAGCAGAACACGGCTCATGAGCAGTCTTTATTCAACGTCTGTGTGTTTCCTTAATTTCTTTGTAAATACATCTCTCACACACGTCAAACTTGCCTCGTCATGTTTTCTTAAGCAAATGTCGAGTCAGGATTTACCAGCGGTGACACTGGTTAAAGGATTTGTCTGTTCAGTAAATTAAAAATTAAACATTTTTACACTTGGATCAGTGGCTCTCTGATTTATAGGCATTTTAAAAGTCAAAGCTGGTTCTATGAATATTAAATCCTGTTAGATTGTTCAGCTATTTACAAGTAGACCTATACGACCTCCAACAGGTTTGTAATTACATATTTCACACATGATTTTTTTTGAGCAGCGAGCGTCAGAGAGCCACCGTCTATTGTTATTCGATGTCCTCTGGTCTGACGGGATGCGGCAGCGGGATGATGGACTTCTTCTCTGTGTCTCGGGACAGAGCTTTCCTCATGTCTGCAGGGGACAAAAAGACGACAAGAATTATCTTTTGCATAACTATTTTCAAAACTCTGACCGTAAGAGCGGTGTCAGGTGTTTCTTCCTCTGCCGGGTTTGCAGTGCAAGGCCTTCATTCTAAGTGTTTTTAATTTTAGAGCTGTAATGTTTGTGCTCTTGATTCCTGAAAGAGAAATTCCTCTTCTCCTGTCCTGCTGCTCAGGGAGGCCCCCTACAGGCCACCTGCAGAATGGTTTTCTCAAATAGATCTAATGTTTTTCAGCTTTGGGGTACAGATCATTTAAAATGCTGCAGGCAATATGTTTTAGGATTTATGTTTGAAATACACTGCTGTAATGAGCTGTTTGCAGTATTTTTAAATTGGGCACAAATCATTTTTGTCATTTCCCAAATTGCTCCTTTTTTTATTTTTCCAGTTCATCATTTTTACAGTTAAAGGAATACTCCAACGTTTTAGACAAAATGCCAAAAGACAAGATGTTGGATGCTCAACAGCTTCAGAGCTGCAGTAAGATTTATTTTTTCCCCACTTTCACAGAGCCAGGCTAATGACTCCCATAGAGGTCAAGTC
The DNA here is from genome assembly GCF_902150065.1 of Myripristis murdjan. NCBI lineage: Eukaryota > Metazoa > Chordata > Actinopteri > Holocentriformes > Holocentridae > Myripristis > Myripristis murdjan. Next base: position 4,401,950 of record NC_044003.1, on the reverse strand, counting down.
TTTATGCTAAGCTAACAGGAAATGCTACCCATAGGAACCCAACTACTGGATGTCCAGAGGTGGAAATGGTGTCCAACATCTGGTCTCAGTCTGGGGGAAATCAGAGAAAAGGGGAGTTTGCCCAAAACGTTAGAGTATTTTTCAGGTTTGTACTGAAGTTTTTCAGCCACAGTTCAGTTTGGCTGAATGAAAAATTCAAATCTTTCTTTTTAATTTAGACATAAACCAACATTTCAGCACAAAGCTAAGTGGGACGTCTTCTGCCAGCGTTCTCTGAAGGCTTTGCAGCAGCACAGAGCCTTTGTATGCAGCTCGTGGGAATGAGATGTTATTCATTTATTAATCAAAAGCAGCGCTGGATCGTGTTCTACATTATGAATGTGTTCGCTGCAGTTTCACAACACGCCGGGACAGGATTCACAGATACGAGCCAGACAGACATTCATCACAGCTCACCGTAGGCGTCTTCGTCCGGCTCCCCGTTGCTGGCCGAGTAATACTCGATCACGGTCCGGTAGACGCTGTAGCCCAGCTGCTTGTACATGTTCACCGCCACCTGGTTGGAGACGCGCACGAAGAGATCCACGAAGAACCCGCCCTTCCTGCATGACGCCACAGGGACAGCACATCGATGAGGAAACATAAAAAAATTTAAAAATTATCCACAAGTAACAATAATAACCTTGAATTTGTGTAGCACCTTCCAAAACATAATTACAAAGTGCTTGACAACAGCAAAATAAAAAGGCAGAATCCAACACAATTTTAATAAAATACAAGTACTGAAAGTACTAAAAGTATAAAAGTAAGAAAATTAAGTATACAATAAGAAAAGGAATAAAAAACAATAATTACTGGACATGCACGGTGGGGAATTAAGTAAAAATCAATTTAGGCTCATATGGGATTAAAACATCATTGATGTACTCAACTGGGCCTTTAAAGTACCGATTAAAATCTTAAAATCAGTTGTAAAATAATCTGAATTATATTTCCAAGCTATGGTCTGGGGTATTGGGTTATGTCATACTGTGATGTGGTGTAAATGTTGTCTTTTCCTGCTTTTAAAGGCTAAATTACAGTAAAGGGATGCAATTCTCTGAACTTACTTGACAATTCAAGCTGTGCCATTATCATATCCACATTATTAATGATTGTTCATCAAAAATTAGTGTTTAAAAATCTCCTGACAGCACCAACAGTCACCCCTACAACACTGTGACAATATAGATCCTGAGGGATGGAGCCAAAGATCTGCACTGTTTAATCCGCCAGTGTGACTTCGACAGTGTTTATGATGATCATTTATGGTTTGAGGGAATTTCATAACCTCTGAGCCACAAACTTTAAAGGTATTTAATTGATTTCTGAACAGGCTGCTTGTTGTAAAAGCACATCCTCAGACATTAACCTGGTTCATGATCCAAAGTCACATTCACACTTAAATAACGCTCAATTCTGAACTTATTCTAGGACGTGATCTATAGGAAAAACATTAACTGACACAGATACAGAGAAACACTCTAACAATAACATCCGTTTTTACTAGGGATGCCAGTAGTGGCTTTAAAATAAAATATCAACATCGGCCTGAAATGAAAATTTCTGCCGATACGACGGGTCAGTCATAATGTGACGCTTTAATTCTGCCTAAAAGCTCAGAGGAAATACTGTTTAACTGATATCCACACCTGATAACGTCGGATGAATGTTAATGTTTTGTTTGAAAGAAAATGTTACCTAAAAATAACTATCGCATGTTTTGACCCTAAGCTGAAGTAGTTTTCTTATTTTGCCCATTTTTATAAAGGGTTATGTATTTTGTGAATTTGAAAAGTATTGTATTTTATATCTGCACCTGCCAGTGGTCCTTCACAATAAGAGTACGCTTAAGAAAATGTTAATTCTACAACAGGGGAGACTTGATGTTCTTTGCAGTTAGTTCGGGAAAAAAGTACGTGCATATCATCAATATCGGCCAAAAAAGTTGGAAAATGACGTCATATTGGATATCGACAAAAAAAAAAAAAAAAAAAAAAAAAAAAAAAGAATATTGTGCATCCCTAATTTTTTACCAATGCTGCTTCTTGTTTCAACACATTTTGTTTCTAAGCTTGAAGTGAAACATGTAGATGATACAACATTAATTTATAATTTTAAAATGCTGAAATCTGAACATTCAAATTCAAGTCACACGTGGGCTGCAAGGTTCAGGATCTGACTGTGGTGTGTGATCTAGATAGCAAATCAAAAATGCAACTTGGAGCAGCTTTTTGCAGTTTACACTGATTAGGAGACGCCATATTTGAGTCACGCCGGGTGAGGGGAAAAAAAAAATCCATCAGCTGTGATGTGAGCGGAGCTGCAGCCTCTCTCCGGCCCAGCAGGTACGAACCTCTCGGAGATCTCCTCCAGCATCTCCATGAGCTTGGCGGCCAGGCCGAGCCTTCTGAACTCAGGAGCGACGGACAGAGCCGTGACGTGGCCGTGCCACTCCTCCCGAGCCACGGATCCCTCCGCCTTCCCCATGACTGCCAGAGGGAGAGAGTAAACAACACGCTCAGCGTCTGGACGAGTGTCTCCAGGTGAGTTTGGTGCGACCGGCTGTGTTCAGACTGCAGGCGAATAGGATTTGTTTCTCTAATCAGATCTTTAAGACAGACTGTCCTCACTCTTATTTGCAGATCAAAATGTGTGCGCCCAGACATCACCGACCTGTCTGCACGGGCTGCTATGAAATGGTAACGACGTGGGAATCAGACACTTTGAAATCCTATTTGAGCGTCCAGAGCGTCTGAAATGAGATGCATCTGTACAAATCTGATTGGAGTTGCATTTCAAACCTCCACCAGATGTGGTTTCAATCTGTTCTGCAAAAAAAAAAAAAAAAAAATCGCATTACATGTGTTTTTTTGTTGTCCAAACTTTCTAAAATCAATCTGGATACAATCTGGTTGTGACAAAAAACAGATCTGGCCCTGCAGTCTGAACAAGGCCTTAGAAACACAGAGGAAGAATGTGTGTGGTACAAATCAGCGCCTTTATGTAAAATAAAGACGGAATGAAACCCCGGAGCCTCAGCAGGAGGTGGCAGAGCAGACACACGACTTCTCACCTGCAGAGGGCCAACTTCAGAGACGGGTTTGAGATTCAGTCTGAAATTCTGCGGTAATTCTTTCATAAAAATAATAAAGAAATATTTAATTAATTGCAGCAATACTCACTGTAGCCCATCAGTTCACCACCAGGCGCCTCGGCTACTATGAAGTACTCGGGCCAGTGGGCGAGGTACTGCAGGTAAAATGGGATTCCATACTGGCAGACAGGGATTAAGGAAACCCTCATGGAAAACAACAGGCATGTTAACCCGGCCAGGCTTTCTTATGGATTCGTTTCTTTATGTGGAAAACACACAGCAGGGCATGAAAACAAAGGTTGTACTGTAACATTACATCAAGTGTCATCACTTCTAGAATCACCATTTTTCCTCTTCGATTTTACCAGAACAAGATGAAAGCGATAGCACAGGAATTTTGCTCAAACAGTGAGAACACAGGAAATAACAGAAGAATACTAACTGTTATATTTTTCTTCTCAAAGTAAAGGCTGTGGTCATTCTTCTACAATACACGAATACAAAATAGCCAATGCAATCTTTGTTAATCAATTTACATGTGAAAATGTAATTTTTTTTTTCTTCTTAAACCACCATCACAGCAGTGTTGCCTCTACAACATGTGACACACAGCTTTGTCAGTGCATTTCAGTGTATTCCATCTACTATCTGTATATTTCATTTTCCATATTTATTATTTCATCGGTATATCTTACATTTCAACACTTAAACACCTCATATTCTTAGGCTACTTTATTGTATATACTTAGCCCTCATTGTCTTTAGAGTATATATATTTTGCATATTTAGTCTCTATTGTATATACTTTTAATTTTAATGGTAATTTTTTTTTTCTTATGTTTTTATGTTTTTATTGATGATGCTGCTGTAACGTGTGAATTTCCCAGTTTGGGATCAATAAAGTCTACCTATCTATCTATTTTATGCCAATCAACCGGTGAACTTGATTGCTTTCCTCCTACATAATTAAAAACACGTTAATTAGACACTATCACAAGATGAAGCGTGAGAAAAAGGATACCGTTTCTGTCAAAGGGTCGAGGTTTCTGTTGGAGAAGAAAAGAAACAACAATTAGCTGTGGATCAAAACTGCCAACTGAGCTTGACCAGTGTGACTGCATCTCTAACCCAGACCAAACTCCATTAAAAAAAATGGTGCTTTCATGTTCAGATACTCGCTGACAAACACACACACACGGTAGAAAATGACAGAATATTTTGACCGAATCGTTGGCATCTACCGATAAAGTCGGCACACATGTGGCCGACCAAACAACACTTTTTGACGACTAAAAACGATTTAACACTGCTCGCTACCCTTCCCGTAACGCGCGACCCACCACCAGCGAAACGCCGTAAGAATGCGGGATTTATCAAGTCAAGAGTCAATAAACGTTGAGATTTCACTAAAGTTACGCATGCATGTCAGAAGAAATGTATGCCGAATCTTCTACTATCAGTTAAAGATTCACAAATTGTTTTAAGAAATATTTTCTTAAGTTTGTTTCTTCGTCGGCAATCACTTCTTTTAAAAAAACTGTCATTCTGTAAACGGACTCTGGCGCACGCAGCTCTCCAGACTGAGCGGAAGCGCACTCTCGGCTAAACGGGCCAGCCTGCTAACGCCGCTGCACATCACAAACCAGAGCGCCTGGAGGATATGTTACGACAAGCAAACACAAAACAAAGGTGTTGAATTAAAATAGGAGGGTAAAACTGACAGGATTTCACTCACATGTTGTTGAATTTAAACAAATCGTCGCACGTGAAGGCTCGTAATGTTGTCATCTCGGCTGGCGGCTCTGTCCTTTCACCCCACAGAGGAAAAGCAGAAACTGGATTAAAACAATAGGGGGAAGACAGAGACGGGCGCCCCCTGCCGCTCAGGAGGTGCAGTACTGGTGCAGGGGAACGGGTGCTTACTCTCCATTTATGTTATATGACGGTTTGCAGTATTATGAATGTTTTTTCCCTGTTTATTTAATCTAAACATATTATGTTTCCTACTGGAACTAATGTATCACAGTGTTACAGATAAAATTGATTTGGCTTTGAATGATAAAACCTTCAATTTGTCGCCATCTGCTGCTGATGTCAGGAACAGCACCTCCGGTCCAGCCTGGATATTTACAAGCTTACACGAACGGCATTAAAATGAAATTAAATGTAATAAAGAGCGTTACTTATTTTCAACTTGATAAATCTAACATTCAATTCATTGTACACCCATTGAGTCTATAGAGTGAATTTCATAAACATAAATACGGAAAGACAAAACTCACCCCACCCCAATTTTTTTTTGTTTTGTTTTGTTTTGTTCTGTTCTGTTGTTTTGTTTTGTTTTGTTTTTTAAGTGAATAAATGAAGACTACAACTTAAGCGCATAATTTTTCTTCTCTCATGATTTTGTATTAATGGTGTTTATTTTGCCTAATTATTTTCTAAAAAAAAAAAAGGATTCTAATTTTAATTTATTTACATCACCATTACGTTGTGTGTGCATTTTTGAATGTGTTTTCAATAAAGATTTAAATAAATACCTCATTGATTCATTAACCCCATTTTTGTCACTTTTTTTGTACTGAATGGTTCAGTCCCCTTTCTCTCACACACTCTCATGCTGTTGGTATTAGAAAAGGTGTAATTTGAGAATAATGCTTTAAAGGTTTTTTCCCCAGTATAAACTCTTTTTGTTGTCATTGGATCAGAGTAGGCATTTGTTGAATGTGCAGTTTTTGATTTTCACTTTTTTGTTCACCTTTTTTGAAGAAAAAAACAACAACAAGATTTTAACCCTTTAAACCTGTGAGGAGTCCATGTGTGATTCACCTGAACTGACCTGCGACTGGAAATGGAAAACAAGTTCAGTGGAGGTTCCTTCACTCCTCACAGGTAAAACTACAGGTGTGTTTTCTTCTGTGAGGATAAAAACGCTCTATAAATATACTGGTTGTCAACACAGCGCTCTCACCCACGGGTCCTCCTGGAAAAACCCTCCCCGGGGTGACCTGTGCTCCTGTGCTCGCTGTAAACTGACACTGGGGGAGTTTCTCAGGTGATATCCGGTGTGGCTGCTGGCCGAGCGGCTGCATGCAGGCAGCGGCAGGCGTGGTTACCTGCCCAGGTGTCTGAGCGGGTCCGAGGGCCGGCGCTGACACCAGCTGACCCAGCAGACCCAGTGGAGAGCACAGCAGCATCAGTGCAGCGCCCCGTCCTGCAAATGGAGTGGCTCCAGGCCTGGGGGCTCTTTGGACTTTTAGTTTTCGCCGCCGCCCAGAACAGCACAGACAGGTATGAGCCGACACCTGGACAGGACGGGCCTGCAGGTCCAAATGATTCAGTTTCCTCCTGACTCTGCTTTATCAAAACTGAGTTATTCACCTTATTCGTCACTTTATGCTTGTGTGCATATTTTTTGAAATCCCTTTGCAGTTGAATATGTTAAAAAAAAAAAAAAAAAATCAGTTTTGTCAGCTGGAGGGTGAAATCTGTGATGTTCAGTGCCTCAGAGCTGCTCTCCAGCCAGATCAAACCTCACGAATTTCCTTATTTTATCATTAAAACAATGACAGAACTTTTAATATCTTTATGTTCAAAGTATCACATGCTTTCTGAGATATGAAAACTGAGAAAACTGATTTTATGTAACAGGCTAGTGAGTGTACTTTTGATTTTTCAACACCAAAATTTAATCCCAGGGTTTGGATTTTCTCCTTTGTTGGATTTTTGCTCATGATAACAAAGTTTTTAAGCCATTTTTAGTCTTGCTGATGTCACATTAAGAAAGTTCATTTGGTTTATGGTGACAAATGTTTTCCATCAGCGTTCCACTGATTTATAGCAGCCGACTCATTTAGCACCGGACCCTTTTGCATCCTTTCCCACATCTTTTTCTTTTTCTTTCTTCTAACTTTTTAAGCATCTTGTTATTGACCGATGACATCTATGATTTCATATTTACATGATTATACATAATCACGTAACAGTATTACTGTGCCTTACATAGTGAAACTGATACAGCTCTGGATCCTGGGAGTGGCCACAGGAGACAAAACACACACACACACACACACACACACACACACACACACACACATTTTTTTGCGGTCATGATGTACAACATGAGAACATGAGACCTCATTTCTGTGTTTTCATGCAGTCAAGTGCACCAAGTACATCATGCTCACACACATGTCACACACATAATATCCTGATCTGGGTCATTGTGTGTGTGTGTGTGTGTGTGTGTGTGTGTGTGTGTGTGTGTGTGTGTGTGTGTGTGTGTGTGTGTGTGCAGTTTTGTAATTTATGCAAACAAAAGAGTTAGCCCAGGCGTGCGACTTAACACTTTTTTTGTTCAGTTCAGTTCACCAGAGTTCAAGTTTCTGAACCTTTACCTGAATGTTTACCATAACCATAACCTAATCCTAATCCTAATCCTAACCATAACCTAACACTAACCTTAACCTAATCCTAATCCTAATCCTAACCTTAACCTAACACTAACCTTAACCTAATCCTAATCCTAACTTTAACCTAACACTAACCTTAACCTAATCCTAATCCTAACCATAACCTTAACCTTAACCTTAACCTAACCTTAACCTAGTCCTAACCTTAACCTAACACTAACCTTAACCTAATCTTAATCATAACTTTAGCCTAATCCTAATCCTAATCCTAATCCTAACCTTAACCTAACACTAACCTAATCCTAACCCCAGGTTCCCAGATTTGGTTGCTTGATGGGCGTGGTCGGTCCAGATGATTGACAGCTGCTCTCGCCTATAACAACGCAAAAACACTTCCTAGCTGCACCTGATTGGACGATGGCATCACCAGTGGGCCGTCCTCTCCCGGATTTCAAACCAGGTCAACATGGGGGCTCTTTACGAAACTTTTCTTTGATATTGCGACAACAGTCCATCGAAATGCTTCCCATTTATTGTCTATGGAGGCAGCTGTGTGACGCATTCTGGTACCGCTGCATTTCAAGAGGTGAGGCTCCACGTCGGCGTCTCCTCATTTGCATAAAGGTCAGGCGACTTTACGCAAATTACGAGCCTCCGGTGCAACTCGCCACCTCTGGAAAACTCCAGAGAAACTCTTAAACGAACCGTCGTCGATCTGAACCGCAGACAGATTCAGCAGCTGCGGGGTTTATTTGGGAAAACGCATTTTGGTGAACTGTTTCCATAAGGAAAGTTTTGAAAAGAGCTGCCATGTTGGTCTGGTTTGAAATCCAGGAGAGGACGGCCCACTGGTGAAGCCTTCATCCAATCAGGTGCAGCTGTCAATCATCAGCTTTGATTTGGTATAATAAGTAAAAATTGTTAAGTTTTATCTCAAGTAGAAACTGGATATGAGATCTAGATGATTCAGTCTGCAGACAGGAGGACGTTACATTGTGGAGAAAAAAAATTGTCCTAAAAAGTTGGTGTTAAAAAGTGGGATTAGGTAATCCCACTTGTTTCCAATGCAAATTCACTTGTTTAATTTTTTTATCTGGGAACAAGTATAAATGTGTTGAAACGAGGCAGAATAAGGCAGATCAGCCACTGGGATCAAGAGAATGACACTTGTTTCAAGAAAATTCCGGAAACAAGTGGGATTATCTCATCCCACTGGCAGATTTGAACGCTGAAGATGGGATTTAAATGACAGGTTGAGATGGATTTTTTTCTTCCAGTGAAGCAGTTAACAGGCTTTCGCTTAATCTCTTTCTATATATTTTGTGCTGTTAATATCCATTTGTGTCCTTTTCATACAGAATGCATGTTTTATATATCCAGTTACCACGTGTGTGTGTGTGTGTGTGTGTGTGTGTGTGTGTGACGGCAGGACACACTTTTTTTAACCACATAATTTCAGTTCCTGCTGCTTGTTGTTGTTGTCAGGCCCGACCCCCGGCCCTCCTATCTGTTGCTGGGCCCCCGGTCCCTCCGGCCTGGAGTCCCAGTCGCGGTGTCCGTCACTGTCCTGTCCGCCTCGCCGGTCACCGTGCTCGCTCAGATCGTCCACGGCAACAGCAGCATCGCTTCAAACTCAACCACCATCGATGGAGGTAAACCCTTTGTTTGTCCCAGCATGCCTTTCAGAGGAAAACGCCAACAACAAACTGCTGTGACGACCACATTGTTGTTAAAACTGATTAATCTACTTTATTGCTTTGAGGTATTGTTTATTTCATGTAATTTTTTACTGTAAAATGTCTTTGAGTACTAGCCAAAGTAAAATAAAAATAAAATGTATGACTATTATTACCATAAAGGCTGAAAAGATCCAATTTTTGCTGTCAATTTGTGTGTTTGAAGGTTCAACCGAGCTGCTGGTGCTGCCACCTGTAAGTACATCATCATTCATGTTTTAGGACACAGATATTGTACAATATGAACACCTGGTTATGGATTTTAACATTAAAATCCATTGGTATCACTTTATAATAACCATCATTCATAAATGGTAAATTGATAGTTAATTAAATTTTAATAATTATTTTACAGTTAACAAGCAATGAGATGATACTTAATAAGGTTTACTTAATACACAGTAAAGTATATTATCTGCTTATTGTTGCACACATTATAACATTTTATATACTATTGTTAAGCATTTGTTAATTTAGTGATTTGTAAACCCATAACAAATTATTTGTTAAAAATGAACAAATGTTACATGGGCAGATCTAGCAGATATTTAATAGCACTTAGTTTGTAAAGTGTCCATAAACATTATTTTCATAGCTATCATAAAGTTGCAACTGCTGATTATGGTAATTAGTTAATGAATTTTGCCACAAGTCAACAAACCATTAGAAGTTGGAAATTTTAAACAGCATAAATAAAAAATAAACTTTATAAAAGTCATTCAGATAATGTTTAAAGATGACCTATAAATATATTTATCAACTATTTACCAAGTTTTATTATCATCTGCAGCAACTTTATAATTAACAAAGAGTTGTACGTCATTCTGTAATCACTGAGAAATACTAATATTGTGTATGAAATGTTATTATGTGTGCAACAGTAAACTGTTAATAAGTAGTTTACTATGTAATAATACTATGTAATAATTGTTAACTAAAGTTTAATTAACTATTAATTTACCATTTATGAATGATTTCTAATGTTATTGTAAAGTTTTAGCAGCATGTCTTAACAGCTTGTTAGGATCTATGTTTTTTTTTTTTTTTTTCCCCTATGTAATCCACTTTAATATTGTTTATCAGTCGTCATTTGCTCCATTTGACCTCGGCAGGTCCTCGGCAGCAAGTCGAGCTACTGGAGGCCATACATGCTGGAGGTCAAAGGTTACGTGGCGGGCATCGAGGTTTTCTCCAACTCAACACGGCTGCGCTTCAACCCCAAAGGCCTGTCCACCTTCATCCAAACAGACAAGCTGAACTACCGGCCCGGACAGGAAGTGAAGATCCGCGCCGTGTCCATCCACCCGGACGGGAAACCACAAACGAGCCCGGCCGACATCATCATTAAAGTGAGTTATCTTATCGTTATGCTGCAAATTAAACCCCAGGTATCTCCTCAAGAAAAATCAACAACTACAGTATCAGTCAGTCAATCAATGAGCCAATTAATCAGTCAGACGTAACGTTTGCTATCCAGAACGGAATGAAGTGATTTAACCTCTTCTCAAATAGTGTCTTCCTCTCTCCTATTATACTTACTTACCTACTTACATGCTCAAAAAGTAAAATACTATCGCTTTCAGGTGAGTACTGTTTGGTAAAAGTTTATCATTATTTTTATTCTGATTATTATTTTGCTATTGGACTGAGGTGAACACCGACAGGCTGCTGGAACCTGATGTGGGCGTTTGAGGAAAGATGCAGTCAGCAGAGCCGGGATTAACTGTTAATAATCCTTTCGTTTTTTTTTTGTTTGTTTGTTTGTTTGTTTGTTTGTTTTTTTGAATAAATATCCCATATGAGCCAGGATCCTCGGGGGAACATGATCAGACAGTGGCTCAATCTGGACAGCGTTCTCGGCGTTGTCTCCAAGCGGCTCCAGCTGTCTGAAAACCCGCCACTCGGAAAATGGACCATCGTTACCACAGTCAACGTGAGTTTTCGACACTTGAATCAGCCATTCTGCAAAATACAAAATCCTATATAGCGACATCTCTCTTAAGTCCTTTTTGTCCACCATGGTTGTTTATTAGGATGTCACACAGTATATACACACTTGTCTTGAATTTCCTCTAAATCTGGATTAAATCTTCTCAGATATGCACAGCATGCAGCGTAAAGGACAAGCACACTGACATTTTCTCAGCTAGGATCAGTTCCCTTGCATAAGTAACACCATTATTCTCTACCTGCAGAAAGGTCATTCAAAAAGCTTCTTCAGTTCTGTAACTAAACATACTGAAGGTCATGCAGGAAGTCCACGTGTTTTGACTGACCACCTCTAGATTTTGCGGTGTGTTGATGACTGAAAAACCTTCACTGACTTCTTTGAAAATGAGTCTTTGTTTCACAGGGCATTTCCAGTGAGAAGCACTTCAACGTGGCTCATTACGGTACATATGATTTATCTGGTCTCCATGGTGTAATACAGTCTGTTAAGTCTGGTGTTCAAATTTTATGCCGTTGCTGTGCAGAAAGTCAGTGTTGAATCATCCCTGACCGGTGAGGTTGAAGTTCATGACCTGTTTGTTTGGTTCCAGAGTTGCCAAAGTTTAAGGTTGTGATCGAGGCACCCGCCGTCCTGTATTATGAGGACAGTCTGCACGGCTCTGTCACAGCTAAGTGAGTCGTTCATAACATGCTACACACTTACAGAAATCTAATCTTTAACACAGTTATCTATCCAAAAAAGTTTAATAAGTTTAATAAGCATGTTGTTGTTCAGCAATGCCCTGCTGCTCATTCACACAGTGCTACAGACTCAGACATAGCTTCTATCACAGTTTTTTCCTTTGTAATTTTTATGCATCTTGTGATGTTGGATCAAACCTGAGGCGTTAGAAAAGAGTTAACTGAAATGTGTCATAATCCCTAGGTATGTGTACGGCAAACCTGTCCAGGGACGCGTGAATATATCATTCATCCATATTTTCCACGGAATGAGACGAGTTTTCCATGAGGATAAAATGGTATGTCACCTCAGTTCAGGACCATGGCTATAATTTGGAAATAAACTTGCATAGATGATAATGATGTGTTTTAACTATCTTCAACACCAAAAATCATTTAAGGGAAGGATTTAGTTGTGATACACGGTGTTTATCTCCCTGAATCTGTACTCAATAATCTTGCACACATCCATCATAAATAACAAATGCATGCATTTTGTGTTACACCTTTCCACGTGTGCTTCCATGTAGATCGATGGCACCACAGATTTTACGCTTGATGTTCCCGACTTCCGTGACATGAAAAAACGATTTGCAGAGTTTGATGACGAGTACAGGAGCCCTCAGTTTTTAATCATTGATGCTAACGTTACTGAATACCTAACAGGTAAACAGTTTTTTATTCCATAATATCCAGACTAAGCCTCACATGCTTCTGAGTCGTTGTATAGTGACTTGTTAAAGTCCCACTCAGAGATTTATTTGGTTATATGGATTTTGAGTGATTACATGTAGTTTTTTAAGGTTGACTACTAATTGCATAGCGAAATATACAGGTCCGTTTTTACCTCAGTGCTTTCAAATATTTGCAAAGTAAAGAAATGTGTTATTGCCTCAGAATGTATGGAAAGTCCATGTTAAACTCAGTCCTCTTATCAAAAAACTTAATCATTGTGAAAGTGTAAAAATGGTTTTAGTTGAAAAAAATCAATAATAGCAGTATGGGGGTGCTACAGGTTTTCCATACAATAAATATGGGTTTAGAGGGTGGAAAGTTGTTGTTGTTATTGAATGATTGACGTTGCTTGTTGGTGCCCACTGTGAATGCATTCTCATTTTTCAGGTCTCACATATTCCAGTGTGACAAAGGTATCTCTAGCTGGAGAACGATATCAAGTTGCCTTTGATGATTATTCCAAAATATTAAGGCCCTCTTTGAACTTTACTGCTAAGGTGAGGCTCGCAATATTTCTGACTATCAAAATCATGTCATTTCATTCTTTTTTTTTTTTTTAAAGTTGCAATCTTAAAAATGCAAATTCAGAGAGGCAGGCTTATCATTATTCTGTACTCCCTCAAATCAGTGTCAGAGATGAATCTGCTTTTGTGTTTGAGAGTTCATTTATGCTTTGCCACCATTGCTAAGGGATAACACACAATTTCGTGATAAGAATCCCATTATTCCTCTTTTACAATAAATGCATAGGATTTTTATTTGGTGGAATTGATGCAGAGACATCGACAACCAACAGCATGTACTGAAGTGCGGTGTGGGAAGAACAGGGCCATTTAACAATGGACAGCGTATATATCAGAGATTCAGTTTTACTGTAGAAATCTATAATACCTAAAACATTAAATATAACATATACTATCACTGTTTGCTTGATTTTGCAGCTGAAAATATCCACATTCAACAACCAACCACTGTCACCAGAGGACCAGGGAAAGACGGTTAGAGTTTCAGTGACGCAGTACAAGCAAATTCCTTGGCTTGTAAACTGGGGCATCTCTGGAGGAATTGTACCCCGTTTTTCACAAATGCCAGGTCCTTCTGGGTTCAACTTTACCCCACCAGAGGAATTACCGGTAGAAGAGGTGTTCTTGTTTCCGGTTCCCACGGACGGAGTCATACCGCTTTTCTTGCAGCTCTTGAACGAAACTGAAATACTCACCATTGAAGTAAGGATAACTGAAAATTAGCACTGAAAGGTTTTTATTGCCATGTGAAATTGTGTCTGCATAAGAAAGGAAGAAAATATGGCATTTTTCATGGACAATTTTACTGTGATGCAGCGTGGACAGTGAAAATATTAGAGGACCTAGTACAGATCCATGTGGAACGCCAAAATGGATCTTAAAGAGTTACTTTACTCATAACGCATTGTTTGCATTACGTTCTCACCCTCTGCTGCCTGTAACCCCTTACAAATAAAGCTTTACTCACAAGTCTTCATGATATACTTATATTCCAGCTGGCAAGCTGTCAGGAGAGTGCCTACGTCCCCCAAAATGCAGTGTTGCAATGTTGAAATATGCCATTTCCACATGTTGAATAATCACCAAAAGTTAATCACACCCCGCCACACCCTCTTTGTTCAATTAGTACGAAAAGTGAATCAGTTCTTCCTTGCCACAAGACCAACCTTTCCACACAGTATCATGATGTTGCATTATGTGCGTTTACCATGCTTACATCCAAGGTTACCATGAAGGCTTACGAGTGAAATTTTCCTTGTCAGGGTTCCAAGGCAACACATTGCGAGTACTTGATACAAATATAATGAATTTTGGGTGAAGTTACCCTTTAAAGCTGTAGACGTGTTAACCACCAGGAGAGAGAAAACATGGGATCTTTTAGATGACAGTGAGGTTTTCTGTGAGAAGTGCATTAGTATCAAGAGACAACAGTAAAGTTTATGTTATATGTGTCTTTGTTTGTTTGTTTGTTTTTGACTCCCAGGCTTCATTTGAGGATAGCCAAAAGACACTAAATCTCTACAGCAGCTATACCTCCCCCAGTAAATCCTACCTGGAGATTCAGAGACCCATTTCATCTCCACAGGTAAATATGAGGAACAAAATGTCAGAAACAAATACATCAGTCTATGTTATCAGTTAGTCTAAATGATGTATGTGTGTAGTTTGTGTTTTATCTAATCATATTAGCTGACGAATCCTTCTCTTCCTTAAGGTTGGTTTACCTCTCCAGTTGGAAATTCAGAGCAACTTTCAGCTATCTGATATCCACTACATGGTAAGTACCTTGACGTGGCAGACAGAAAAGATATCTGATCATATTTTATGCTTGATTCATTTACATTTTTGCATTTTACATTTTATTTATTGAGATCAGGCTCTCATTTATAGTAACTTAGAATGAGTGCAACAGTGGAATAAGCTTCCTACATTAAAAAAAAGAAAAAAAAATCCAAGGTGTATGCTTGTAGCACCCTGGCAATATGTCTGTGACTGTAGAGGGATCATATCGTAGTAAAGTTCTCAGAAAATGAATTATTTAAAAGTTAAAATGAAAAATAAGTTCTTTGAGCAGTTATTGAGTAGAGAAGAAGAGATATGACTCAGCTGGGATTCAGTGTTGCAAAAGGTTTCTTGCTATGAAACATTTTTAGATATCAGCCATCAAGAGCTCTCTAGTACACTGATTTATGAACTTTGGAAAATGCCTGATGTTTCAATTTCTTGTGTCTGTGTGTAAAGGTGAAGTCCAGAGGTCAGATCATTTCTGCTGGGAAAAGCAATCTTCCATTAATCCTGGTCCCGGACAGCTCCTGGGCTCCTGAGGTCTGCATTGTAGTCTACTGTGTACATTCAAATGGAGAAGTCATCAATGATGCCATACAGCTGCCCATCACCTGGCTCTTACAAAACCAGGTGATTGTCTTCCGTTGTCTTAAAGGAACACGCCAACGTTTTGGGTAAAATCCCCCTTTTCCTGACTTCCCCAGACTGAGACCAGATGTTGGACACCATTTTCTCCTTTGTATGTCCAGTGTTTCAGTTCCTGTGGGTAGCATTTCATGTTAGCTTAGCATAAAGACTTTAAGTCTATGGGAGTCGTTAGCCTGGTTCCATCCTGATATTTGTAAAGATATATAAGATATGTACAGGAATGTAATGGTGAATGGTATATGATGGTTTCTAATGGTTTATAAAGGTGTTGGTGCTGGTATGCAATAGGCTGTGATGATGTATGATTGTGTCTCTTGGTATGTAATTGTATGTGATTGGAATAAAATGTTATATCATGGTATATGATAGTATATTATGGTGACTGGGGTTTATAATGGTGTGTGATGGTGTCTTGGGGTTTATAATGGTGTGTGATGGTATGTGATGGTGTCTGGGGGTTTATAATGGTGTATGATGGTGTCTGGGGATCTATAATGGTATATGATGGTATATGATGGTGTCTGGGGGTTTATAATGGTGTTTGATGGTATATGATGGTGTCTGGGGGTTTATAATGGTGTATGATGGTGTCTGGGAATCTATGATGGTATATGATGGTGTCTGGGGTTTTTTAATGGTGTTTGATGGTATATTATGGTGTCCCGGGGGTTTATAATGGTATATGATGGTGTCTGGGGATCTATAATGCTATATGATGGTATATAACTGTGTCTGCTGGTTTAGCGGAGTCTGATGGTTTGTGATGGCGTCTGGTAGGTGTCTTTGAGCTGGAGCGAGGCCGACAGGAAGCCAGCGGAGCCAGTGTCTCTGAGGGTGTCGGTGGCGGAGCCCGGCTCTCTGGTGGGGATCCTGGTGGTGGACAAGGCCGCCCGTTTGAACGGCTCACACAACGACATCACCAAGGAAACGGTAAGAAAGACGCCTGTTCCTATAGCGGACGAACAATGTGCAGCAATGATATTAGCAGGTGTTGGAGACTCTGACACAGAGTTAGGGCCGACGGCTGGAGTGAAATGTCTTACCCTGACTCAGTGACCTACATCTGGCTCTTGCTGTCATGATGCTGTGGCAAAACGGAATAAAAGGAGTATTAACCCAGATCAGTGAGTCCAGTGACCAAGAAATGTGTAAAATGATCTGAGTACTTCCTGTGAAAGCCACAAGAACTGAGTTTGTGACCGCAGTGGTTTGTGTTACAGTTCATCAGGTTCCTCTCACAGGCAAAAATGGGATTCTTATAGCTACTTACCATTACAGGATTCACATATTCTCATCTGAGTGTAGCATGTAGTGATCAAGGTTATTAATGTTAACGAAAACGAACAAAACATTTTAGTTAACTTTAGTTGAAATGAGGCTTCACACAAAAAGATAACTCATTGAAATTGCATCGAGTGTTTACAAAATGAAAAATTAAACTAAAACTATAGAGAAAACTTAACTTATCATCTCTATCAGTTTATCTGGAGGTTCATCTGTCCTAACTGAATACATTTTAAAAATCATATGATACAATATACTGAGTTTTTACTATGCAATATTTTTGAGCTTGTCCTGAGAAATACCCAAAACTAAACTAAAACTGAACATTTTCAAAATGTAAAAACTAATCGAAATTAGCAAACCGGCTTTAAAAACTAATTCAAACTAAACTCCATTTGACTCCATTGGATCCTGTCCTTTAGACCAGAACCAGAGCTTTACGGCTCGCGATGTCGTTGTTCTGTCCTGAATAGATCTTTTCTTGTGGTGAATAAAAATCTCATATGCGCGTCGCTTTGGATAAAAGCATCTGTAAACTGAAATTGAAAATGCAAAACTATAGGAACCTTGGCTCAGATGATTAGATTGTCGTGTTGTGTCCGTCGGCCTGTAGGTGGTAGAAACATGATGTGTGTGTGCAGCAGATTTACAGATAAAACCACACGCAAACATCACAAGAAACACACAAGTTTCAGCTCACTTCCAGCGCTCGTCCCTGCAGCCTTGAGTATTGAACACACACACTGCAGGTATGTGTGCTTGTGGACTTCACATAAACACTGCTGGGACCAGGAACTGAACCGATTACAACTTCAAAAGCGGCTTAATCAACAACACTGGCGACCCTCCGCTGAGCTGTGCTCAAGGTGATTTGGTTGTGTGTTTCTTGAACTGCAGAGGTCATATCATGTGTTTACCATTTAAAACAATCCATTCCTGTGATTTGTGAATGACAGGACTCTCCAAGTTAACCCTCCCTGAGTTAATGGACTGCATAACTGCACACTATTTAGCTATTTAGCCGTGCAATAACATAAATACCTGCAGAACTTTCCTGTAATTCAATAGTGCACTGGTGTATGATGTATAAAGGTAAAGATGTATTTCTGTATTTATTGGTGTAATGTTATTGTAGAATTAATGTATTTTTTACATAATGCACATACATTTTTTTTTTCAAATTTATAATGCACATGTATATTTTTTCCCTTTCTATTTCTTTTTATTGGACTTATGCTTATATATGTTTTTCTCTTGTGAGTTTGAGCGGTTGCAACTGATCCGGTTTCCCCTCGGGGATCTGCAAAGCATTTCAGATTCTCATTTTCCGTGTCAGTGTTGTATAGTTTTTCAGCGTCTTGCCCACCACCCACACACACTTTTTTGAAGTTATAATATCAGGTGTGCCTCCGAAACCCGATCTTCTGTCCCACCTCAGGTATCAGTTAGATGTAAACTGAGGCACCATAATCCGCCTGTTCCCACTTTGGCCATACAGGTTTTAACAATACGTGCCCCTTTTTTGTTGTTTCAGGCTGTTTTGTGTGTCTTTGTAGGCGGTAACAGTAGTGCGCTCTGAGGATGCTGCTGCTCTTTTCACAGGTGCTGGAGGAGATCGCCGGGTATAACCGTGACAAACCCATTAGGCAACAAATGGGAGATCCATACTCCATCTTCATGGTAACCTTTTTTTTTTCTTTTTTTTTTTCCGCAATGACAGACATGATGGTTGGATCACAAATATTGTGTTGATTTCCTGTTTATCAGGAGGAGGACAGTCCCCCTCAAATCACAGCAGAGTATTCTCTCTTGCTTAAAACTGAACTTTCTTCCCTGCTTTCACTTTGCTGCCACACTTGGCTTTTCTTATCACACAATATCTATATTATAAATGATATTACACTTTGCCTGGTGCGCAATATTGGAGGTACTATGAGTTAACTACAATGGCTAAATTACATGCACAGAGTAAAGGCCCATTCATACCCTTTTTTCGTCCGTCCGTCTGTCCTATACGTGTATACCCTTCATACCTCCATACGTCTTTTGTGTTGGGGTGCGCGTTAACACAACACTGTGTTAACACGCAGGAAGTCCTTATTGTATTTGCTCTGCAAACATAAAAAACAAACAAAACAAAACAAAAAAAAACAAAGCATCAGTGAAACGTGAGGCCACTAAACCTCAGCCGCCCCTTCAATGGGGAGTTCCGGTGTTTGGTGCTGCCAATGCGGGAAATGGATAACAAGCGGCATTTCCAGTATTTCAGGATGTCCGCTCCAACTTTTGACAAGTTGCAACACCTCGCCCCATTTTTTAAAGCCTTTGCAGATCTTCTTTGTGACTCTGGTGATTTGGTGACAATCTGGACTATAAACTCAATACTGCCTCCACGATTTCCGGTGGTATTGCTCCGTTTCATCCGTAATTGTAATCGTAATCGTAATCGTAAGCTCCCCCGCATCGTGCAAAATGACGGACGAAATGCTCCGTCCATCGCTGTTTCCGTCTTCCGTCTCCATAATTTTCCAAAGTTAAAACTTTTTTTTTCCTAATCAGCTGCTGGTATGCTTGTAGTTTTACTGCAGTTTAGGGTTAGGGTTAGACATCAAGGGTCGACATCAAAATAATATTCTGTTAGCTGATCTATGGTCATGTAAACATCAAAGATCTTAAAACCCCAAAACAACACTGCCTAGCCTCGCTTGGGGTGAAGGCCGAGAAGCTTGTATGTAATTCGCTGACTTACTGCTGAGTTTTTTCAGAGATAAGAAAGTGGAGCCTCCTAGTGGTGACAACGAAACATTGGATTTACAGAGTCCAGACCTGGTTGTTGTATTTCAGCGTGAAATGTATGATCATTTTAAAAAAACCTTTAAACTTCTCTTGACTAGACTTTAAAATAAAGTTTCACCTTAAAGGAATATTCCAATGTTTCTGGCAAAACCCCGTTTTCCCGACGTCCCCAGACTGAGACCAGATGTACGTCCAGTGGTTCAGTTCCTATGGGTAGCATTTCCCGTTAGCTTAGCATAAAGAATTGAAGCCTATGGGAGTCATTAGCCTGGCTCTGTCAAAGTAAAGAAATAATAACCCTTCCAGCAGCTCTGAAGCTGTCTGATTCACACAGTGGATCATGTGGATTCTGGAATAGCTGGTTAAAAGTTGAATTCTTCTTGCATGCATTTAACTGCCATTCAGGAGCTGATCAATGAACTCAGTGCAAACCCTTTATGATAGAGACACCAGCCAAATGTATAAAGCATAGAGGCAATGTACGTATTTATCTTTTTTTGTGTGTGTGCCTTTGTCCAGACGTGTGATCTTGTGGTGCTGACTGACACCAGTTTATCCGTCCAGAGGAAAAATCCCATGATGCCACAGCCTGAGTTTCGTAAGTCTTAAGAATCAGCTGAGTGAGAGTCTGATCCTTCGCAGTCACTGAGTGTTTGGCCTGGCAGCTCAGGGCTCGTATCGCTAAAGCTCCTGTTCCCCACAGCAGGGGAGGGAGTCCAGCTCCTCGCCATGACCGCTGAGTCGGACACGGAGCAGCAGGAGGAGCCGCGGGAACGCTGGAACTTTCCGGAGACGTGGCTGTGGCTGGACACCAACACAGGGTGAAGGACGAGTAAAACATGTCCCATTTCAATCAAGTATCTGCTTTTAACACTGACCTTGTTTTCAGTAGCATTAACATCAGAAGTCGTGTTTCCTGCCGTCTCCCGCAGTAACTCGAGCGCGGCGGTGATGAGTCTGACCGTGCCGGACAGCATCACCACCTGGAGCGCCACCGCCTTCGTCGTGTCAGAGAGCCTCGGGCTCGGCGTCGTGGAAACGCCTGCAGAGGTAACGCGACGCCGCCCGACTCACCTGCTTTCATCTGTCGCTCTACTGTTATAGCGTGATCTGAGTGTTTTGCATGCTATTCACTATTCTCATTCTGTACACTATAAAACTAACAAACATACTTCATTCATTAATTAATTCATTCATTCACTTTGCAAGCCACTTAGGGGAGAGTGGGGTAAGTAGTGCCAATTTTTACTTAAAGTGCCTTTAAAGCGAGGGGATTACAGTAATGCCTCCAACTAAAATATGCACATATAGTTTAAGATTTTGTGCATCCCTGGGAACAATCACTTTGGATCTTATATAAACTCTTTGAGAAATATAGCTTTTGAAAAAAAAGTGGTTTTGTGGCACAACTTGCCCCCGGTGTGGGGTAAATTGTGCCATTAGAGAGAATACACTGGGGTAAATTGTGCCATTGATAATTGAAGTAAAACAGATCATTTTAATCTCACAAATGATAATGCTATATAAAAGCAAAACAAATTCAATACAAAATTATTTATTTAACATGTATTTATTATTTTAACAAGATCACAGGCCACTGGCACAATTTACCCCAGGCCCTTTGGCACAAATTACCCCAAGCCCACCATTTTGAAAAAAATGCATCCCCCAGCTGTTTTGAGCTAACATCATGCTAACTGTGTAGACTCATGGTGTAGCTTACTAAAGTACTAAAACCTGTGTGAACTGTTTTCAAAGTTTTCTATAATTGTTCAAACACAGCAATCAAAAAACCTTGATCATAGAAAATTTACTTTGGAGGGCAAAAAAAATTTTTTTGAACTGAAATGTGCTTTCCTCTCAAGGCATGTGTCTCCCTTCTTTGCAGGATGAGTGAAATGGATGCCTCTTCAAAACTATGTGGTCACATGACCAACTTCTTCTATGGTTTTCTAGATAACAGGGGTGGCACTACTTGCCCCTTGGCACAAATTACCCCACTCTCCCCTATCCTAATCAGGGTCACAGCGCACAAACAAAATATTTTGACTGACAAACATGCTTTTAAATCAAAATATTTGCTATTTTATTTTAGAGATTTAATTGAAATATTTGCATTAAACTGTTATCAACTATGTGTAATAAGGAAAATAATGCTAAATGGATAAATTAATGATTAATTATAAATTATGATACATTAAGTACAGGTGACTGGTAAACCTGTCTGCTGTGTATTTGCTGCATTTCTCTTCTGCTTGATGTAATTCTACATTCTGTGTTATTTTCATGAGCGAACATGCAGGTTCTCATTGAAATTCATTGAGTTTGAAATAATAAATTAGAAAGCACATGTTTCAACATCGAGTCATGTTGGGCAATATTGGCAAACGAATAATCCAGCCCCCATGAAGGTCTCATTTGAACGAATGTGTTGCATATTTCCATGCTCAAAGGAACAAAAATAACCATAAACATTTATAATGCACTGACATCAGAATGAAATAAGTCTATTCTAATTACGTTTGCAAGGCTATCTGAGGATTTACTTGATAACTATAAATAATCAGTTAACTGTAGAAAATTAGTCAGCCCATACTACATATTACACACAAAATGCAAAGAAAAAAAAACAAAAAAAAAACATGGGTGCATTCACATTGATTTGCTTTAACTTGCTTAAGGTGCATTTGCTCTTTCCTGCAAGTCTCTCGTGTTCTGTCATTGTAGGAGTGTGGGAAGATACCTGCCTTCAAAATAAAAGCCCAAACCAATGTCCACAAATGAAAAAATAGGTATCTGCAATTCCAAACCAGAGGTAGCCAATGCAAACTGTCAATTTAAAATGTCATTTACAACTACAGCCACTACCAGCACCACTACAGCTACTCTCACTGCTTTTAATGCTTCTGTTTAATAACACGTCTGCAGGATCTCTGTCCATGCAGGCTTCTTCTGCGTAGCGTCCAGAGAGACACCCGTGGTGGTGATGAGGAGCTGAATAAGCGACCTGACGTGACCTCACTCTGTGTTCCCAGCTCACCGTGTTCCAGGATTTCTTTCTGTCCTTGAATCTCCCGGCCTACATCGTCCGCGGAGAGGAGCTGGTGCTGGAAGTCCTGCTGTTCAACTACCTGCCGCAGGACCTGGAGGTCAGACAACATCCTCACCTCAGACTGCATGACTAGCAGGAGCAGCCCACGTATTTAGTGTTGCAACCTCTGACTTAATATTAATACACACGGTATACTCTGACTGGGATGACTGGGAACCTTGAGCAGCAGTGGTTGGGTGCAGCGTTTTGAGCTCAAAATGTGATTTCAGGGTCATGTCCTGCCCAGTATCGAGGCACAGCGTGCAGTAAAGCCGCCGGTCCACCAGAGGGCAGCGCGTCAGTCAGTGTGACGATATGTGTCGCCGATGCGTGAAAACGTGTTTTTGGAAATTTGCTCTGATGTTTTCGGAGATGCCAAACAGCTCTTGAGCGAGCCACGGTACAAAATAAGCACACTCCCTGTTGTTTACAAAATAAAACTCGGTAAATACATTCTAACCCAGAATGGTGGCGCCGCTGCCGGTCGGTGTCACAGCTGTCCACCATCGTACAGTCTGAAGTGATGCAATGCATTCTGGGGAGGTTGAGTATAACCAGTGCGCTCCTAGTTAACATCCGGGCGTTTCTCACGTCACAAAATCCACAAACTGTGCAGCTGGAACGCCATGGCGACTAACTAACACAGCACTGACCCTGTTTTCTGCAGTGGACCAGCAGCTCTATTTCACGCTGCGGCAGGATATCAGGTGGTAATGTTGGCGAGCACTCACCTGATCCATGCTGGGAAAAGGTGTGAAGCTCACCAGTGACATACCTGTTCCCACCCACATCCTTCTACTCATATTTAACTATCTTTTGTTGCATATTACATAATCTGTAAGAGCTCTTATGCTTTTTTTTTTTTTTTTTTTTTTACAAGCAAAATCCCTCCAAAAAGGACTCCTCTAATCCGACCCAAAGGACTATTTCCTGAGCGAGTTAACATGCTAACCTCTAAAAATACTTAGTTAAGGTTAGGAGGAGGTCATTGTTAGGGTTGGGGAAAGGTTTGTTATATGGTTATGGTTAGGAAAAGGTCATGGTTGAGGTTACGAAGCATTAGATACGGTTAGCTGGCTAATAATAGCAAACGTTTGCTATAACCAAGTGATTTTTATCCCTAAACTTAACCTTTTCCTAACCTTACCCAAGTAGCTTGGTGGCTAAAGTCAAAAAAACTGATGTGATATACAAGATATTTTGATTAGAAACATATTTGCGATACGTCAGAAACAAACGTAATCTATGTCAAAATACTTGCCCTCTAACCATAAAATTAAGAATGCAGTTTAGCTGAATGGGAACATTCAACATTCACTGGAGACATGCTGTTATATTAATTGGTTGAGTTTAACAGTGTGTCGTCGTGAATACATGCAGCGGGTCGGATTACCTGCTCAGATTACTGTTCTGCAGTCTGGGATAGTGGGACGAGCTTGTGAGATTGAGGGATTATTCACAGAATAATACAGGTTGTAGGTGTTGTGTTGCTATAATCTTGCACAGCATCAGAGGTTTTAGCGTTTTCCGCTGATCGCCGTGACAAAAACATATCAGTGTTTCCTGCGGCTCATTAATCTGACAAAGACTCCTCTCAGGACCTCCACTGGATAAAAGGTTTTTTGTTTTAAAGATCTAAGAAAGAGGACTGTCATTCTTACAATGTGTAATGTGCTAGAAGCAATTTGTCGTCTGGATATTTGCACCAAAAAACAACAACAAAAAAAAAACCATCCGTCTCTTGTTTCCTGCTGCATTCTTTGTCTTTTCCCACCCCGATAACGTGATCTGGGTGGGTTCCTCTCTCCGTCTGTTCTTTCTCAGGTCATGGTGATTGTTGCTGAGAGTGACACCTTCCAGTTCGTCTTCCCGGACAATGAGGCGCTCTCCATGGCCAGCGTGCGCCGGCTCTCCGTGCCGAGCCAGGGCGCCGCGTCCGTCCTCATTCCCATAAAGCCGCTGGTCCTCGGAGAGATTCCCGTCTCTGTGAAAGCCGTGTCGTCTGCGGCCTCCGACGCCGTCCGCAGGGCGGTGCTCGTCAAGGTGCTGTGGAAACCACACAGGCGACTTTACTTTATAACAGTGAGGGAGAAACGATGAGGGTTAAAATGTGAGTTCACCTCCCAAAAGAGAAAAGAGTCACCATTTCACAAACGGGACG
Organism: Myripristis murdjan; assembly: GCF_902150065.1. NCBI lineage: Eukaryota > Metazoa > Chordata > Actinopteri > Holocentriformes > Holocentridae > Myripristis > Myripristis murdjan. Next base: position 4,376,972 of record NC_044003.1, on the reverse strand, counting down.
CCTGCTGGTGCAGGACATCTCCTGCTCTTTAATTAGAACAAACACAGTGCTTTTTAAAGGATAATTAATCAGTAAAGGACTATTGTAACTATTAACTTATAACTTATAACTTTAACTGTAGGTGCTGGTGGGTATTTAGGACGAGGCGCCACAAGTGAAAGTGGAAATATTGGCAGAATTGGGAAATTTTGAGATATTATGTTTAGTTGTGTGACAAAAAAAGCAGTTTTCTTGTCATTTTTTTCATAAAAGCACTTCTTAAAACTTGTGGATAGGGCTAATTTCGTTTCGTAGGATATATGACATGATAAAAAAAAAATGAAATTCAAAAAGTTACTAATCTCTGCTTGTCATCTGTTTATCACAATGAAAAGCAGCCTGTTTTCGATCCACTGAGAAAGAGTATACACAGATTTTTCTTAAACAAATTGTTAGGTAATTATATTATTAATAACAAAAGTATGTGTTTTATAAACACATACTTATATTGATTTTTATTTTTGAAACAGGGACAAGGTACAATAGACATTAACCCAAAAGGGAGAGATGCACTGTACAAGGTTATAGCTATAAAGCTAATTTCCACCCATAGTCCCGTGACAAATAATCATTAAAATAGAGTGAACTAGTAGACTATCAATTATAATTACTTACAAAAGTAATACAAAAAGTTAATATAGAGGATACACCCATCATTTAAGGATGCCTACCCCCCAGACCCTCAAAACCACAATTTTACCCCCCATATAAAAGCATATAAAATGTAATTGTAATAGAATGAGAGGATTTTTTTTTCCTGTTCTGACTTTAATCTCAGAATTTCTGTGTTCTTACTCGTAAATTTGTGACTTAATAATCACAGAATTTTCTCCTGTTTTTCTCCTAAATGACCTCAGACTCCGTATGTCCTGATACGCCGTCGCAGGAAACGCATCCCAGAATGTAAACACATGACATCATTGTAATGCTACAATAAGTAATGCTCGTTTTTTTTTTTTTCTCCCCCTGCAGTCTAAATCATTCCCCACACCACATCAACAAATTATGTCATTGATGCTTAACGTTAGCTAAAATAAGCTGAAATATTAAACAAAGCAGTCGGTGCTGGCGTTGGCCCGGGTCTGCAGCAGCGTTCGCTCATCTCTCTGGAAGCAGAAGCTGTGAATCACTCCTGACCGGACCCCGAGGTGGTGGGTGATGTGGGCTGCCTGCCGGGCGTCCAGCTGAGCCTCGGCGGCCTGCGGGACGTGAGAAAGGGTCGGCCGTGAAGAGTGAACCTGTCATCTTTTGTTTACCGCCTCCCAAACAAATCTGCAGCATCTTACACAGGAATTTCCTCAAAATCAAACCGGGCCTCGTCCGCCACTCCGCAATCCGTAACCCCAGGAAATCTTGATCTCGTTGTACAGCTCTCGCCTTTCCCAGAAGTATTACTCATCACTTTTGTTTGTGTGTGTGTGTGTGTGTGACTGTGTTCATTTCTCATCGCTGTTGATTTTACAGCCCGAGGGAGTGGAGCAGTGGTTTTCGACCTCTTTGTTCCTGGAGCTCGCCCCCCCTGAGACGAGCCTTTCCAGAGACATCACGTTCACCTTCCCGGCAGATGTGGTGGCAGGCAGCGAGAGAGCTCACGTGACCGCCGTCGGTATGTAAACACATGGAGCGAAGCCTTGAGTCACGACCTGGCACATGCTCATGCCGTTACAGCTATCATTTGCTTTCGATCACCTGCCGCTTTTCGCCTCGTCCCGTAAAATATCTCAGAGCCGCGCAAACAAACTAAACAATAGAAAAGAGGAGCAGAGCTGCTGGAAATCAGTTTTCAAGGCAGCACGGTGAAGTAAAAGTTAAAACTAAAGGTTAAAACCCAGAAATCTCCATCTTAACAAGTCATTTAATCTCATATTCTGTGTTCAAATCTTGTTTTTCTTCAAATATGGTAACAAATCCACAAGTGGGATGAGATAATCCCACTTGTTTCCAGTGCTTATCAACTTCTTTCCTTATTATTATTATTTTTTTAATCAAGTGTCATTTTCCTGATACTAACAGGCTGATCTGCCTTGTTTCAACACATTTATACTTGTTCCCAGACAAAAAAAAAATATATATATATGAAACTGCATTGGAAACAAGTGGGATTATCTCATTCCACTGGCACATTTTTTAAGAAAGAAAGAAAGAAAGAAAGGAAAAAAAGATTTATCACTGAATATGACACTACAGGACTTTACAGTGTATGTGCAAGACAACATGGAGCGCAACACGTGGAGGCAGTAATTACCCATGTACTGAAGTCCAGACACCGAACATGAAACACACATGTGCAAAAAAACCACAGAGTGCAATAAGTCGAGATGGTACTTTTCCATGTAATAAGGTGCAGACACTGAACATTGGACACATGTGTGCAGGACAACATGCAGCGCAATAAACTGAGGTCATACTTTTCCATAAACCGAGGTGCAGACACTGAATATGGAAGATATTTATCCTGATTCCACAGCGAGATGCGGCGCTTTGCGGCTTGTGGTCTTGTCGAGGTGGGGCAGCAGGTGACGGGAGTTGTTAAGTTCACACGATCGGCGGCCAAATTCCCGTCCGCAGGCTTATTCATCGCTTGCCACGGAGCTTTCACAGCATTCCCAGAGACAAAAGTTGTTAGGTGGTGAACTCCAGGTGAATGCAAGGAGCTGTCGGGGTCAAAAAGCTGATCCGCTAGAGAAGAGGAGCCAAGGATTTAAGTTAAAATGCCTTTTTTTTTGGTTAGAGGTATTTCAAAGTTAAAATCATGCGACCAACTTTAAGGAGAACGCCGCCTGGTTTCGACCCACGCTGGGTTTTCCTCAGGGCGACGCTGGAGAGAGGAGGCGATGTGTGGCCAGGACAAACTACAGCACCAGCATGTCACACACCTGAAAACACACACACACACACCAAGTCACGACTCAAGTCTGCTTCTTCATTAAGCCGTAGATAAACCAAAGCTTCAGATGTAAAAATCCAAAAAGTCTCTCTCTGACTTTGTTTATTGAGACGATCACCCCTGATAGACGGATCGATAGACCCGATGGCGCTCAGAAGGCTGTCGTTGCCGTTATGGCGCTTATGAAAATAGCGTGCTGCAGGATGATCTACGCCGTTCGTTCTCCTGGCAGATTTATGTTCTGCTGCTCCACCTTTTAAACGCCTCACGGTGCACCTGATGTGAAAACACTCACATGGGGAAAATGTTTTTTATATCCCTGTCTTTTTTTCTTTTTTTTTTTTTTTTTTTGCACTCACATCATTAAATGTTGACAAGCTCTCAAACACCACGCTCCCAGACATATACTGGTTTTTCAATGGTTCTTCACAGTGCTCTCTGGTTCTACAAAGAACCATCACCAGCTGAGGAACCTCAGACAGATAATGTCCTTTGATGGTGCGTGGAGCAGCTACCAGACAGCAGGAAGAGACACTGGGATGGACAGGAAGTGCAACAATGTCACTTTACAATGTCAGAAGATTTTGAACAGATTTAGATTTTGTGATCCACACGATTCCCATGCCAAAAAACAAAAGTAAAATACACCCAACGTGTGTGTGATGTGTGTTTTTTCCCGCTCATGTGGCAGGCGGTCAGGCTGCTGTTTGGAAACTCGTCTGTAGTTCAGGTAGCCGTCGTGATAAACTTTACAGAAGAGGCTCAAACCACATCCTGGAAAATCACAGTCTGTGTTAAAGAGAGAGAGAAAAAAAAGCCTTTCCACATTTTCTCCCTTCTTTTTAGTCACATATTTAGACTTAAAGCACATAATGCACATCTATCTATCTATCTATCTATTTTTTTTTTTTTTTTTTCAAATTTGTAAGGCACATATTTTTGTATTTCATATTTCCTCTATTTTCTTATAATTCAATTCTTCTCTTGAGAATTGAGCTGCTGCAGCTGCCAGTTTCCCCTTGGGGATGAAGGGCTAAAGGGGGATAAAGTATTTCTGATTCTGATTCAGATTTTTATTCTCTGTCATACACACTCGTTCTGAAATAGAAATACTATAATCTATCTGTTCCCCCAATGCAACGGCTTTAACCTCTGCACTCACTACCATTGTTGGGAATTTTACTTTTGAAGTGTAACAGGTGACAGATCACATGAAACATCGTCAGTGCGTTTTGCTGTGTTGGGTTTTTTTCGTGATGCGAAGCCGAACTTCTGAGTGTTAGCGTTGGTCGGCTGTGGTCCACGATGAAAACACCAGCGTTTCTCCTCACATGTTTTCACAAGAAGATCGAGAGCTTTACCACACGAGGCTCATACTAAATGCAGTCTGCATTCCAGGAAACACTTATCGCTTTTGTCCACAGGGGGCGCCAAACTCACAACACAAAGCCAAAGTTCCTCATAGTGTGTTCAGACCAAACGAGTTTTTAAGTTGGTGCAGTTCAACATTTAAAGTCAACGCAAAGACTAGACATATATTCGCGATGGGCGACTTGAATTTCCACAACGTAAATGACATGAACACATGAAATTTGCCTCATTTTTGTGCAAGTTTAAATTTCTCGCTTTGGGCTGAAAATTGGTGGCCACATTAGCCCGAGTCTGTGACGCATAAACACGCGTTTGGTCTGAACATGCCAGTACAGTCGCCCTCTAGTGTTCAAATCTGATACCTTCACCTCACATCGTACAATTCAGGTCACAGCCAGGCAACTTTACTCTGCTCTGTCAATCAAATTACAATGATTGTTGCCTATTGATCCTTCATCGATTAATATTAATTACCATCCCTGCTTGGTACTGCGGCAGATACTGTAGCAGAGGATGAGGCTTCATAACATGAGAGCTTCTCCTCTCACAGTCATTGTCTTTTTTTAATAAAATTGCTTTTTAACTCCTCTGTAAATGTTTGTATCTCTAAATCTTCCATCTTGAGTTAAGTGCAACAATAAAACGTCCGTCACCTCATTCATCAGCCTCCCAGCGTGACGGGACGGGAAGGGATGGGATGGGATGTGGTTGTTGTTGCTTCAGCACGTCTGAATGTGCAGGTTGGCTCAGCTCTGTTTGTTTGTCACCCTCTGGTAAACATTTGCTCACCCCCCTCCTGTTTCGTCTGGTCTGTTTCGTCTGGTTTCCGCGGTGATGAAGGTGACATCCTGGCTCCGTCCATCGCCGGCCTGGGCTCGCTGGTCCGGATGCCTTACGGCTGCGGGGAGCAGAATATGATCAACTTTGCTCCGAACATCTACGTCCTCCGGTACCTGACGGCCACGGGACAGGCCGACGCCGCGACCGCCGAGCGAGCCAAAGCCTTCATGGTGACAGGTACGTTCACACGGAGAGAGACTGATAGTAAAAAAAAAAAGAAAAGGAAAATGTACAAACCAGTCATTTGAATCAGTCTGTATGTCAAGGTATCTAAAGGTATATTTGTGTCTGTAAATTCACAATATTTATATTTATATGGATATTTATAATAATATCTAAAATCTTTTTTTTTTTTCTTTTTGGTAATTAATTAATAAGATTTTTTTTTTGTGTGTCCCCATGAAATGACCTCACATGACCTCTACGTCCTGTAAAACAGAGCGTTTTAAACAGTGACGTCATCCTGCTCCAGTGGCTGTAAATTAAAATTTGGACCAATAAAACCTTCACAAATCTTTAAACATCCTCTCTTATACACCTGTCCCTTCAAAATAAAATAGTATTTCTCTCCCAAGTATATCAAATCAAGAAAGTAAGAGTCCATTTCAAGCTGTCTTTACTTATTTATTTATTTTATTTTATTTTATTTTTTTTTATTATTAATTAATTGATAAACATGAAAAGTAAGTAAAAAAAGCTACACCAGTGTGTCCTTGGGCACATGGATGTGTGGCAAATGAAAAAAATGAAACAATGTATAAGAATGTAATTCCTAGTTTCCTAGTTTTGTGATTCTTTTTTTTCAGTTGCAGTCAGATTAATGTAATCTGATTATCTGAATCTGATGACAGATAACGATGAATCCTACTCGTTCTGCCTTTAATTTGAACTTGGAAAGTCGACTCGCTAACCGAGCTAACTTACTGATGAGGTTACACATTTTTGGAATTTTTTTCCGTCAATCATCAGTAACCTTAATGGTTAATCTGCTGGCTGGCAGGATTAACATGATGGTTGGTTGTGAGGATTGTGTTTGATCTGTCACCACCAGCCGACGATACATCATTGAAATCAGAGGATTTTAGTCAGATTAATGTAATCTGATTATCTGAATCTGATGACGGCAGCAGCTGAAATCTGCTGATTCTTTGGTCTTATTATTTTTTTTTTAATATATTTTGAAGTTGATCTATTTTGTGGAAGAGGTGTGTGTGTATGAGAATATCACCTGTCTTTACTCGGAGGGTGAGACAGGTGTTTTTAAAGAGCCTGTCTTGGTCCTCTCCAGGTTATGAGCGACAGCTGTCCTTCCAGAGAGCGGACGGCTCCTTCAGCGCGTTCGGAGACAGCGATCCGTCCGGAAGCTCTTGGTACGGGAGCATCACTTGTGATAACTCTGGCTTTTGTGTGTTTGGTTTGGAGCGCTTCCTTGACGTTTTGATTTTTTTTAAGCTGCAGCCTTGCAGTAAAGCTACAGCAGTTTGGTGCTTTATGGTCGTTCTGAAATGTACTGCAGCTCAGGATGATTGAGGATATTCATTATTTTTTTTGCAAGTAAATGCAGTTTCATTAAAGCAGAATTACAGTCTAAAACACAGTGACACTGTTTAAAACCTTAGAGTGGTGATATACACTGTCTCTAGTGCCATTTTTTAAAAGTTGATGGCCAACAGTGAATTACGTCACTGAGAGATGTTATCACACAGCTACAGTGGAGTTTAAAAGGAACAAAATTAAACAATCTGACAAAAGTGTTAAACAAAAATGAAAGAGTAAGGGCTACAACATCAGAACAAACAGTGAAACTTCTGAATACAGAAATAAGACAACCGCAGCTCCGATACTTCACACTGACTCACCACAGGCTGAGGGGCAGCGTCCTTTCAGCCTGAGGGTTTACCTGCTTTATAAATATAGAAGAGCGTATCAGCCACACCTGGTCGCTTTAGCCGTCTCTCCACTGCTGATAGCCCCATTGTCTTGCTTTCTAACCTGCACATCACATGTCCCCACGGCTGCCAGCTCTCTCACTATATAGCATCCTCATTTCGTCAAACAGCGGCAATTTGGCGTTGGACGTCCTCTGTCCAGACAGCGAGCAGAGCCCTCATGTCCTCATTTGACCAGGACTGCTGCTTGTCTGGCCCATAGGGATTCTCTGGACCATCAGCAGCTGGAAACTGGCTCCGAAAAAAACAGAAAGGGAATATAACCAGCCTTGACAGTTTTTTGAGACAGTGGACAGTCGGCTAATGAGACCTGGGCATTTCCATCCAAGATGTCATTCTGCTGCCTCTTCCAAACACTCAGTACAATAAGCACTAAGACTTCACACACAGCCTATCAGGACAGTGTGAGGTGTAATACTGATTGCAGACAGTAAAACACATGATGATGGAGATGATGATGATGATGATGTTCTCCGCAGGCTCTCTGCCTTCGTGCTGCGCTGTTTCCTTCAGGCCAGGAGCTTCGTCTTCATCCAGCAGGAGGTGGTGCAGCGAGCCGCTGCGTGGCTGGCAGCCCAGCAGGGGGCAGACGGGAGCTTCGAGGAGCCCGGCCGGGTCATTCACACGGCGCTGCAGGGCGGCCTGGACGGCCCCGTGGCCCTCACGGCCTACGTGCTCATCGCTCTGCTGGAGGACAGCAGCATCAAGGTGGGAGTCAACACAACATCACACAATCTAGCAATCAATCAATTAGACTTTATTTATATAGCACTTTCCATACAAATACATGTAACACAAGGCGCTTCACACATTAAAACAATAAAACCCACCCCGACTGCACCCGCTTAAAAATCTAAGATCTAAGGAAAAGCCAACATAAATATCATCAATTGGCAATGAGGAAACAGCAGGGGCAGGATGATTTAACCAATAAGAAAAGAATAAAACTCAAAATAGCAAAAAATGAAAGTTGTAGGATGTGAAAAGGAGAAAATTAACAACTAAACAAACAGACAAATAAATAAAGAAATGACTCAATAAAAACTTCACACAGTAGATAAAAATAAATGAGTGGTTAAGAGTGCAAGATAAAATAATAAAAAAACTAAAAGAGACAAAATCTGTAGAAGTGAGAAAAACCAGTAATATACAATGTAGGGCTTTAAAACAAAACAATTGAGAAAATAAAAGGATACACCAAAATGGAAAACAGGCTAAAATACATAAATATATAACTAAAATTCAGTTAAAAGCCAGACTAAAAAGGTAGGTCTTGCTTTTAAGAACATCACACAGCAACATCAGCCAATAATATTTAGGATTGCATATGACATTTTTTCATCTAAAGTGGAAAAGCTGCGTTAAATGAAACCTCGGGTGGAGAGAGGTCACTTTTTTGAGCTGTATTTTGTCTAGCACCTGACCCGCTGTGGTCATTTCTTCTGTGTTTGGAAACGAGATATTTTCCCACCTACCCCGTTAGTGCAGCCTGTCCCAGCATAATCCTCAGGCCTCCGGGATGAACAGCTTCACTGAGAACTATTTTCTTCCAAAGAGCTGTCAAGCTGCATCTATTCACCTCTAATTCATACATATTGGGGCAGGATAGACACTTCAGCTGGAAATAGTTCCCATTGAAACTCTTCCCCCCCCAGGGCTGTGAGTTATGTCGGGTATCTGTGTCGTTATTGTTGGAAAGAGCTGCTGCTGTTGAGTTTTTCCACATGTAAATTGGATGATTTGAGCGCCGAAAAACAAAACAATCCCCATCCGAAGCCATTGTTCCATGGTGAAGGAGTGGAAACCTTGCCAAATCACACCGAAACTACAACGATGGATGGATGGATGGACTGCACTAAAGTGAGGAGGGAAAATATACTCTCACCGGCAACTTTATCAGGACCCTCTTTCACCTTCAGATCCGCCTTAATTCTTGGTGGCAGGGATTCAACAAGGTGCTGGAAAAGTTCCTCAGAGATTTTGGTCCATACTGACCCGACAGCATCATGCAGCTGCTGCAGATTTGTCCCAAAGCTGCTCTGCTGGACTGAGATCTGCTGACTGGAGGCCATGTGAGTCCAGTGAATTCACTGTCATGGTCAAGAAACCAGTTTGAGATGATCTGAGCTTTGGGACGTGGTGAGTCAGAAGATGGTCCACTGTGGTCATGAAGGAATGGACGTGGTCAGCAGCAGCACTCAGGCCGGCTGAGGCGATTAAACGAAGCTCAGTTAGTGCTGAGAAAATTTCCTCCACACCGTCACAGCAGCAGCAGCCTGAACCCTGACCCTAGTATCCGTGATTAAATAAAATATACCAAAAAATCTCCATAGAATATTATAGAACATTCACCTTTGAACCTTAGCATAGACTGTATGTATGATGAAACATATCTGCAAAATATATCTGTAGAATAGAATATGTATATATAGAGCAGATGTATAATCATATTACAAACAATCATATAAATAAGAGAATCGTCAGCAAAGCCTTTTTAACTCAGCACCAAAATTATGGAATTCTCCACCCAAGGTTATAAGAGATGCAGACTCTGTTGAACATTTTTAAACCACAACTGAAAATTTATTTATTCAACATTGCTTTTAACTGTCTCACTTCCTGTTTTATTGTTTTGTTCTGTTCTTTTACATGTTTGTAGTTTTTATGTCCTTTTTTTACATTTTTATGTCTTCCTTTGTTTCGACATACTTTGCTGTTTCTATATCTTATTTTATTTTATCTCCATCTTTTATATATCTTATTGACATTTGTTTTACTGCCTATACTCTTTGGTTTTCAAATGATTGCTTGGTTTTATCACAGAAATTTGGACTTGTTTTAAACTGCTTGTTTTATTCTCTTGTTTTTTAGCTTTGTTGCAAAGCGCTTTGAGCTACAGCCCCTGTATGAAATGTGCTATATAAATAAAGCATTATTATTATTATGTATAATTTATAACATCATTTCCTTGTGACCGTCCCTGTTGCCCAGTGCTGAGTGGCAGGGAGGTCAGGCTTGGTCCGGCCTTGAAGTTAAAGTTGTATCATTTGTCTGTAAAATATGTTGTAGCTTTTCTCCTTGCACATTTAAGTAAGGAAATAAAATCTCACAGTTTATGCCTTTTCATTATGAGGACAACTAAGTAAGGTGTTCTCAAACCAACACACAGGACGGTCTAAATCAAATACGCTGCAGGCTCAAGAGTCAAGTAGGTTGTGGAATTTCTGGAAAGTCTATTCCAGACAGAGAAAGTCAGGGAGACATGGAATATCATGAGATTTTGCCAGCCTCAGCTTTAAAACATAAGCAAGTCGTTATTTATCAATCTAAACATTTAATTATGGTGGTCATGTTATGTTCACTTCCCCCACAGAATATAATGTAAAAGAATAATATGCTTTTTAACAAAACCTCCAAATCTGAAATGGGTTTAAATTTTTGATCAATGAAAAATTTGTTCTATATTTATAAAAGTAACATTTTAACCATGGAAAGTCATAGAAAAGTCAGGGAATTTCACATTTATCATAGACTGGGAACCCCCTGTGTGCCAGTGGACATTTGTTTTGTTTTGTTTTGTTTTGTTTTATTAGTAATTTAAGATGCATTTCTGGGAGTTACAGGGCAGTGCTGCACTCATATGCCACTTTTCCAGATAATCGAGTCCTGAAGACGGCCGTTAAACAAACATACATCTAAACCGTTAGCTGCATCTTTTCAGATGAGAGAATCGGTCAGTGTTTGGTGGAGGCAGAGGCTCTGCCGAGTATCTTCTGGTTTTCTGTTTAACTTCGCTGTGTCCAGCTGCAGCGGTCCACTTTCCCCACAGGGATCAATAGAGTTTCCTAACGAGCATTATAAAAACAAGAGGAGGGAAGGCTGGAAAAAGTAATGTGGCTGCAGATGGCAACAAAACAACAACAACAACAACAAGAGTCTAGCAGACGTTTTCAGGTCAAATTTGGACGTCCAGAAATGGTGCCTCATTATGGACGGATCTCATAAATGAAGCCTCCTCGGTGTTTGCCATCCACGTTCAGTGTATTGTATGTGTGTGTGTGTGTGTGTGTGTGTGTGTGTGTGTGTGTGTGTGTGTGTGTGTGTGTGTGTGTGTGTGTGTGTGTGTGTGTGTCCGTCCGTCAGGACCGGTATGCGAGCCAGGTGTCGGAGGCCCTGATGTTCCTGGAGACCCGGCTGGCTCTGAGCATCTCCAGCAACTACAGCCTCAGTCTGCTCAGCTATGCCCTGGCTCTGGCCGGCAGCTCCAGCGCCAACGCAGCAGTGAGCGAGCTGATTGGACGAGCAGACGTGAGAGGTAACGCAATAGGGGTGGGAGGGGTGTGGGTGTGTGTGTGTGTGTGTGTGCGAGATACATCGTCTTTGGTGGTTAAGTCGAATCATCGGACCACCAAAGGCCAACCACAAAATAACTAATAAAGAAAAACACATGTCATTTTGTCTCGTATTCAGAGTTCAAATCTTGTTTTTCTTGCCCGTGGGATGAGATAATCCCACTCGTTTCCAATGCAGATTATCAGGATTTTTTTTTTTTCTGGGAACAAACATAAATGTGTTGAAACAAGGCAGAATAAGGCAGATCTGCGACGGCGTAAAAAATTATGGCGGGTGGGTACTTACCCAAGGAAAAATTTCATAAACGTACAGGACAAAAACTCACAAATTTATGAGAAAAAAATGAAAATTCTGTGATTGTAAAGTCATAAATTTCTGAATGAGTTTTTAAGTTGGAATATGACCTCCCTTCCTTTGGGTGTCATTTTTTTCCCTCCCTGTAGTGGCCCTAACTCATTCCCATCTCTATGAATGTTTAGTTGTCACCACTAGGTGGCTCCACTGTTCTGACAAAAAGTAAGTCAGTAAGTCAGTGAGTGACACACCGGTTTCTAGGCCTTTCCATTCTGATAGTGACACTTGATTCAAGAAATTTAATGAGACATGTAGATTAGTATCGAGGGATTATCTCATCCCACTTGCAGGTAGAAAGTTTGCATCCTCATTGGATTTGTTTAAAGTAAAGGCACACTATGTAGAATTTAGACTTTAGACTCCACTGACAAAAAAATGGACAAAACACAAAATTTGAGGGTTAAGTCTACATGGTTCCCTTTGTCTGACTCGCTGATAAATTATATGCCTAATCCATGTTTTTTGTGTTTTGTTTTTTTTTTTCACATTAACCAGCCCTCAGTTTTGCACCGCACAGCTTGAAGGCAGTCAGTTCATGGAAAATGTTTTATTTCTCTGATCTTGGCTTCAGGCACTGTTAGCAAACTGGTTTTTAAAGTTTCCTTTTTCGCAGAGTTGAGCATCCTGGATTCACGGGAGACTTTCCCTCATCACTTCTCTGAGTGTCTGGATGCCTCTGCTCTCTGGTGTGCACTTCTGCTCTAAAATCTGAAAGCAAGACACTATTATTCTTCTGTCATTCTGATATATTGCAATCTTGGAATTGTTGCTGTGAGGCCACACAGTCGTCTGATGCAGATGGTGAGAAAATGACTGCTGGGGTGAAAGTGTAACTAAGCACAAGTATTGACATGAGCTTATTGCACCAACAATGCTCACTAAATCCTTCTTATTTGAGAAATGCTGCCCAGTGCATCCCAGATGACATCTTCAAATGTCTGTCTTTTGTTTCTCAAAATGTTTGTGTCCAAAAAAGTGACAAGAGGAACTCTTCAATGAATCCAAGACATCAAACTTTTCCTTTTCTCGTCTTTTGGCTCCAGTCATTTAGGATGAACTAGTTTTAGAACAGTTTTTTTGAAAACTCTTAAACTGTAAAACTAGCGAGAGTTTCCCTCTTTACTCCTCTAATCATCTGGACGCCTCCGAGAGGGCAAATCTTAAAATGATTCCATGGCACTCGGCTCTTGGAAAATCTTTCATTTCTGCTCTCTTGACCACAGTCATAGCAAGCTAGTTTTAAACCAGATGTTTCTGGAAGAGTTGCCTTGGATTCATTGAAGAAACGGCCTCTGTGCGTTTTTGAATGTCCCTAAGCCTCCGTCCTCCAGTGAGTTCCTCTGCTTGGTCGATAAATCATACAAATGAGGCCGTGGCTGTATCTCTGACCCCTGTCCTCGGTGCAGACGGCGTGCCGTTCTGGTCGTCCCTGGACGCCGGCCTGTCGGCGTCGTGGCAGCCTCGCTCGGCAGACATCGAGATGGCGTCCTACGTGCTGCTGGCGCTGCACGAGCTGGGCAACATCACGGCGAACCTCGGCCTCGTCAAGTGGCTGAGCCGGCAGCGGAACGACCTGGGAGGATACGGCAGCACACAGGTCAGATGGTCGTGAAGGACAGAAGAAGAATGCACGCTCGAACCGGCACACGGCATGTGATACAGCTGATTTAGGCATCCCAGACAGCCACTGATTTTCAAGATGGGAGTCAAAATGGTCACATTAGGGCTCGGGAATAAGCTGATTACAGCAACTGATTCAAATTTATGTTTTAAATGGATTGAACATTATAAAAGCAGCTGACCAGCCTGTCCATTCATGTCACGCTGCATTCATGTGTTGCCTTCTTTGCTTTGGACAGTCCCGTACACACAATGTAAAGCAAAACACTACAACCTTCAATCTTACAAGTCAATCAGCGTTCTTTCGTCTCTTTTCCTGACTCACAGCGCTCTGCCATACCATAGCAATCCAACCCGGCCCTGCACGTGTAGAACAAGCCAGAAGGAGGCAGTCAGAACAGAAACTTAGCCAGGCCGCTCGGAGGAGTCGGAGCCAGAACATTTTCAAACAAAAGAAAAAAAAAAAAAAAACTAGCAACACTGAGGAAAATCCCGGTGGTGAGGGCGAGACTGATGTTGTGTTCATTCCGATAAAAACCTTTTCAGGTTTTAAACCCGACGATGATGCACAAGGACTCATAATTTGCTTGCATAATTTACAAAATTTTTTACTTGAGCATCTTGGAGTGCAATCGATATTTTTGTTGAAAGAATAAGAATCTTATCAGAGAATTGTGACCTCAGTTGTTAGAGAGAAAAAGCAAGAATCGTGCAGCCCTAGTTCACACACTAATGTAATTTAGCAACAGTGTGAGGTTATAACACATCAGGGCTGCCCCTGGCAGATTGGGGCCCTAAGCGGCATTTTATTTGGAGGCCCCCACTCCCCCGGCCGAATCAAAAATTACCAGATTTTTGGCGTGACACTTCCCGCCAACCACACAATCCCAGATGTACAATAGGAATAAAATGACGGCACAAAGACATTCCATTAAACTTGACAAACTATATCAGTAAGAACAAAGTACTGTAAGTGGAATAAGCAGTACTGTATGCGTCAGCTAAAAAAACATAACCTCAAACTAGAATAAATAAATAAATCTGAGTCACAAATAGTCATCAATTAAAAAAAAAAAAATTCAACAAAAGAAAAAAAAAGTACCTTCAACCTGACAAATATCTGAAAGCAGGTCAGTGAACTAAACAAGCATGTGTGTTATGAATTAAATAAATTCAATTCAAATAGCCTTAAATTGATCTTCTTTATTGATGCAATTTTAAGAAAGTTTAAGAAAGCCATAAACTTAAACTAATATGCGACCACCAACTGGTCACTTTACCACTCCTTTGTCACAGAGGTGAATGCAGACAAATGCATTAGCAAGACATTCAAGAAATGGTAAGAGGGCTGCTGGAAAATGTCACCTCCAGGCCTCATTTTAGACAGAGACTTACAGTCGTCTCTCTTCTGTCTCATTATGAGGAGCAGCTAAGGTGTTTATGCAGCGCCACAAAGTTTAACATTTATTTCAACAACATACCCACTCTTCCTCTTGTTTTGATTTTTTTCCCTCTTAGTTGCTCCAGATTCAAAATGCCTCTTAGAAGCCATCTCTCTCCTCACCTGCAGCAGTGTCGGTGCATCTGACCACTGATTGGTCAGTGGCATACCGCAGGCGACGCGCGCGCCACGCCCGCGGGCAAAATGAGGCCCCCCGTTGATCGTGAGGCCCTACGCAGCTGCGTGTTCAGCGTGTAGGGTGGGGCAGCCCTGTAACACATGACAGTCCCGTTCCAGACATCGTGGCCCTGCTGTCCAATCCTCTGACAGGGGACCGCTGTGAGTCTCTGTCCCCGTCCTGCAGCTCCTCTGTGGGTCAGTCTCAGTGGGACATCCGGGTCTGGGTCAGAGAACAGCTGCTCATTCACACCACCAGTAAAGTTTTAAAGGGATGGCTTCTCACCTTGTTATGATGTGGTAAAAAAACAATGAATGCCACTCGATTCTCAAAAAATGGACTCAGAAATGCCTCAGGAGTTCATCATAACCCAAAAAATAACAACACTTTGCTCTATTGTTTATGTTTTTATGTACATTTGACATCATAACATTACATCATTACATTGCATTATTGGCCTTGGCAGCAACCTGAGGGGTTAACATGAACAGCTCCCATTTCAGTCTGCCTTTAAAATGTAATATGAGCTCATGCATGTGTTATGCCGAGGGAAGACAGGACTGTGTTTAACTGGTTGAATGTTTTGTAATGTTAAGACAAAGTGGGTTTGAATAAGAGAGCGTCCCAGTCAGGAAAAGCAGCCTGTTTTCAGTTTGACCGCCGTGCGTTTTGCGACGTCGCCCAAAACCTTCAGAAGCCTCAAACCCACAGAGGAGCATGAAATCCTTCAGCTGAGGTTACAAAATGAAAAATGAACCGACCGTGGAATCACATAGTTCTCACATGACAGCAGCGATGTGTTATTCTGAATCCCGCGGCGGAAATCTGACTTTCCACGATGCACATTAACGTCAAGCTGAACAAAGCTGATCCCGGCCCGGCGGAGAAATTTCCAATCTGTCACTTGAACGCACCGTCATGTCTGCGTTTTGTGTCGCATCAGGAGACTGTGGCCGTCTGGGCATGTGGTGACTAAGTAATGACCTTCAACACACACACACACACACACACACACACACACAGAGTTGTAAATAGCAAAAAGCTCTTGAGTGAGTGTCAAAGGGAGTCAAGCGACTGCACACACACACACACACACACACACACAGATTTCCTCTTTGCTTTGCTTTCATTCACAACACAGCCTTTCCTGCGTCTCCAAGTGAGAAACTGGCAGCTCAGATTTCCCTCAGTCTCGTGTCCCTGAAGTAGAGTGGATTCAGGCAAAAATTTTGAAATTATGCTCAGGTTCGGTCACGGCAGCTTTATTTTAGTGAACCTCTAGAGTAAAGTAAATAAAAAATGATGGCTCTGCTGTCTGTTCTGGGCACCTTCCTGTTCAAATTATTAGGATTTGGATTTGGGGAAAAAGAGCATGTGATTTTTTTTTTTTTTCAATCGTTGGATTTTAACCAAAGAAATATAAAATGACTGAAATTCCTGCTGATTAAAGCTATATTTATTTATAAGGAACACCACCCTGTGTGCATGGTCATCATCAGCTGTTTGTTGTGAACTGCTAGTTTGAATTGGAGAACTTCAGAGCCAATCAGCTGCAGGGGGTGTTTCTCTTATTCAAGTCGGGTTAGAAATGTATGTCAATATATTACACTACTCACAAAAAGTTAGGGATATTCAGCTTTCGGGTGAAATTTCAGGATGAACCTAAAATGCATTCTAACCTTTACAGGTGAACTTAATGTGACCTTCTGTAAACTTTTGAATGCACATGTCCAAATGTTCAGTGTTTCAGTACTTTTTGCACAAGTTGCTGTTCTCTAACAAGGAGTTTAACGGCAAAATTCACATCAGGTGTTTGATGCTCCAGCTCATCGAGGTCGTATCATTAGGGAACGGCTGCTGGAGACTGGGGTACCTCAAATGGAGTGGCCTGCACTTTCTCAGACCTGAATCCCATAGAAAACCTATGGGATCAACTGAGTCGCCGTGTAGAGGCTCGGAGCTCTGTACCCCAGAACCTCAATGTCCTGAGGGCCGCCCTTCAAGAAGAGTGGGATGCCATGCCTCAGCAGACAATAAGTCGACTTGTGAACAGCATGAGACGTCGCTGTCAAGCTGTAATTGATGCTCAAGGGCACATGACAAGTTATTGACACTGACATTTTTTGTTGTGGTATACCCACCACTGTTGTTGGCTTTTGTTTCAAGAAATTGTTTGAGATGAGGAAATCACCAGTGTATGCTTCTACTTAAATGCTCTACTTTCATGATATAATATCACTGTAGCATGAACTTTTTACATTTTCCATAAATTTCACCCAAAAGCCAAATATCCCTAACTTTTTGTGAGTAGTGTATATAAAGCCAGACTTGTAGAGAAAATGTTCATAAGGGTAATTTATTCATCAGACAGCCATGATTTGTTAGATTTTGAATACGGGTTGAGGTTCAGGTGCGTCCTTAGTTTGGACACAAAAGCATGCCTGTTGGGTTCCGGTCTTGGATCAGGTTTGGAGAAAAATCCCCTGAACGTTTCGGGGACAGTCGTTCTGTGTGAACAGTCCAGGTGTCTGACTGTGGCCTCCGTTCCCCCCGGCAGGACACGGTGGTGGCTCTGCAGGCGCTGTCCACGGCCGCCTCCATCGCCCAGCCCCCTGACCTCGACCTCACCATCACTGTGAGCCAAAACTCCTCCTCCTCCTCCTCCTCCTCCTCCTTCCACATCCACTGGACCAACCGGCTGCTTCAGCAGAACCTGCAGGTACGCTGGGATGGTCTCACCTGGGTTTGACTGGGAGGAGATTAAAGTCCCTAAACTGATCGAGTGAGTTAGAGCTTTCTGATTGGTTGTTTAACCCCACATTTCTCAAACGAGGGTACCCCTAGTGGTACACAGAGGTACTACAGGTGGTTCATGAGAGAAATCTGAAACTGGAAAAATGTGAGAATAAATTCTGAATATGTGAGAGACAATAATAATAAAACATGAAACGGAACTACAATAGCAGGACTATGAATATTTCTTATTTTAAATGCCTGAACCAGTGACTTACTGAAATGTTTTGGCCACAGAGTTAAAAATAAATCTGCTCAGGAGGCACTGATTCTAGCTCTTTCATTTCTTATTTGTAATGTTAGATTCTTTACAAGGTGGGTTATCGTGTGATAGCTGTTGGTTTTCTGTTGCAGCTTCTAAGCAAAATGTTCTAGTAATGTTGTAGAGCCACTGGTTTAGCCTGAGTGAATTTCTATATATTACTTGTTTCAGGGATTTTTTTTCTGGGAACAGTTATTAATCTGTTGAAACGAGGCAGAATAAGGCAGATCAGCCCACTAGGATCAAGAAAATGAGATTTGATTTAAAGAAAAGTTGGAAACAACTGGGATTATCTCATCCGAGCTTCAGATTGGTGAATAATTTCATTTTTGGCACCTTCTGTCTGATTTACCTCTCAGATTGACGTGGAGGAAGAGCTGAACCTGCGGCTCTCTGCAGAGGGAAAAGGCTTCGCCCTGATTCAGGTACGAGGCGTGAAGTCCTCATGTCTCATGTTAGCCAAGTTTTTTCTCAGGATGGCAAAGTCATTTTTACAATTTGAGTGGACATTTTGGCTTTTTGGTTCAGTAAAGTGTTATGGTTAGGGGTTTTTGACATAACCTAGTTTATAGCTAACGTTATGGACAGGTGGTAGAGAATGAATGCAAATTAATTAGTTCATCCCTTCGCCATCCTAGAAAAAAAAAGGTCACCTCATATTCGGCACTGTGGGGAAAGTCTCTAAAAGCAGCGCCTCCTGCTGGTGTCTCTTGGCTTTAATTTCTTGAGACAAGTTAATAAAGTGATAAAGCAACAAAATGAAAGTAACAAAACAATTTGATTAGTATTCATGTGTGATATCAAATTATATAATTATCCTGAAACTAAGTGGAAGAGTTGGCTGCATGTTAGTGCTACAACATTGAATTGATTATTTAATTAGTGTGTTGACAGAAAATAATTGAATATCATTTCGATAACTGATCGGCAGCTTTTGCCATCTATTAAGTAAATGCCAAACATTGTCTGACATTGTCAATATCATTATAAAAAAAAAATTTGGCCGCTATTCAGACGAAGGAAGACATTTGAGGACTCTGATCACTTCCCATGAGCATCTGTCATTGTTTTGCACACGTTAAAGTTTAAAAGCAATAATCAATATATCAATCAACAAAGAAACTAATCAGTTGCAGCTCTGATGCGAGGAGCTCACCTTTCCCTCTTTTCATTTTCCCTGTTTTCCTCTCAGCTCAACGTCTTTTACAACGTCGACGCCCGGCGCCTGTCCAGGAGACGACGAGACGCCGCCGAGCACGAAGCCTTTGACCTGCAGGTGGCGCTGTCCGACACGAAGATGCACTCGGCCCGGCTGCTCATCTGCACCAGGTGGCTCCCAGCACACCTGCACCGGGCGGCCGAGCCAATCCTGACGCACAACTTTCTTTATACAGCGTCTTCAAACAGCGCCATAAAACGTTTTACAAACAATAAAACAAGATAAATAAAAGACGTAAGGCAGAATAATGAATAAAAACCAGTAAAAAAAAACAAAACAATAAAAATACCAGATGTGAATTGCAAAGAGGAACACCTGAAAAAAAAGACAAATTCAATAAGAACAGAAAAAGAAAAAATATTCTGCTGGTTTCCTGTAAGAAATCATCTAATTCTATACTTACATTTTTGTACGATTTTAAAATTTTATATGCATTTTTATATGCATTTGTATTTTGTATTTTTTTTTTTAATTTAACATTTATAATTGGCTAATTTTTTATGTTTTATTTTTAGACATTATTTTTTATTCATTTGTTTGTTTTAATGAGATGGAAAAAAAAATCTGTTTTTTAAAAGCTGCTAGAAAAATAGTTGTTCATCACTATCATTGCTGTTATCATTACTATTATTATTATTATTATGATTAATACCTTTATTATATTATTATTGTCAGTGTGTGTGTGTGTGTGTGTGTGTGTGTGTGTATTTCCCAGTTTTGGGATGAGTGCTTCCTGGTGTTCCTGCTGAGATAAAAACATGTTGGAGCTTCTCTGACCTGAGTGATTTTGAAATCAGTCACATGATGTTTGGGTTTGGTTTGGTTTCGGCCTGCAGGCTGTTGCCGGCGTCGGGTCTGTATGCAACAGGCATGGCGGTCCTGGAGGTGGGACTCCTCAGCGGCTTCGGCCTGGCTCAGGACGGCGTCCGGACCGGTGACGTGATCAAGAGGGTGGAGACGCCGCCGAGGAAAGTCGTCCTGTACCTGGACTCAGTAAGACTCAGATCCACATGATCCACCGTGAGAATCAGACGCCTCAGAGCTGTTGGAGGGTTTATTTTTACACTTTGACTGAGCCAGGCTAACGACTCCCATAGACTTCAAGTCTTTATGCTAAGCTAACAGGAAATGCTACCCATAGGAACTGAACCACTTGACGTACAGAGGAAAAAATGGTGTCCAATATCTGGGAAAAGGGGTATTATGCTCAAAATGTTGGAGTATTCCTTTAATAGAAAACTACACCTACTTGCAGAGTAAAAATAACTCTCTTCAGGTCGTATCAGTTGACGTCTCATGTTTTCAATCTACTCTGTGTTTCATACAAAAACATAAAAAGGAGCAACATCTGAAAAAATTCTCAGGATAATTTGCATACTATTTTTTTTTTCTTTCCCTTCTGTCTTCTGTAATCATCTTGCAGCACCCAAAAACTATCTCATGACCCCCTGAGGGGCCCGACCCCCAGGTTGAGAACCGCCGCTTTACTCCACAGTGTCTGAAACAGGGAGATCCAGTGTGGGGGACACTTTGTGTTATTATAATCAACTGGACAATTTTTGACATCGATATATCAATATCAGATCATTTATGTTTAAATAATCCAACTGATGTTCATCACATTGAACTGAAGCACTGATTTTAACTAAAATATTAACTTAAAATTTGCAGTTCAAACATGCTTGGTGTCATTAATCAAGACATCAGACATGGTTATTGTAATTTTACAATATTATGTAATTTCATGATGATATGAACCCATTTAAAGACATACAAAACATACTAAACTATATATATGTGTCTAATCTGCTGCTCTCATGTGAAAACCTCTTAACTCCAGCTTATATAATCTTAATATTTTCACTTCAGCTGAAGGATTTCATGGTTTCTTTATTGGCTGAGAAGCTCTGGTGAGCCTCTGGCTTCTGAAACCTTTTCAAACCCTGATTTTCCCACACGAGCCACAGCTTCACTGTTTCTGTTGGCACCACAGTTTAAGGTTATTTGGTTTGATTTGAGACCCGAGTGAAACGCTTTCAGTCCCAGAGCCCAAACACTACATATTTCCAATTACAAAACAAAAAAACAAAAACATATTGTCAGGTTGACCTCACCCAGAGTTGAGAAAACACATCGTCTGCCCTTGGAAAGCGACCGAACACACTCCGCTCCTCTTCCTCACATTCATACACTCACATTTTATTCACATGTTTTTTGGGGTTTTTGTTTTTTTTTGTTTTTCAGGCCTGGGCCGCGACCCAACAACAACCAGTTCTTCCCCTGCTGGTCACTGAGCGGGCGTCCCGGGACACTTTGTGGTTTTTAATTTGCCGAGAAGCGTCACAGTAGTTTTTCTCAGCTCTCTGCTCTGCGCTCTGTGGGTTTGAACCGACGACCTTTCAGCCACGAGCCGTCATTTTATCATTTTTACCCATGAACCCCTGTGGCTCTCCAGCTGCATTTACATGAACAAAAATATTCCACTGAAAATCAGACTAAAAAAGCCTCAATCAGAGGGATTTTTCAGTCGGGTTGAGAGGGCTGCTGTCACCTTTTCTAATCCCTCAGCTGCAGTGTTGGTGATGCAGGACAGTGGTTCTCAATGTGGGGTCCAGGGACCCCCCAAGGGTCCTTGCGGGGCTTCCAAGGGGTCCTCAGCAAAATGAGGAATAGTTTAATTTCACTTTAATTCAGCTCACTAGGGATTATTATTATTAACATTTTCCTCTTTCTGGTTTAATCATACCACGATTTGTCAGTGTTCAAGTATGACACAACGTAACCTTTTGAAACCTGTGCAAGTTCATTTGATTTTTTCCAAAAACATGGGGGGGAGGAATGGTGATGAGCATTTTAGACAAAAAAAAAAATACTGGAATATTAGCAAAATTTAGTAAATAAAGCAGAAACTACCTGAAAATTACACTGAAAAAAAAAACAAGCAAACTATAATGACTGAAGATCAGTGATGTTCAGACGTTCACAAGCTTTTAATACTGAACACAAACCACAACATCTGTTGATATGAGAAGCTCTAAAGGCAAAGTCACTCCAGCGGCTTCTTGAAAATCAGCTTGGATGAGGCCGAAACCCCCAATGTATGAATCTGCTTTTTTTTTAACTGTTCGCATTGAATCAGTTTTTGCAAACTGGCTAAAATGTAAAATGTAAATGTTTTTGCAGGTGACGCGGGAGAAGATGTGTGTGCGGCTTCCTCTGGTGATGGAGCACAAAGTGGCCAAAGTCCAGGATGCAGCTGTTGTCATCTATGATTATTATGAACCGCGTAAGACTGCACCTCAGTTATCTTTATTTATACAGAGTTTCAGGAAATACTACTACTACCAGTTCACACTACTGCCAACACTGCAGTTTATACTGTTGCCATTACTAGTGCTGTTATTACTAATACTATACTACCACCACCACTGCTACCACTTTCACTACTACTGTTACTGCAAAAACTGTGACTTCTGCAACTATTACTGCTACTACTACTACTGCAAGTACCTTTATTCATGCATCTACAAATTACTGCTACTGCTACTGAACAACACACAGAAAAATAAAGGTGCTTACTGGAACCAAAAATGGTTCTTCAGAGAGATGCCACAGAAGAACTGTTTTTGGTTCCACAAAGAACCTTTTAGTCAGAGGTTCTTTTCAAGGTCTACACATTACTTTAGACAGACCAGCTTACAAAAACACCTCCTTCCACACATGAGGAACATAGACATTTGACCTTTCCTTTAAAAACTTTTCCCCTCAGGGAGGAGGACGGAGAAGACATACAAGTCGTCCTGGAGGCGAAACATGAGCAGCTGTTCGTTCTGCGGCGACGGCTGCGGTCAGTGCCGAGCAAGAGACGACTTCCTGTACGCGAGCGGCGGCCCGTCGCAGCGTCACTTCCTGCCGTCCTGTTTACTCTCCACTCTGCTGCTCCTCCTCTTCACCGTGTAAATGAGATCGACAGAGGCTAGATCGGCTTTGTAGTTGTACGTACTAATGTAAAGTTCAGCATGTTGTGGATTTGACGGTACAGTTTCAGCGAGCCCAGTGGTTGTGTTTACATGCATGGAGTAAAACCGGTCAAACTAGAACTACAGAAAGCTCCACTCTCAGGCAAAATCCAACAAATGAAGAAAGAAATGTTTCTGGTTTCTGCAAGTTCAGCTTCAGTTTTTGTGTAATTTTGCAGCATTCACCTGGTAGAAGTGAAAAAATCCAAGATGGAGGAGGCAATAATTCTTCTTTGAGTCCCCACGACAGAAGGCTGACATGACCTGGATGACCGGGAATCTTCACAGACACACGCAGTGATTGTAAATAATAAGAAAATGTTAACGTTCCTCCAGTCACATTCCTTTTCTCAATCCATCGAGGCAAAAACATAAATCTGACCGCTCCATAAATCAGTTACCAGCCACAGTCAGGAAACAACATTTCACTGGTGCGTTGCTGCTGTAATTTGATGTGTTTCCAGATAAAACGGGCTGTCGGGATGGGAGATAATGCAGGGAGGGATTGTTTTAAAAGTGTCTGAGTTAAATGAGAAGGAAAAACTGCCTGCATTTCTGAGTATGTGACCATTCCTGTTATTGGGAGGAGGAAGTGGAAGTTAAACAGACTGGAAGTAGATGAAGGATTTGAAAAATGTTGCAGAGATTTTTGACAGCGGGAGTACAGGAATTGTATTGGTTGAAATTTTATGTTTGCCAAGTTTTACGGCTGTGGAGGGAAGGTAAAGGCGATACTGGGGACATTATCACTGTGTCCTCAAGGATTTCTCAGTTTTGTGAAGTGTTTTCATGATCCTTTGATTCCCTGCAGTCTCCCTGACCCCGGCAGTGATCAGTTCGGCCCTCTTTGACGGATACCCAGCAGGTGGTTCCGCTTTTTTAGAGCTGCATCTAAAGCCTTGTCAGACTCCAGGCAAAGTAGACTTGTTTCTCAAAGCAGATCTGTAAGACAGACTCTTACTCACAAGTGATCAGATTGGATTTGTGTGTCCAGACATCAACAACCTATCTGTAATAGGCGTCAATAACTACGTACGCTGATGATGCAGCTTTCTAACACAGAAGCAGGAGAAATGTCCAGAAGCTTCTCTCTCCCAAAGTGCCAGCAGTACGTGAGCAGGGATTCTGCTCAGCCGCTCTGATGCACATCCCTCACTCAGGATTTGACATTGCTGTGATGTGACAGACAGTTTGAAATCCAGTCGAAGTGTCCAGAGCGTCCGGACTGAAACGCATCTGCAGAAATCCGACTGGAATCGCATTTCAAACCTCCTCCAAATGTGGTCTGTGTCTGTTTTGCAAAAATCACATTTCATAAATATGGACACAATCTGGACATGATGAAAAAAAAAAAGAAACAAAAAAAAAAAAAACAGATTCGGGCTGGCAGTCTGAACAAGGCCAAACTGTAACACTGTGCAACTCTGAGTTTCCACATCCTGAAACCTGGAAGTGGAAGCAGGCGGAGATTTGATTTGTTTGGAGGGGAAGTGAGCCAGGTAACTGAAGCAGGTGGGTCATATTTGCAGGGTGAGCTAATTCTGATCCAGCTGTGATGTTTACAGTTCTCCCTGCATGTAAACACAGCCGGGGTGAGTCACATGGGCCTGAAGATGATGATCTATCTATGGAAATGAAAAAGTGATTCGGTGATGATGTTATCCTAGATGTTTTTAAATCATGCACTGTGTTTAATGAAGTATGTAAATGAAGTCTAATTTCTTCTTGTAACCAAATGATAGAGAAGGGAATTATAGGTCACTGCTTTTCTTGCAATGGATCATGGGAAATGTTAAAAATTTATAGCTGAGCTGATCTGACACATAAAGAACATTTTATACAAAACTGTTATTTATTTTTTCTGTTTATTTTTTATTGTGCCTTTCACCTTGGATTGTTTAAAAATATAATGATGAGGTACAATAAGGTACTGTAGTGGAGAATTATAAAATATGTAGCATGAGCGTTCACCACTGCATTGAGTTTAAAGCAGATTGTTGAGGATCTAAAGTCGCCCAAATGTCCTTGAAAAGGTCAAAGGGCATCCAAAAGATTATTTACATTTTACTGGCATGGTTATGTCTTTAAAAAGACAATTATTCCACACACCTGAAATGTAAAACCCGTTGCTGTACAAAGTAAAATAAAAACCATGCGACAATAAAGACGTAAAAAGATTAAGAAGAGAAAAAAAGGAAAAAGGATAACAGTTGTAATAGAATAAGTTGACACTGATAAAAGCAAACCAGAGATATAAAAGCACAGAGCGGCAAATGGCGTTTTCATTAACCAGCTGTAAGTGAAATCCTTTATGCTGTGTGTATTTATTCTGCTTGGCCTCCTTGACAGGTGAGCACCAAGTGGTTGTAGTAAAGGGCAGCTGAGCCGGCGAGCGGTGAGGAAGGTGACAGGAAGTGCAGGTGACATCATGGAGACACACCGTGATGTCACATTTGTTTGTCCGAGCGAGTCGCAGTGTAAACTCAAAAAGCTCCAGAAACAGCAACACACACTGTAGCTCTGTGTTAAATTAGCTGTCTCAGATGAAGCTCTGTGTGTGTGTGTGTGTGTATCTGCTTGGGGTCGCTGATGCAGTGCAGACTCTTAAGCCTTTGGATCTGCAGCTCGTCCAAACAGAGGACAGAGTGTGACACCAAACCAGCCGCCCTCACCCTCTCCAGGCTGGTTCACCTGACTAATTAGAGGAGAAAACACACACCGTCCAAACACAGCTACTGCACAAAAATAAGTAAAATAAAAACATTTATCACCGAGATACAATCGTGATGACTGCACTTGAAGACGTTCATGCAAAAACTGTAAAAAACCAACATTTTAGTCTGCAATACCACTTGTACCTGTATTGAAGATGAGTGCTTATACTGAAGAAACATAAATTACAACTACAATTACAATTAGGGATGCTTTTATACAAAGTGACGTACATATGAGATGTTTATACACCAACAAACAAAGATCCATAACGACATCAAGTGCCATAAATCTCTGGTTCTGGTCCAAAGGACAGAGGAGTTACAAGGCAGAGCAGAGAGGGAGTATATGGAGTGCATAAAGTGCAGAGAGGAAGGAAGATTTTTTTTTTTTCCGTTTGATGAGCAGGTGTTCCCTGAAGATCTGGGTTTTTAGCCCTCTCTTAGAGACTGAGAGGGACTCTGCTGATTGAATGGAGTTTGATGGCTCGTTCCACCACCGAGGAGCCACAGAGGAGAAGAGTCCAGCTGCTGATTCAGGGCCTCGTTGTGCTGGAGGCTCCAGGCGTCGCTCCATGGAGGAGCACAGAGGGACAGAGGGGGCATAAACCCAGAAGAGGGAGTCCAGGTAGGCAGGAGCAGGTTTGGTGGCTGCTCTGTCGGCGAGGGTCAGGGACTTGAATTTGATGCGAGCAGCAGCTGGGAGCCGGTGGAGGGATAGGAACATTCCTGAACTCTCGCTGTGACCCACTGAAGTCACCCTGTGGTCCCTGAAGGGGGTCCCGACCCGCGGGTTGAGAGCCAGCTGGTTCAGAGTGCAGCAGCGGCTCTCCGGCCCGCAGCCCTCCGGCCCCTCCAGGCAAAACGTCAGGCCCAATGTGAGGCAGCACTAAATAACCAAGAGTGAAGATTTACTCAGTGAGGCCTGTTAACCTCGACCGGCCGGATCAGCCATGTCGACGTGTGTGTGTGTGTGTGTGTGTGTGTGTGTGTGTGTGTGTGTGTGTGTGTGTGCAGGCAGCAGCATGAGCAGTGCTTTAAGGCCTCTCATAAATCTGCATACGAAGAGCAGGGAGGCTGGCCGGCCTCTGAGCTGTGGCAGTGCAGTAAATCTGCCTGAAAATCAAAGTGACTGAGGCGTAAACGTGCAGGGCGGAGTCAGCTTTATCTACGCAGCGCGTTTCATACGACAGGAGCATGAAATGTGCCTCAATCCATCAATGTTCACCCAGTGTGCTGCAGGTTAAAAACCAAAATACAGGTAAAGATCATACATGACATGAAGGTAATTACATACATAGAACCATAGAAGATAAGTTAAAAACATAAGTCAACTCAACTTTATTTACAAAGCACCTTTTAATACAAACATGCCGCCCAAAGTGCTTCAAAGATTAAAAGAGCACAAAAATAAAATAAAATAAACCCAAAGTAAATAAATATGAAACCCAGTGATTAAACTGAAAAGCTAAGGCTGTTATGTTACTCCAAAATAAAAGCCTGGTTGCAAAGATAGGTCTTTAGTTTCCTTTTAAAGCTACAATAAAGAGAGAAGAATTATCTTATTATTTTAATTAGTATTATTCATAGAAAATGAATGGGTAGAAAAAAAATTCTCATAAATTTGTATTTTTTTTCTCCTAAATTTATGACTTTAATCTTGGAGTTTTCCTCAAAATATTATTTGACGGTGTGCTGGGACCATTGTAGGGGAACAAAAAGGAAAATTACGGAGCCGCGGGGAAAAAAATTCAAGAAAAAATTCAGAATTTTCAAGATTAAAGTTGTAAATTTACGACTTGGATATTCTATGAAATTAAAGTGGTAAAACTCACAAATTTATGATGAAATTTATGATATGAAATTTTTAAGTTTTTTTTAATCCTCACATAAATTTGTGAAGCTTTCTTATAAATGTTCAACTTTAATTTCAGCGCCTTTTTCTTGGAATATAATGAATATAATCCCCCCCACCCTCCACCCACACCATAACTTTTTTTTTTTTTTTTTTTTTCACTACAGTGGCCCTAATATGCCGTCATACTTTGGACCTAATTTAAAGCTTGAAAATAAAGATTTGTCTTTTCTTTTCTTTTTGAAGAGGGCACTGTTGCGGGTCTCAGTTCAGGAGGTCCGGGTTAGGGTTAGGGTCCGGAGAGCGTCTCGACTTCACAGTTGCTCTGATGACGGACAGCTTGAACTTTCTGGAGAGGCTCGTGTTTATGGCCTCGGCTGAAGGAGCGGCTCGCGGCGCTGAGGAGCTCGGACCTGTGTGCTGCAGGGAGCGGCAGGTGGGATCTACAGCTCTCGTTTTTTTTTTTTTCTTTTTCTTTCCCAGCTCTTCAGACGGCTGCGTGTTGGCCAGACGCTCTGCCTCACCACACTCGACCTCTGTTTGCAGCGCAGGACGACTTTTCTCACGCAAAAAAAAACAAAAAAAAACAAACACTTGACTGTGTGATGGTGAGGAGGATGACTCAGCGTGAGTCATGCGCCTCCGTGTTGCTATCAGTAGAATCAGTAAACTGTGTAATCTGTGTAATCTCAACAAAACGAGCTGCAGCTCATCTTGCGGTGTGGCCTGGCTCAGCTGCAGGTTCACTGCTGCAGAAACCCAGCTTCACCTGCAGGATCAGGGTCCACTGGAATCTAATCTAATCTAATCTAGTCAGGTTTCTCTAATTAGTACACCAGTACACCCACCTCATCATCTGTTCACAACACAATGGCAGTGCAATACGCTAATATGTTTTTCTCAGATGTTTAATTCAATTCAGTTTACTCATATTAACACATTGCTGTAAGGAAGATGCATTTCCAAATAATCTATTTTTTTTTCTCATGACTTTTCCTTATTTAACAGGGACATGTGGGTAAACATAAAATTAACATATTGCAGTGTTGTAGCGTTGTAGTGTTTGTTTGGGGTCTCTTTGACCGCCACGCTGTTTTAGCTGTATAATAAGAAATATCAACATTTTACACACATGTGCTTTAGTTGATTTGGACACTGAGGAACTAGAACATGACCTTAATAATCTTGAAAAAAAACTTCCCTGTGCTTTGGAGCCCTCACCTGACAAAACACACCTGTAGCAGTGTGAGAACTGACAGTTCATGTGACATTTGGGAGGAAAAAACATGATTCCCACATGAATTTCAATGTATAAGGAAGGGGTTATGTTTTATTTAAAGAGCTATTGAGTTAGTCTACAAGAAACATTAAGCATCTGATGTTAACTTCGATATCAGTTTTTATTATAATCATTTTCTGGAGGTTTAAATTACTGGGGTCAAGTTGATCTTCACTGATCAAAAACAAAAAACAAAACAAACAAAAAAAAAAGGTAAATTTGAAGGTAACAGCAGAATTAACCTCTATGTGCAAAGGAACTTGGGTCATTAACAATCCAACATCTTGTGCTATAAAGCCACAACACCAGCAGTAAATGTGCATCGGCCTGAACCAAAAAAACCCCACAGATGAGCTGAAAACCTCGTCTGTGCGAATGCAGCCGGTGGGTCTGCAGAACCACGCCGCCGAGAGCAGATCCCACGGAAATCCCACAAAGTGCAGAGATCAAACACAGCACATCGGACAGGCACGCTCATTGCTCAGCCCTAAAAGCGTGTATCCAGATCTTGTAAGAATATAAACAAGGCCGCAGAGGCAAAATATTTCCTCTAAAAGAGCTCCTAACTCCAAGCAAACACAGGCCCCTCAATACATCATCTGTCAGCGAGCGGGCCAGCACCATATGCACGGTCCGCTCAGCCGACACGTGCGCCGCAGACCACACCGCTCATTCTCATGGACATCAAACAATGCAAGAATGTCACAATTATACAGCGCCGGCGCTACCATATTTCAAGAGCGAGATTTTTTTCTGGACCAAGCAGATGAGTCTTTACAACAGCTGCCGCCATCTGGGTCCAGTTAGGCGCACCAACGCCGCGCCACAGGCCGTGTTGGTGTTGGACAAAAATCTAACGATACGCTCACAGGGCAGGAAAACAAAATCTGCGTCTTTACGGGGCCTTTTAATTCACGTAAACAGATTTTAGAGGGTCATTTTCAGTGTTTTGCGGGTTGACTCGATCATCTAAAACTCTAATAACCACCTGCCATCATGGAGAGTGAAAGTGGCTGCACACAGGTGATGTTTAAAGGAATAGTCCAATGTTTTTCTGACTTGCCCAGACTTAGTCCAGATGTTGGACACCATTTTCACCTCTGTACCCCCAGTGGTTCAGTTCCTATGGGTAGCATTTCACGTTAGCTTAGCATAAAGACTTGAAGTCTATAGGAGTCGTTAGCCTGACTCCGTCACAGTGAATAAATAATCCATACAGCAGCTCTCATTCATGCAAATTTAATGGCACTGCAAGGTTGAGAAGGATTTTTTTTTAACCCCAAATAAGTTGGAGCCACTTCTTTCTTTCTTGTTAGACCAATAGCATCAACGTCAGCTTTTTTCTGATTTTATTGGTTACTTTAATGCTGCGTTCATGAGAAATGGGAATTCAGAACTTCCCACCTACCCCTCTCCTCATGCCAAGTTGTTAAGACTGAAACAAAATGGATATCTGCAGTAAATATATCACATTTTCATGAATGGAAACATTATCCAGGGTTTACTGACTTGCCATGTGGTTTTACCTTTAACTGATACACCAACTATTTGTTTGTTTCCAGTAACTTCTGTGTAGAAAATCTTTGCATCACATACATATACGTTCAACAGTGTGGAGGAAACAAGGGCGAAAGGACATGTTACAGTTCAGTGGACAGTATTTCTGTAGCGCTTTTCTGTAATTATAACTCAAGAGAAAAAGGTGAGCTCTGTTGTGCGAGTGTGTCAGACAACAGTACAGAGAATGTTGAAGGGCCTCTCAGGTTTTTCAGATTCCCACCTAAGAAACACAAACTTGCTCCTTCAGGCTGCCCACCGCAAACCAGCAGCTCTCCTGAGCAGCGTTAAGATAGCTCTGTGTGTACTGTGTAGATTTTTCAGTGGTTGCTATGGTGTTTCTAAGTGGTTACTAAAACTTTTGTAGGTGGTTATTGGGATGTTTCTATGTGGTTGCTAGGGTGGTTCTACATGATTGCTTGGGTGTTTCTAGATAGTTTCTAGGATGTTTCTAGGTGGCTGCTCATGTGTTTCTAGGTGGCTGCTCATGTGTTTCGAGGTGGTTACTAGGATGTTTATCACATCAGAAACATCAGATTTTCCATACCACTATCTTTAACTGTACATCTTTGAACATTAGAGGTACGACCATTGATAAAGACCACAGAAATAACCAAACTTGCAGATCTCACAAGCCTCCCCAGTTCAAATGAACCAACAGTTTTTCTACCTGGAAGTGATTATTGTTGTTAGCACAACGTCACAGTGATTAAAAACCTCAGTTAGCAATGTCCTGCCTGGTTTTTATTTATTTATTTTATCCAGTGCGTGTCTTCACAGTCATAGAGTTGAAAGTCTGATCCAGAGCCTGACACAGGCTGGTATTTCCAGCTCTCATTGTTCACCAGAAACATCGACATGTCTGTTTCGGTTACACGACATCT
The DNA here is from genome assembly GCF_902150065.1 of Myripristis murdjan. Taxonomy (NCBI): domain Eukaryota; kingdom Metazoa; phylum Chordata; class Actinopteri; order Holocentriformes; family Holocentridae; genus Myripristis; species Myripristis murdjan. Next base: position 4,345,361 of record NC_044003.1, on the reverse strand, counting down.
CTGGGCTGTAAATCAGAGCTCTGAGAAAGCCTCAAGCCTCTGACGAGGAATTACAAGTTCTTGTGGATTTCTGACTTCTCGCAAGTCAGAAACTTCTCAGTTCCCTCTTCTCGTGAAAGGGCCGCTACATTCCTCTCGCTCAGCTGATTCAAAGGGCGACTCTGATATTCACGCACTGTGATTGCTAATGGAGCGTACTACAAACGCAGCGCATAGGCTTCACATCTACAAAGCTGTGACACGCTTGTTCTTCCTCTCAGCCTGTATTCATGTCCTTTCTTGTCTGCAAAGTGTTTTGTGCCAAACCTCCATGTTCAAAGCGCTGTGTGCTGTGCTATAAATTTGTCTTGACCAAAAATAGCGATTAGACGATAGCTGAACAAACTGTAACTGGCAGAATATAATTGCACTGGGATCAAAAGCTTTTTTTTTTTTTTTTGGAATAGGCACAGGGATTAAGAAACACGCTATCAGTTTTAAATTGTTCACATTTGCAGGAGAGACAGAACAGTTTGCCAAAATGGGTGATATTTCCTCCCCTGGTGCCAAGAAGAAATGATGCGGAACAGATAGTTCAGATTTTAATCCTTACCTTCTTGCAAAGGAAAGTTCATGTGCAGGGTCTCCTCTTTAGGGGACAAAAACACACATTTGTGGTACTTTTCTGATGCTGATGAAGACTTACCAACCACAACACTGCGTCTGTGGAGGATTTGCACCAGCGGTCATATTGCAGAGTAATTTAACCTGACGTCCACCCAGCACCATGTGTTAAAAGGTCACATAAATGAAAATATATTTTTCCCATGTTTTTGAAAAGCTTGATTCCAAAATGAGATAATTTGATAAAGCTCTGCTCTTGCAAAACGTTAAATCTGCAGGGAAGTCAGTTGTTTGCAAAGGATAACACCTAGACACACTGGATTGTTTGTATTTTGGAAATGCTGAATTCTGAATTCTTATGGAAATGCATGTTTTTGCCCACAAAAATGTATACTGAATGTATATAGGAGTGGATGTATCTTCTGAGCTCAGGTCTGCCAGTAGGTGGTAGACTTGCTCAAGACAAAGATGTTGGTTTGAATCTCACTGAAGGACAACTTTCCATGACACAAAGGTAACGACGGGAAACTTTTTATAGAGGCTTTCACATGGCCTGCGTAAGTTAAACTGTGTGAGAATCAAGCCTCTCTGGCTGCCACTGTTAATGGAAGGCAGATGGACCTGGCGCACAGGCTGCAAGCTAATGAGGGAAATATGGAATCAGTGTAGGTTTCACACAACCATGCAGGCTAGATGCTGATTGTATATTATGATCTGTCGCTGTCACACCATCCAGTTATTTATGTGTACAGTGAAGAGGAGACATGCTAATTCAATTATTGAGATGCTCAGTTAATACAGCTTGGCACATGTTTCAAAAGATAGTTACTCTGTGCATTAAATACCCATGTGCAGAGGAACAAATAAAAAATGCATATTAAAAATGATGCAACACAAATATGACAACAAAACTTGGAGAACACTCACAGTGGAGAGAAGTTTATATAGTAATACTACAGGAGAAAGGAAATATACCACTAAGCGTGACGGTGTACACAATGTGCATACACAATAATCTCACTGCTGAGCAACACACACACCGACACACACACTGTAAGTCCCTGTAGGTACATTATAACAATATTCCAGGGATTTTTTTTTTTTTTGCAAGTGTTTCTCTTGACACTGAAAAAGGAAAATCACATTCACGTGGTAATATGGAAACATGCTGATGTTCTCCGTAAAACGAGCTGCTTTTTACGGCCCACTTTGCAGTTTCACTGTCGATTTAACTAAGCCACATTCAAAAGGCAGAGCTCCATAAACTGGCCGCTGGAGAAGATGAGGTCAAGGCGAAGCCATACGTTACATAAGCAGGAATTGGACGTGCATGGCCTTGACAAGGATGATGGAAGACAACACACACAGAGAATGTAGGACAAGTTCAGTTCCTCCCTTCATCCATAAAGAGAGACACACACAAGACACACAAGTTGGCGGTGCAGTTTTGCTGAAACTACATTTATCCAGGAAAGGACGCCTGGGCACCACCTTACCTCACATTCACACTACTTCCATTACTCACCAGTGCTACATCTGGTGTTTCTCCCTCTACTGCTGCTGCTACAGCCTCTGCTATTTCAACTAGGTCACTACTACTCCTTCTATTTCTATTACAATTCCTACTACTACTTATTAATAACACATCTCATACACCCACCCATTAAACCCTGGTACATAACCAATAATATCCTAGTAACCACCTAGAAACACCCTAGTCACCACATAGAAACATCCTCCTCCTTAGCAACCATGCAGAAACATCCTAGCAACCACATAGATACATCTTCGTAACCACCTATAAACTTCTTAGTAACCATCTAGAAAAACCCTACCAGCCATGTAGAAACAACCTGACTACCTAGCAACAACCCAGAAAAATCATAGTAGCACCCAGAAACACTCAAGCAAAAATATTGAAAGACCCTAGTAACCCCATTGAAACACCCTAGCAACCATGCAGAAAGATCCTAGCAACCACATAGAAACATCTGGGTAATCACCTAGAAACGTCTTAATAACCATATAGAAACACCCTACCAGCCACCTAGCAACACCCTAGCAACCATGTAGAAACACCATGGCAAACACAGAGAAACAGCCTAACAATGACATAGAAACACCTTACCAGCCATGTAGAAACACCTCAGCAACCACCTAAAAACACCCTGGCAACCATGTAGAAACCCCCTAGCAACCACCTAAAAATGCTCTGGCAGCCATGTAGAAACACCATGGCAAAAACCTAAAAACACCCTGGCAACCATGTAGAAACACCACAGCAAAAACCTAGAGACATCCTTGCATCCACCCAGAAACACCCTAGTAACCACCTAACAACCAATGAACTTTGCAGTCATTTAAGTCTTAGTGCATGTTTGGTAACACATTGTGTTATTATAGCTGGTTCACATATTTTTCTTCAGGAAATGTATTTTCTAGTTTATAAATGTCATTTTTTTTTTAAAACTCTGTCCATTGGCATAAGTCTAAATGATGAATGGATACTGGTACAAAATAACGGTGATGTTGACTCCACTGCTACAGTTACTGTATACAACCAGCTCATTTTGTTGACGTGTGCTTGGTTCTGGACTCTCTTGTTTACATGTTGTGGTTGTTGTGTGTTTTATCTGCTGGCTGCCAGACAAATTGACCCTTGAGGACAATAAAGATTTCTCTGCTCCCATTTACACTGGCAGCTGCCCAGTGCAACCACAGCATTCATCTAACGGAGCATTTCCAATAGGGCAAATTTCTAGTATTATTTTGTTGTCTTTGATGTTAAAAATCTTGTTTTTCTTCAAACAAGGTAAAAAAAATCCACCAGTGGGCTGTGATAATCACACTTGTCTCCAATGCTGATCAACTTGTTTCCACAATTTTCTTGAATCCATCGTCATTTTCTTGATACTAGTGAGCTGATCTGCCTTTTTTGAACACATTTATGCTTGTTCCCAGAAATATTCCTTAAACGAGTCAAAGTGCATTGTAAGTAAGTGGGATTATCTCATCCCGCTGGCAGGAATTTTCACTTCTTTTAAGAAAAACAAGATTTTTACGACTCAATATGAGCCGAAATGACTTGTTACAGTGGAGATTTTTTTTTTTTTCAGCGCAGCAGCAGATATTACAATGAGAACCATACAGGGTCAGAAATGTTTTCCCCCCAACATGATGTTTATCTGATTAAATCAACAACAATGAAGCAAAGCGAATTTAACACACTTTTTCCCTGAGTGAATCTGACAATTCTAAATTGCCCCAATGTGGTAAACCGGGACGCCAAAGCAGACTAAAACCAACAAAGTGATTTATTTTCAAGTTCTGTTGAACCCGGGTCTTAATCAGACCACCAGACCCAGGGATTGCACGCTTTAACAACATTGTGCTAATGATCCATTTTTGGCACCGCGGCTGCAAAGGTTACCTCGTTTATCACTGCTGGAGGAAAGACAGAGTCAAACTGCAATGCTCAATTAACATCAATACAAAGTCCAGCTGACAGCAGCGAGGGTATATTCAGCGATGTGCTCGTTACGTGTTGGCCGCCGCTTTGAGTTTCAGGCCGCAGAATTGGATCCATAACCTCAGACACCCGACTGGCTATTTACTTTGGGTGTTGGGTTACAGGACTGAGCTGCTGCAGCCAAACAGCGACTCTCCACGGCCCGGTGTGGCGTCAGACAGACAGAATAAGACCCGGGTTACATAGCGCTTCCTGTCAAAGTGTCATCACACCTCCAGTTTGTTATCTTTGGTCTGAACCAGGATGAAAAGTCATTTAGGGTCACACTCCAGGCCGCCAAATACATCAGCGGGCCAACGTTATCAGCAGATATTGAGTCATCACAGATATATCAGTATTGACATTTATATTGGCCGCCATGCAAAAAGCAGACGGTAAATATGAGAGTAAAAAGCTCTTGAAGTAATTAAAAAATGTTCAGTAGACTCCATTGTTTCATATATCGCTATTGGGATTTTTTTTTTTTTTTATTTTGCTCCTTATTGGATCCAAAATTCCAGTATCGGTCACGCACCGGTTCACATCCAGAGCTTGTAAACGAAAGTCGCATGGACTCGTTTATTGGACAGATTTGGCCGCTCATCATCTCGCCAAGTCGGAGGTTTGGTTTTAGTTTTGGTGATGATGGAGTGAGGAGTCGAAATAAATCAGATCCCTTTGTCTTTAGTTAAGCATGAAGGTTTTTATCTCTGCTTGTTTCTGTAATTTACCTTCTCTGGTGTTCATGCGAGGAACAGATGAAGAAATAGCTAAATATAATCATCAGTGCACACTTTATTTAGTTATGTACTGTACGGCTTTTGAAGTTGCAGAAAAGAGCTGGCTGTGCGATCTCAACATCTGTGTCTTTCTACCTTCTGCCTTTGTGCTTTGGGCTTGTTTCCTGTAACTGCTTTGGATTCTGTCGTCATTCCTATAAACTCTCGTTTTCAGGCATCTCGTTGTAGTTATGGCATTGTTTTCTTCTGGCCAAATGAACCTGAACTGAAGGACTAAACACTCCAGAGTTTGAATAAACCCCTCCAAACATGCTTGGTGTGAGAGATCCCGTGTTGTTTGTTTTAATCTGCTTTAATCTGCTAGGAAGGTTATTCATATTCCCGAATACATGCTAAACACTAGCACTGATCCCTGCATGCTGTTTGTGCAGCCGCCTGTCATGTTTACAACACAAACTGGTCATTTTGAAACGGATACCCTAATATTCCTCTGTAAGTGTTAACCTTGAAGACCTTGATGACATGGACTCTTACTTTCTTGATTTGATGTGTTTCCTGTTGAAACAGGAAGTTTGGACAGGACATGGTGATACCATAATCAAATTAACACATTTGGTTAGTGTACATTATATCAACTCACAAAACAACTAAAATATAATTTGACAAGTTTCTCGACCGCGCTGTGAGGCCTCATGTCTTTGCAAATAAAGTATGAACTGGCAGCTGTGATCCTCTCTGCTCTGTTAGGGTTGTGATTCTGTTTTTGTGGCGAAAAGCCTCACAGCCGACTGATTTCCTCCTCCTCATCTTTATCTTCTACCATGAGAATTTCAAAATAAAGGTAGCATGTTCTGGGGCAACCCTTGTACCTCACCGGATAAGAGAACATACCACTTGTTAAGGCTGAGTTCTGATCGCAGCGTCCTGGATTCAAATCCGACCTCAGTCCCTTTGCTGCAGGTCATTCCTTCTCTTTCTCCCCTGCCTTTCCTGTTCCTGCCAAAAAATAACCTTAAAATAAAGGTGGCATGATCTGAAAGATGATGATGGTCGCATTTTGCATTGATCCTATTGCATCGCTGAGCGTTCAATCGATGGATCGAACAGTAGCCAAGTTTTTCCAGGTTTCTGAAATCAGGATATTATGTTTACATGTGCGAACACAAAAACGGGACACCTCAAAAACCCGATCATAACCGGGACACAGTCATTTATGATGCCACAAATTGCACAATGCACAAGCCTCTTCCCTTCGGCAGGGGGGTGGCTCTGAAAATAACCGCCGCAGTGACAGATTTGGCACCAAACACCAATCTGTAAAGTCAAAGTGGAGCTTCCAAGAGCATTAAAAGCGAAAGAAAAGCCGTTTTCAGGCGCAGAGGGTCTTTAAGGCGTCGCTGTGCATCGTGTTATACAACGTGCAGCGCCAACCAAACAATCTGACTCCCAGAGACGCATTCCACTCATAGTGATAATCCCCATAAAACACAGCCAGCGATGCTTTATTGATTGTTATAGCAGCTGTTGAGTAACTGCAGAGATAATTAGTGATGATGTTTCTTGTTATTTGCATGTAAACCGCTTTGTAGTAAACTTTGCAGATAGCATACAAGCACTGGAAGACGAAGAAAGAGGAAACTTGGCTGACCCACGAATTGAAGCACCCAGAGTCAAAGGGTATTATTATGATGCTACAAAAAACACCACGTTAATCCTTCTCATTTATATTGCATGTAACATTTATGATCTCGGTGTAATTGGAGTGTGTGTCTTGTGTGGAAAAACAGACCGGAGGCTCTTTCATGTTCCCTGAGAGCATCTGACCAACAACCACAGTTAATGTGAAATGTGGCAGCAGTTTGTTGATGGAACTTGTTCCTCAAGATCGTGCCCAAAGAAAAGCTTGGAACGCACAAAACAACAGCTTTAAGATGGAGGAGGCATAAACACGCGAGAAGTGTTTCAATGTGCTAAGCCACCTTGGACATGATGCGCTCAGGCTGGATGGAGAGGTTAATGATTTAGCCAGCGGGGTTATGGCTGTGAAAATTAAACATAATGCTGCATGAGCAAGAAAATGAGGTGAACCCAGCAGTTTTTTCCAATGGTACAAAAAAAAAAAAAAAAAAAACGTGGTTACCTGAGTCTAAAATGTCCGTCTCAAGAAGCAGCACTGTTGCTTTGCTGATAATTTACTTCAATACAAGGTGTAAAAAATCTGCTTTAGTAAAAGAAAAAAAAAGTGCGATTAAAAATGAAGTGTGAGTAGAAGTTTCTAGAAAAGAGAACAGTATCCCATGTCCCTAACAGTCATATAATTGTGATTATTTTGAATGCTGCAGTTGTGAAACACTGTAGAATGGACAGTTCTGCAGTTGTGATAGGCATTTTTTTCCTTTGCGACACAATGTTCAGATTAAGTTATTGATCAGAAACTGGGCTCAGCGGCAGAATTTCACATTTAGGATCTACTTTGTTTAGGATAAAATAAAAGCAGGCCTTTTTCAATTTGGACATTTTTGATTTTTATCTTGAATCAACTGTGTAACTCTGCTGGCTGGCATTATATTCCCATCCTGAATGTGACCAGAGTCCATGCTTCCCTCAGTAATCTATGACCTTAATTCGACTTCTGAGGCATGAACGGCAACAAAAGGCCTGTAATCGACACAGAATAAAGTCACATTTTCACGATAATTTTAAGTCAGCTGGCAAACTGGAGCAGCGCGGCGATCCAGCAGGAACATCTAGTGAAGAGGTGCTCCATCACATGCTAAATACTAGAATAACAACACTGCTTTGTCATTTCCTTCTTTGCCCTGTGAACAATGGAAAGTGAGTTTGGAAAGCCGGTATTGATCAACAGCCCTGTCAGCCCGCTGCAGATAAATTATGGTCATTTGCTGCGATGGCGCTGTCAAAAGAAATACGTATTGCCTGGGTTAAAATAGCAGAGGTTTCATTGTGTGGGGCAGACGGGCGATAACAGCTTCCAAACCTGTGATAAACCTCACATGGAAAGATCTTCAGCTTGGCCGGGGCCCAGGCATGATGTCACGAGGGCCCTTGTGTTTTTGACAAACAACCAAACATGAGTCGAGCCTGGCTCGCGCTGACGCTGCGTCGGCCTGGCAGGAGCCGCTCGTCTCATCATGAAGAGTCATGGAAAGTCCGCCTGGTCGTCTTCCCGCTGCTCGCTCTGCTTTTAAACGAGCTTACTCATAACGCAGTCTGGGGCTGCTTCAAAGAAACCCACCAGGGCCAAGCACGTCGCTGCAACTCGCTTTCTTTTTTTCTTTTTTTTTCCACCCCACGCTGCACTCCCGCTGCCAGGCTCTGCCAGGCGAGCGGCACAAGAACATATCACTGCAAAATCTCCACGTTAACAACTCATTTGTCCTGATCGTCAGCGTTCAAATCTTGTTTTTCTTCAAATGAGGTCAAAACTCTGGCAGCGGGATGAGCTAATCCCTCTTGTTTCCAACGCTAATCAACTCGTTCCCAGAATTTCCTTGAATCCGGTGCCATTTTCTCGATCCTAGTGGACTGATCTGCTTCATTCTGCCTTGTTTCAACACATTTCTACTTGTTCCTAGAAAAATTCCTGAAACAAGTGCAATGTAAATAAGGAGACTTATCTCATCCCTCTGGAAACAAATACCCTGTTAGAGGAACAACAGCTTTTACAGCTAAACATGAGTCTAAATGAGTTGTTAAATTGGATATTGTTTGCAGCATCACACTAAGAAATATATTGTTTGTTGAAATATTTAATAAAAAGGGGATTATTGGGTTGGGGATGTTTTCCACTGACATTCCACAGCTTTGACTTGGAGTAAACATTTGTGTTTCCTGCCAGATAAATACCTCTGGCTAAATTCACTGACTGAAGATTAAAATGTAACTGAAGAAGGGATTCAAGTGTAAACTATTGATTTTACCACAACACAAAATTTAATTTTTATAATATATTTCAGGGTTGCTGAGTATAAACAATTCAGTCATTACGTGGAGAGACTTCAAAACTAGCTTTCTAAACCATACACCACACACACACACACACACACACACACACTCCCCCAATCCAATCACACACAGCAAAGCAATCGTTAAAAGTGGAACAGGAGCTGGAAACGAGGAAACGCTTTTGTATCTGAGGAAACACCAGAAGCACGATTTAAAAAAAAAAATCAAAGTGAAGATAAAAGAAATCAGATCAATCAGTCAATAAAACTCTAAACAGGCAGATGGTAAATTGTTAAAAGGAAAACGGTCAAGAGAATTCCAATAAATAGCTGAGTTAATAATAATAAAAAAAATTCTTGGGATAAAATTAAATACCAATTGACAGTAAAAACATAAAATGCATAAACATAATACTTCAATAAATGAGTGCATAAATCAATCAATCAATAAATAGATAAAATTTAAATAAAGTTTAAGTAAAAGCCTGACCAAAAAGGTAGGTCTTAAGTTTGCTTTTAAAAATATCAGAAATGTCCACTGAAGACAGTTGTGGTTAACACCAATGCAGGCAGAGAAATGAGAGGGTGATTTATGAGAGGAGACAGAAAAATCCACAGAGCACCATCTATTTATAGATGGTTATAACCAGGTTATAGCCAGGTTATAACCATCTATAACCAGATATAACCAGCTATAACCAGCTTTAACCATCTGTAACCAGCTATAACCAGCTTTAACCATCTGTAACCAGCTTTAATCAGCTTTAATCATCTACAACCACCTTTAAAATCTATAACCAGCTTTAACATCTATAACCAGTTATAACCATTTAAAACCAGCTTTAACCATCTGTAACATCATAACCAGCTTTACACAGCTGTAACCAGCTTTAACCATCTGTAACCAGCTTTAACATCTATAACCAGCTTTAACCATCTATAACCAGCTTTAACCAGCTTTAAGCATGTACAACCAGCTTTAACCAGCTTTAACCGTCTATAACCAGCTTTGACCAGTTTTAACCATCTATAACCAGCTTTAACCAGCTTTAACCTGTTTTAACCATCTTAAACCATCTGTAACCAGCTTTAAAAATTTATAACCAGCTTTAACCATCTATAACGAGCTTTAACCAGCTTTAACTAGTTTTAACCATCTATAAGCAGCTTTAACTAGCTTTAACATCTATAACCATCTTTAACTAGTTTTAGCCATCTGTAACCATCTATAACCAGCTTTCACCATCTATAACCAGCTTTAACCATCTGTAACCAGTTTTAACCATCTGTAACCAGCTTTAACCATCTGTAACCAGTTTTAACCATCTGTAACCAGCTTTAACCATCTGTAACCAGCTTTAACATCTATAACCAGCTTTAACCAGTTTTAACATCTATAACCAGCTTTAACCATCTATACAGCTTTAACCAGCTTTAAGCATGTACAACCAGCTTTAACCAGCTTTAACAGTCTATAACCAGCTTTGACCATTTTTAACCATCTATAACCAGCTTTAACCAGCTTTAACCATCTGTGACCATCAATAACCAGCTTTAACCAGTTTTAACCATCTGTAACCATCTGTAACCAGCTTTAACCATCTATAACCAGCTTTAACCAGTTTTAACCATCTGTAACCAGCTTTAACCATCTATAACCAGCTTTAACCAGCTTTAACCAGTTTTAACCATCTGTAACCATCTGTAACCAGCTTTAAACATCTATAACCAGCTTTAACTAGTTTTAACCATCTGTAACCATATGTAACCAGCTTTTACCAGCTATAACCAGTTTTAACCAGCTTTCACCATCTATAACCAGCTTTAACCACTTTTATCCATCTATAACCAGCTTTAACCACTTTTATCCATCTGTAACCAGCTTTAACCAGTTTTAACCATCTGTAACCAGCTTTAACATCTATAGCCAGCTTTAACCATCTATAACCAGCTTTAACTAGTTTTAACCATCTGTAACCAGCTTTAACCATCTATAACCAGCTTTAACCAGCTTTAACTAGTTTTAACCATCTGTAACCAGCTTTTACCAGCTATAACCAGTTTTAACCAGCTTTAACCAGCTTTCACCATCTATAACCAGCTTTAACCACTTTTATCCATTTGTAACCAGCTTTAACCATCTATAACCAGCTTTAACCAGTTTTAACCATCTGTAACCAGCTTTAACATCTATAATCAGCTTTAACCAGCTATAACCAGCTTTAACCATCTATAACCATCTATAACCAGTTTTAACCAGCTTTAACCAGTTTTAACCATCCGTAACCAGCTTTAACCATCTATAACCAGCTATAACGAGCTTTAACATCTATAACCAGCTTTATCCAGCTTCAACCATCTATAACCATCTATAACCAGTTTTAACCAGCTTTAACCAGTTTTAACCATCCATAACCAGCTTTAACATCTATAACCAGCTTTAGCCAGCTATAATCAGCTTTAACCAGCTTTAACCATCTATAACCAGCTTTAACCAGCTATAACCAGCTTTAACCAGAGGGCAGAGGGCTGAGGCCGCTGCCCGCTGTCAGCCGTCAGCGCAGGAGTGATGAAGGCTGGCCTGTCTGCTGTAAGTCATCCTCCTCTGGGTTTGTGAAGGAGAGTTATGATCTCTGAGAGCCTGGAGGACCCTCAGGAGCTGCTTCCAGATCTGTGTTAGCCGCTGGGGGAAAAAAATGCATCATCATATAAGTTCAGCAGTCAGAGGAGAGAGCAGTGGGTCAGCAGGTAGAGTACTGCAAAATAAAACAACAACAACAACAACAACAACAACAACAACAACAAAAACACGCATATCAAGAAAATTATTGTTGATTAGCACTAAAAAAAATCAATCTATGCTGCAGAGGAGAAGCACTTTAATGTACTTTTTTGAGTTGGGAATAAGAGCCTTTCTGCTGTTTTCAACAACTGTTTAATTTAAGAGATGGACATTATAATTTAAGGTTATATTTTGAAACATGTAAAGTGAACACTAATGTAAAATACAGTTTTGAGAGTTAGATTCTGGTACGGCCTCAGTGAGGAGCTGAGATTGTGTCGCTCTCTGTTGAGTTTCAAAAAAACCTTAAAGTGTAAAATTTTTAAGGATTATAATTTAGAGTAAATTTTCTTTTCATATTTCTCTCTGTTGTGATGCTGGACATGGTAATGTTGTGTGTAATGGATCGGTGTGTAATATCAGTGTGTAATATTTTGTTCTATATTCACACAAAGTGATAAGTACCGTTCCTTATGATGTATGATCGGAAAGTTCATTCATTCATTCATTCACTTTACTTGTGCATATTCTGAGTGTTTCACTGGGCTGCATTTGAAATCCAGGACAAAAAAACTACACAACTTTGCAGAAATAGCATTATCACTGCATCAAAACACAAACTGTGACTGACCTCTGCATCAGCCCTGTTCAGGCGTGCAGATCAAATGTTAAAAACGACTAACTGTAACATCAAATGCTCAAAATTAACCACAATGTCCTCATGAAAGTGTCAGGGCTTTCAAATTGGCCATCATCGTTCGAGGCAAAAATAAGTCGCATATCAGCATTTACACTTGCAGCCAACGCGGTGGAGCTGCGTTAGTGTTTGCACCAATGCAAAGGGGAGCAGGATAAAGAGTGACACATTGATAGCCTGTATACTATTAGACAGGTAGGTGCTGGTGGGCCTTATATGATTGGCTTATGCAAATAACGCCTGTTTGGAAATTTGCTCTGATATTTTCGGAGATGCCAAACAACTCTTGAGCTAGCCATGGTACAAAATAAGCAAAATTGTTTGCAAAATAAAAGCTTTATTCACAAATAACTCGTTGAATACATTATAACCAAGGGTGTTGCTTTTATTTTGAAGGCAGGACGTGTGGTGTCTTTCCCAGTGACTTGCAGCTAACTGGCCACAGTGACTTCCTGTATGATCAGTAGGTGAGCAGGCGGTTCACAGCACAGCCTGCAACATCAAGTCCAGTTTCTGCTGCTATCTGAGTTTGTGTTTATAACCAGTAACTTTACCTCAACTTTCAGTCCCGTGGTGAGGCGTGCGTCACATTCAGGTGTTTATACACTCATGTGAACACAGCGGGGTCGTGACAGAGTGTTTTATGGGGAGCAGACAACCCAAACAATCAGGCAGGAGATAAATCTGTGTCTTGTAACTCGCAGGTCGATCGCTGGTGCTTCACACAGAACAGGTCAAAACAGGACAGAGATACCAGATAAAGGGCGAGTGTGTGTATGTATGTGTGTGTGTGTGTGTGTGTGTTGGAACAGCACAGGGAGTGTGGGGGCGTTGTTTGTGTAAAGAGGCGAGAGTTGGATTTTGCAACCATATTTTTTTTTTCTATGAATATCAACCTGGCTGCCTCACACATTTTTTCCAGGCGTCTTATTATAACCCGGCGAGAGATAAGCCGTGGCTGGGAAACTGGGTCACGGCAACGGGAAAGAATCAGATTCAGATGCCGTTACAATAAATTAGAGATACATCTTAATCAGCACAGACGGCCCATTGGAAGGAATTCCCACATATGTCGACTATTTACATTTAATGATCTGCCAATATTTGCGGTTCACGGTCTCGCAGGCCAAAGCGCGAGAGTGTGAGCGCCGCGTTTGACCTCCAGAGGTGTGAACACATGAACACGCTGAATCCATTCCTGTCCGCCATCTGAATCCCAGCGTCTGAGCGCTTATGGAGCGTCTCCAAGCTCAAAAAGCTAAAGATTGGCAGAGAGCGCGAGGCGGCCGGCTGTAAGTCATCCTCCGTCCGCGATGAAGACGGACACGTTATGGTCTCCGGGAGTGACGGGCCAATCAGGAGCTGTTTGGCCGCTGCAGCATCATGAGTGTGAATCAGTGTGCAGTGTGTGTGTGTGTCTGTGAGTTTGTGTCTGTGTGCAAAAGCATGCAGCACGCTTAGCAACATGTTCATTGCAGAAATGTCCATAATAACAACAAAAAAAAAAGCTGTCACAACCACTGTTTGTGAGGATAATCAACTTGTTTCCTGCATTTTCTTGGATCAGGTGTCATTTCCTCAGTACTAGTTCACTGATCTGCATTATTCTGCACTGCTTCAGCATATTAATCCTAAAATTACTGAAACTACAGTCTTGATAAGTGATGATCTCATCCTATAGATTTTTCTCAAGTTTTTCATTTTGAATTTCGGGCTAAGATGATTTTTTTTTTTCTTTCTTTTTTTTTTTTTGCTGCATATGAGGACTACAATTCTGCTTAACAATGCTTGATGATGATATTAGTATTATTATTATTATTTCTTAACATATCATCATTGACAATAATTTTTTTTAGCAGTCTGTATATACTGTATACATTCCCCATGTTTATATCCATATCCGATATTTATTCCAATGTCTTTGCACTCTGCTCCACAGCACTGTTGTCTTCTACTCCACTTTTTCCATTAGTTGGTAGTTGTTTTGGTGAGTTTGCATCCTTTTTATTTACTGTAGATAGCAGTAAAATGTTTGTTTACTGTGCTTGCATGTCTAACTCTGTGTAAGTACTCTCAATTCCTCGTATGTGCGTACATACTTGGCAAAAAAAGCTGATTCTGATTCTGATTGCATCCTCATACATGAAGTGAAGGTAGAAAAAAGCAATTAGACCCTGAAAAACCCTGTGTCGGAGTATTTGACAAGTAAAAGCTGCTCATCTTGTGGTTAAAATATGAAGCTGCTCAAACGCCGTGAATGTTTGTCTCTGGGTCGGGCCTTTTCTGATGATTTCGAGAAGCACAGTCCAGCCTCGAGTCGGGATAACAGAAATCATGTACCTGCTTTCATCGGCTCGGCCTCCCTCCGACGTGCGAGCCAGCTTTCTATGAAGCCGCTCGCTCTTGTTAAACAGCACAACATGCACTTACATCAGATCCCGCGGACTGGTAAAAGGCTGAATTGTGTTTATGACATTACTTCAGGACAAATTATCTCTTCTATTCGTCAAATTCTTTGCCGCTGCCAGACGTCGGAAACTGCCGGAGAGCCGAAGTTAAAGCCAGATTCCTATTAGCGGAAGAGCTGGCGTTTATATTCAGCCGGAGCCCAGCATGGGCCGATGCAGTCAGCTGCCACAGACTTACTAAATCACCAATTAGAGTAATGAGAAGCAGGCAGCGATGTTGATTTCCAGAGTCACGTGTCGCCACCATGCATGTGAGTGTGAAAACCAGCGGACCAACATGGAAAAAGTGATGTGCTAAAATTTTTGACGGATCGATTTGATGCAGCTCATCTCTTGTCGTCCCGACGCAAAACGCGGAGAAAACCAGAGAAAATGATCCAAATGGAAGCTGCTGGCGGGAGATTTTGCTCTTTAAGATGAAATGACCGCAGAAACAAACACAATAAACAGGTCGATAAAATTAATTTTGTTCTAATTGACATCGGTACCAGTGATGGTGCGTTCGGGGACGATCCGATTTTTTGGAACGAGTCTTTAATCCGGTCGATGGGAACCGAGTCGTGGATAAGAACCGCTCTTTCTATCGCTGTGGCCGAATTTGACAACCTGCTCTAAGCCACTCCCTTTAGCTAACCATAAACTTAACCTTAACCAACCTAAAACAATGGGGGCAATGAGTGGCAGCAAGCACTGGCCAATCAGAGGCAGAGTAGGGGCGAGTATTACCAGACTCCAGGTGAGAGCCTCGGAGGTGGACGACGAGTTTCGAGAATATTGAAAATAAAGAAATGAAAGAAAATGAACCGAACTCCAAAATGCAGCAGCATCTGGATGCACTTCAGCAAGGATGATGAAGCAGAGGGTAATATTTGCAAATCAAAAATATAATTTAAGCCAGTTTCCTCTTAAAAAGCTCTATTTGCCATCACTAATTGGTTCTGGTACAACTGCTGGTGCTGAAATCCTGGCGAGGCTGCAGTGGACGGTTTGGATAATCATAACACAAACTATAAAAACCTTGTTGACTAGTGAATAATTGCTATAATAATTTATTTGAAATTGGCGTGTGAGTCCATGTGGCTGCATATTAAATGGTAAAAGGAGAGGAAAACCCGAGTATCATTCATATCATTAGTAGATTATCAGCAGGAGTTTATTTGTTTATTAGTGATAATTACACCAATGAAAACGGCAAAAACACAATAAAATAAGGTAAAATAAAACTAAAATAAAGTAATGAAGGAACAAAGCGGTTCTTCATGCTAACACGCCAACACGTTGAGTGATAGTCACTAACTCACACCATCCAAAATAAGAAGACTGACTTTTCAGTAATAAAAAAAAAAAATGTTTTTGGATGTATTATATGGCCTGAAGATTTGTAAATTTTAAAAATATAAATGGTATTTCACTCAATGTAGCTGATGTAACTAGGTCTATTTTTGTGAGCAACCACGTATTCATCCGCTGCGGAGGGATTTGTTGCTGCACACAGTCTTCACTTCACGAAAACAGGAAAAATAGTCCCTTTTTAAAACGACTGCTTGTTTTTGTGTCGTATTTAGCTACATGCAGAAAACTGCATATTATTGTTATAGCATATTATTTATCATTCACCTAGCTGCTATACGGTCTCATTAGCTAATTTTTTAGCTAATGCTAGTGACCTGTTAGCACTCACTCATGACTGTCCTTGCTAAAGTATTAAAATAGAGCTTAGTAGCTATCAGTCAATATTGTGTGTGCTAATGTGTTAGCATGGAGCCTGTTTTCACTCAGCATAGTGCATGCTATAGTGCTAGCATGCCTACTATCACTCAGTGTTGTGTATGCTAAATTGTTAGCATGAAGCACTGAATTTACATACTAGCAAGAGAAAAAGCTGCACTACAAAGGAAACAGCAGTGACATTTTGTGAAGGTCAAAAATCAAGGTGAAAAATTAATGTTACAGTTAATCTTAATACAAAAAACCCACCAAAATAACAAAAAAACAAAAAAACAAACAAACAAACAAAAAAAAACAATAGCTTGCATGCCTACTATTAGAGTTCTCATCGGGCCTGAAAATTAAGACCCGACCCGACCCGGGCTCGACTGGGCCAGCCCGAGGCCCGACCCGACCCGACTAATTAGCCGAACTTTAGGCCCGACAGCCCCATAAAGCCCGAAAAAAAAAAAAATCGCCAAATTCGCCATTATTTAGCAGAGCCGGTCGGCCGCGGCACCGGCCAGCATCAGGCAGCTCACCTGTTATATCCGGCAGACCTGACGGGTGGGCGCGGTATCGGACGGTGCCGAGGCCGGCCCGCCTGATACCGACTGATGGTGCCGCGGCATGTGCGGGTCAATAGGGTAGTCTAGAAAACTGGCGATTTTTTTTTTTCTCGTGCGCCCCCAAGTAGATTGCGCCCCCAGTTGCACTGCCCATAGCAGAAACCGTCCCTGCTGCCGAGTCTGCCAGCACAGCGGGATGCTGCTGCAACACTCTCTCACTTGTTTGCGCTGCGCTCGCACAGCTGGTTGTCTGTCTGTCACTGAAAGTTTAGCCTCCAAATCCAATCCAGTCTCTCACTCTCTCCACCAGTCACATAAAAATGAAACGTCATAATCAATAACACAACACATAATTCTATTTTTTTATTTAAAAAAAAAAAAAAAAAAAAAAATCCCCCACAGAACCCGAAGCCCGACCCGACCCGCCCAATTCACGTAAATTTTAGGCCCGACCCGACCCGAAAATGTCGGGTCGGGTCGGGTCGCGTCGGGTTCGGGCAGAATATGAGAACTCTACCTACTATCACTCAGTGTTGTGTGTGCTAGCATGTTAGCATGCAGCACTGAATTTCTCATGTTTTCCAAAAGTCAGAAATCAAGGCTCAAGTTTCAGGTTACATTTAATTTAATAAAAAGTTTGAATGGCAGCTGCTACTGAACAATATACAGTCGATGCTATCCTCTTCTGTGAGGCCAGGAGACGGTGATGAAATTATTTCCCTCTTTATCTCTCCTCCTCTTCCATGGAAAACTGAAGGTAACTGACTTTAGATAGATGTACTTTATTAACCCCAAACTGGGAAATTCTTGAAGTTTGGGATTAATAAAGTACATCTATCTAATCTTTATCTCAGACTCTGCAGCTTCAGCGTTCACGCTCGTCTCACTTTAGGTGTTAAAATGAGTTACAGCGAGCTCAGACACGTCGTATCAGCGTTAGACCACTTTGGCAGAGGATGTGTTTTTTTTCCCTGTAAGGCTGATTTATTCACATATATATCTCCTTCCATTTGCAAAAATCAGTCTATCCATATATCTTACCAAACACCACTTACTTTTTGATGGACGGTGAGCAACATGACCAGTTTTGCAGCTTCATCACATCAAATGATTAAAAACAGATTATTTTTTTTTACAGATTATTTGTCTATGAAGCATCTTTTTATTGAACCTCTTCCAACGTGAAGTAATTTTTGGCTTGTTAAATTAAATTTCCCCGATGACCCAGCCTCAGAAACAGGAGCCTCTATATTTCATGAACTGATTCTTTAGCTGATTTTTTCTGTTGCTGTTGTTATTTATTAGTACATTTTGTTGCTTTTGGTACCTTTTTTTGTACATTTTATTGTTTTTAATGCATTATTATTGGATTAAATTTTTTTTGTTCATGCATATACTTTTGTATTATGTGATGTTTTGTGTATCCAGGGCGATCTCAAAAAAAGAGTTTGCTCTCAGCGGTCATCGCTGATTAAATAAAAATATGATGATGATGATGATGATGATGATGACCTCTGTGCTACTGATTGCTCATGACATTCCCAAGCCTGCAGGCCCACCTTACATTATTAAATTACATCACATGAAAAAGATTTTATAATGTAAGAACCATTCATGTCAGAAATCACTTTTTTTTTTTTTTTTTTTTTTTTTTGTGGAAAACAGCTCTGACAAGTGAACAGTGCAGTTTGGGCCAAAAACAGCATTTTCACATTTTATTTGCCAAAGTCTGCGCTCGTCCTCAGAGTCCCGGCGTGGAGAGAGGTGAGGAGGCTGAAACGTGAAAGGAACACACAAACAACATTTGTTTGTCACTGTTTCTCCATTATTTGTACAAGCTTCTCCAAACAGTGAAAACCACAGCTGCAAGAGGAACATGGAGCAGCAGGTCTCATTTTTTATTTTCCTCTTGGTGTTGATGAATCTCAGCGAGTCCAGCAGAGTCCAGGCTTCCTCTGCTCAGAGACTAAAAACACGCAGCAAGTGGCTGAACGACACCAGAAATATCAGAGATGACACATTATATGCCCCTTTTCCACCAAAAAACACCTGGTGCTGGTTCGGTGCTGGTGCTAGAGCCAGTGCTCACAACAATAAACATGGACAACCCACCGTAGCCTAGCACCAGTTTGGAACCAGTTTGGCCGGTGCTTGGGTGGTGGAAAACCAAAAAACTGGTGCTAAGTCATAATTATGGAGCTGGGTAAGAGCGGAGAAAAAATCAGAGGGAAAAAAAAAACCCAAAACTTGAGCAAATTTCTGAAATTAAAGTTGTAAATTTACAAAAAACAAACAAGCAAACAAACAAAAACTTCCGATTTAATGAGAAAATGAAAAATTTAAAATTTAAAAATTCAAGAAAACTTCTGAAAAAATAGTTTCTCTTTTTTCTTTCTTTTTTTGTTTTATGTCAAGGAACCCACAGGAGATTTTTTTTTTTTTTTTTTTTTTTTTTTTTGCATCCATTGTACTTTTCATTGCTTTGGAGGGAAAGGTTGATTTTTCTTTTTAATCCTATGACGGTATATTAGGGCCACTGTAGGAGGAAAAAAATTAGGAAGCCGGTGGAGGGGGAGACGAGAAAGAGAGAATTTTCAAGATTAAAGTGGTAGAAAAATTGTTTTCTTATACTTTTATTCTTACACTTACAAAGGCTCTGACTGGGTCCCACAGAAGAACAAAGTAGTTTCACAGTTTTTTTCTCCTTAATTTGTGACTTTATAATCTCACAATATTTAAGTTTTTTCTCATAAACATGTTAGATATTCTCTGAGATTAGAGTGGTAAATTTATGAGAAAAACCAAGTTTTCTCTGATGAATTTACAACTTTTTCCTTCTTTTCTTTATTCCTTCTTCCTAAATCCCATCGTAGAAGAAAAACTAGTTCTCTGAGTTTGTTTCTCGCAAATTTGAGACTTTATAACTTTTTTCTCATGTTTTTCTCTCAGAATATTACCCCTCCTTCCCCAGCTTTGTTTCCACCCCTACAATGGCTGCAATACACCATCATATCTATCTATCTATCTAATTTATCTATCCACACCTTTCTATTACATTCAGCATTTGACTCAAAACATGTCAGCTCTTTTTTCTTGCACCCAGCTCAGTCTCATATACTTCTTACTGGCACTAGTGAATTCCCTCACTTTTCCTAATCATGAAGACACCAGAGACTCGTCTGATTGCAGCAACACGACGTCATTATGGGCCTGAAACTGGAGGCCGCGAGGCGTTCGGAGGCATCTGAGGCTCAGGTCAGAAAAGGACACAGAAACACAGGAACTCAGCATGAGGCGATGTGGAAGTCAGCGCCTCGTCTGAGCAACACGCAGTCAGACCAGTTACCTTTCATTGGGAATTTGTGACCTTTTAAAAAACTAATTGAAACAGCACATTGTGCAAATGGTATCAATAAACTGCCATGTGTCTCTTTATTGTCCTTATTTATTTTTTTTTTCATTTATTTGACAGAGAATAGCTGGAGGAACCTTGGCAGGGAGTTGACCTTCAAAGCAGGAGAGCAGCTCGTGAAAAAAGACCAGCTAATCCAACACAGCGCATCTGATACGTGGCGTTCTGATACACACATCGCCTCCTCGATCGGCTCATCGAAGGGCGTCGTGCTGCTTTTGGACAAACGCCACGTAACTGTGATTTCATGACACCCCTCGAACTTGTTAAATCCAAATGGAGTCATGCTGAAAATACACAGGCGTCAATGAGAAAAACAGCAGGGTTCGCTTCGTTCCTGAGAAAAACGTCTTTAGTTTTTATTTATTGTTTTGGTTGCATGTATGTGTTTCTCGTCAGGAGGACATCCATCCATCCATCCGGCCGGCGGTGGTGGATGGGGTGTAAATCTGACAGGCGACGTGTGAATATCGGGGGAAAAGGCGGCGGCGGCGGCGAGGTGATCCGCGTGTTTGACTTTGAAGTGAATATTGCTCGACGCTCTCGAGGTTGATTTACGGCGCGAGCTACCACATGTCACACACGCAGGAGATCTGAGAGGATTTACGGCAGCAGGCTTTGGGTTTCTCCTTCAGCTTGTGTTAGGAGTTTCTTTTTTTTGTGATTTTGAACTGGTGCAGGGGACATGACTTACATGGACACGGTCAGCCGGCAACATTTACATTACATATCATCATATCATCTGTGATGCTCAGCGTGTTCATGATGAAGTGCTCTACTTTGCTTTTTGGTGAACCCACTTCAGTCAAAATAGCTCATTTTTCTCTTTTTCTCTGTGACTTCTGCTGCCATGAAGTCCTCTTCTCCAAACACATCTGTGTTAAATGGAGTGAGACCACAGGCCCTGAATCCTTCCACCACTTTTGCCAGACCATCAGCTTGACTGTAGGTTTCACCAAAAAGACCTGCAACCTCACAGATGACAGTCCTCCTCCCAGGGTTTTTAGTCCTCCCTCCATCAGGCTCCTGAACAAGGTCCTGTCAAGGGGCTGCACTTTATGTCTGCAGTGGTTTGGCAGAGAAGATCTCTCACCACATTAACAGCCTCCAGGTTTAATATGAGTGGTGCCCATCAGGTGTGAGGATGTGTGGATCCTTCTTGCAGGAGCTTCAGACTCTTCCAGAGTTAAAGCCTCTTTCTGTGCTTGTCGTGCTCCCTGCTCGATGCCACCACAGGCCGGGGTTTCCACAGCTTGGTGGGACATACCTTGTTCATCCTCCGGAGAACGTTTTCATAAACATCAAAGAATTCACCCACTTTCACTTTATTTAAACCCCAAGGCTGGTGGCCTGTGGGGTGCAGACTGAAAGCCATGGATTTCTCTTCATGAAACCAGCCTCCAGCAACATGTTGTCGTTACTAAATGAGTGTTGGAGCTCCGTTCTTCCAGCCAGGTCGTGGGACAGTTTCTCCACATCACAGGATGTTGGCCCAAACAGAGGCTCCCTCTGTGGCTCGGATGTGGCACTCGGAGGAGACAGACACTTACCAAGCTGAACATGGCCTGACATCTTCACCTTCAAAGAGTTTTTGTTGATGCGCTGAATTTCCGAGACACCGATTTCAACAGCCTGCTCTGCACAGCCTCATTTACAATGCAAAATATTTTTTTTTTCTTTGACAGACTTCAAACAAAATAGTCTGAGCATGAAAGTATGGCGTGTACACGACACATCAGCCTGAAGCAGCTGTTCAGCCTGTAATCCTGGCAAATTTGTTTATATGAAAAAGAAAAAAACATGCAAAAATGAAAATAGCCTGGAGAAGTGGCTGCACTGTTTACAGAAACAAGGTGCTGCTGATGCAGCAGATGGATCATAGATCCACAGTGCAAAGAGCAACAACAGAGACTAAAGGGATGGAGCTGCAGCACGGAGGCCAACAGGGAAGGGACTGTTTCAATGAAGCCATTAAACCAAACCAAAAAAAAGTGTCTGACAGTAATAAAGTGATGCAGTGAACATTATGACTGTTATTAATGTGTCAGCAGTGATCAGAGGTCTTCTGCACCATGAACAAGGTTATTATAGTCAACTAAAACTAGAGGAAAAACTAAAAGTAGGTGTGTAAAAACATAATTAGCTGAAACAGAAATAAAATCTGCACTTTAGGAAAAACTAAGTGAAACGATGTTGTGTACTGACAAAAACTAACTAAAATACAATAAAAACCTATAGAAAATACATTCAAAAAGAGAAAACTGAAACCAACAAACCCACTCTTAAACAAAAACGAATGAAAAATACAAAACCATGATGACTCTGCACCCGAACGTGAACCCCTGTCTGTGCATCCTGACATCATAACCATGAACATCCATAAACATCCATAAGCAGGAACACACTCCACAGGCCTCAAACTGTGTGTGTGTGTGTGTGTGTGTGACGCAGCACATACACCTGGGCTGGTCACACACGGCTGAGCGCTGGAAGTGTGACGCTCTCGGTTTGAGCTGCAGGAGCAGGTTTTGTCCTGAAGTAACATCCACTGGTTCATAAATCTGAGTTCAGCGAGCCGGCCGGCTTCCCGCGTGTTTCTGGACGGGCTTCGGCTGATTTGTGACGTCTGGGCGCGGCGGCCGGCCTCCACCAGATACCCGCTTTCACTCTGGGCTCCGACGTGCGCGTGAGGAATCCTCAGACAGAATCCTGGAGCGGCTTTGTGGTTTTTCCGACGAGGTTGAGCGTCTGATTCCCCGTTACATGAGGTGCCACATACCGCCGGTTGCCAGGTTCGACAGAATTATGTGCTCTGAGGAATTTCCGCTCGACGGCTCACCTCAAACATCTGAGCCGCACATGAGGAGGTTCTTTCAGAGCCGGACGAAGGATTCAGCAGATAGCCTCGGCGTGGACACGCAGCACGCTGCCGCCACAGAAACCGCAGCCGCCCTCCACCCGCCGGCCGCCGGCGCTGACGAGGAACGACTGCTAATCCCCACCACGAAGCCAAATATCCACATGAAGAAGAAAATATCAAAATCAATCAAAAATATCAAAGAGAAAACAGCCTGCCATGACTCAGCGGTGAGAAAATGAGAACTGGAGGCAGCAAAGTAATTTTAGGGCCTGTTCACATTAAGGCCGTTTGCTCCGTGTCGTGCTAAAGCTAAACTTATTGACCTTGACAGTTTCGGAGGTAACTTCCTCCTTCAGAAAGCGTCCAGCTGACAACCGAGCGGCTCCTGTCAGATCCGGCACACCTGACCTGACCGGGTGGCCGTGCACACAGACTGCTGTACTTTCATTATGAACCGACTTTTGTTTATACGCGGTTGCAGCAGCACAACGGACAGCGACACAGACAACATGGATGATTATTGATTGCGCAATTCACCGGTATTCGCGCTGCGTGCATTAAACAATTTTGCAGAGGCAGGAGGAAAGTTGCATGATTTACGTCCGCGCACTGCGTGCGTGACCGTGCATGTGCTCGTGTATGCGCCCGTGCCACGCTGAAGCACACCCCTTCCAACCGTGCCAGAGCGGGGGAAGTGTAGCTACTGTATTCAAGCACAGAACGGAGCTTCACACTGGTCAAATAATCCAGATTTTAGGGTCAAACGTGCTCGGGCACAGAACAAACTTAGGAATGCACTGCAAAAACTCAAAATCTTACCAAGATTATTTGTCTTATTTCAAGTCAAAATGTCTCATTACACTTAAAATAAGACATGATCACCTCAGACGTAACTTGTTTTTAGACAACTGTCTCTTGTTTCAAGTGAATTTTCACCTTTTCCACTGGCAAATTTTGCCAATGAAACAAACAAATTTTCAAGTGAAAATTCGGAGGACCCGGACTTTGAACGACGCGTCCTCCCCGTCATCCAAATGGGACGGTCTAGCCTTCGGAGTATTTCCTGGTCGCGTAACCGCCGTTACCATGACAACAAACTCCAGAGACAGAAAGATAACGTTTCTTTCCATCAGACAAGACAGAATAGTAAAGAAAGGGGTTTCGGTTTAACATATATGGTGTTGGATGTTCAAATGAGTAAAAACCCAATATTTTATAATGTGAAATCTGAATACTTATGTATATACTATACTAGATATACTAGATGCCCCCGTGGCCATTTCAGTTAACTTTTTTAGACTGAGCAGCAGCACGCAAAGCATCTTGGGATACGGGAGCCCGAGAAGGATAGTCGCGGTGCATCGTCCGAATCGGCCACCAACGGCTGGAAAGGAGGACGACTTTGAAGTGCGAATTTGAAGGATCCTTGGACTTTGGATGATTTGGCACAGGCCTTCTCGCTGTGTCGTGACGTAACTGGCCTTCAAATGCCGACTTCGAAGGATGCAGACCCTGAACTGGGACACAGCTTGGGATTCCAGCTGCAGCGACTGGGGACGTTATCGCTCTTTCCATCGTCACCGAACAGAACAGAGAAGCAGAATCCACACTGTGATGTTGAAAACGATCGACAAGGACAAATCTAAGCTACGGCGATAAATTTCCTGGGGCGTTTACACGACGAGCGACTGAAATAGCCCAGGAGTGTGTGGTGTGATAGCAAGAATGTAGAAAAACCCACACACACGCCTGATAAATCTGACGTCACATGAAACCAGCGGCGGACACATGAATGGGACGGTGACAGACGCTGGCAGATTCCCTCAAACATGAGCCAGTTTGGCCTCGTCTCTCCTGATCTGATCTTCTCCGGCTTTTGGAAGAAAGGAAACATTTAAAAGTGCAGAAGTTATTTCCCATATTTTAAATAAGAAGATTTTTGTGAGTAAATTAAGGTCATAAATGTGTCAAGCAAAAAAAAAAAGGAACTGCAGAGACTTGAAACTGTAAGACACACAGAGAAAGATCATTTGTGTGTGTGTGTGTGTGTGTGTGTGTGTTTTCCAGTTATTTTAATGCTCCAGGTTTTATATAAAAGTCTTCTGAGATAATCCTTCACTTCTCGTCGACCAGCCGCCTGATCTCATGTTGGGAAAACGCTCAGATGCGGTCATGCGGCTCGGCAAATGATTTTAGCAGCCCACCTGCAGCACATGGCCGACACATCATCCCCTGTAACGTCCGACGTGTCCCTCAGATCAAAGTCCCGATGCGACGCGGCGCTTCACAAACAGCCCGAGCGCCGAGAGCGAGGCCGACGCCCGCTCGGCTTGACTTCAGCGAACGCGGCTGATAAAGCGATTCTCAGAAAGCTGTCGACACGAATTCAGTGGAAACTCGTCACATAAAAGTCTCTGCTTTATGGGAAGTTGACAGGAAAATCTGCTGGAGTCCAGAGTGAAGTTTTTTAGGAAGTTTTTTTTTTTTGTCCTGTTTTCAGCAGGACGGACGTGGAACATGAAAACGTTGGAGTCTGAGTCTCTATTTCAAGTAAAAATGTCTTATTTCTAGTCAAAATGTCTCATTACACTTAAAATAAGACATGATCAGCTCAGAAATAACTTGTTTTTAGACAATTTTCACTTGTTTCAAGTGGAAAATTTACTTGAAACAAGTTAAAATTTGCTAGAAACAAGAAACATATTCTGCCAATGGAACAAGCAAATTTTTACTGCAGTGTGTTCAGGAATCCTCGTTTCCTCAGGGCTTCTCAAACCTTTTTGGCCCAGGACGGGTCCACATTTTCCGGGGACCCCCTGACACTCACAACACCGATAAGCTTAACACTTAAAACCACATTTGTGCTCTCAGCTGGTTGATGAGCAGCGTTATAGTGCGTGGCCTCATCTCAGCAGCGGAGGAGCTTTGAGTGTTTGTTGTTTGTTGAGTTGTTGTTGTTTGTTTGTTGTTTGTTGTTGTTGTTATTTGTGAAGCCGTGCGAGCGCCTCGGAGGTGCCATACCAGATTGCCTGATGTGTAATCACATGAGTAAGCTCCCCAAATCAATCATGGGAGACACTTAAAAACGAACACAGTGTTTATTTCACAATTTAATGCCACCCCAAAAAGTAAAAAAAAAAAAATAAATAATAATAATAATAATAATAATAATAATAACAATAAAAATAATAATATTAAAAAATACATTTCCGTGAATTTTTTCAGAGACCCCACTTTGAGAACCGTGGCCTTATATTTTCAAAAACCTGTGTGTGTGTGTGTGTGTGTGCAGTGAAGGCTGTTAGATACTTGGATAAGGGCTGAAATGTCTTCTAGTCATCTAACTAAGTCCAGTTGACCTGACTCAGCTTCCATGAGCTGCCTGTGACCTGGATGAGTGACGTCCAACAGGAACATATGAAACTTTCTGGGCGCAGGAAAAAAACAAATGGTGAGCGCTGAGGGAGAGGAGGAGGAGGAGGAGGAAGAGGAGGAGGAAGAGCAACCTGTTTTCTGTTTTCTGTTGGACAGGGAGGAGCCTGCAGGGTAAGGTTTTTTTTTCCTAGGACAGGAAAGTTACATCTCGGGCCGGATGTTTCACTCCATAGCCATCCTAGGAGACAAAAACCTGGTTTTCAGCCGTCGGCTTAGCCGGGGAGGCGGGGCCAAACCTGAATGTTGTGTTTACAAACTACAACAACAAATCAACCTCATTCTGCCTGTAAATAAAGCTTAAAAATCACTGAATAATATGTAGATTTTTTTAAATGGCTACATGGTGGCTGAGCCCCATGCTGTGCTGCCGCAGCTGCCAGGTGGTGATGAAGCTCAGACACACACACACACACACACACACACACACACACACACACACACACACACACACACACACACACACACACACACTCATCTGAAGCTTCAGCTGGCTTGTCAGGTCACACCTGTCCTCGTCGACACTGCCAATAAAGGGAAATAATCTGCAGATAATCTGAGTGACAGACTGAAGCTCCTGTTAGATGAATGTCCCGTCACACTGTAACACTTTATTCTCGTCTGTTACCTCCCT
The DNA here is from genome assembly GCF_902150065.1 of Myripristis murdjan. Taxonomy (NCBI): domain Eukaryota; kingdom Metazoa; phylum Chordata; class Actinopteri; order Holocentriformes; family Holocentridae; genus Myripristis; species Myripristis murdjan. The sequence continues at coordinate 4,317,984 of NC_044003.1, read as the reverse complement.
CTCCCTGCAGTGGCTTATATTCACGCTTTTTTTTTTTTATCCTACCAGGCCGTTCTGCCTGGTTCCTCCTGGTTCCTCCTGGTTCCTCCTGGTTCTGCCTGGTTCCTCCTGGTTCTGCCTGGTTCCTCCTGGTTCCTCCTGGTTCCTCCTGGTTCCTCCTGGTTCTGCAGAGTTCTGCTCGCTCAGAGAAAATGACCTGATGGAGCTCAGCTGTTTGAGCACGAGGCTCAAGAGTTTCCTCAGAATGTAGAACAAGTCATTTACTGACAGTTCAAACACATGACAGACATGTCATTCTCTGTGATTCTGACACACACACACACACACACACACACACACACTCACACACACACACACACACAGATGATGCCAGTCATGTTTTATTAACGTCGGGGTTTTCCAGTCGCCCGAGGAGCTTGGAGAACTTTCCAGTGCAGCTACATAAACACCTTTTTTCTCTCTCTCTCCTTTAACAAGTCAAACAGGCGTTCACGTCGGTGTCATCCTCACATCTAGATAAGCAACACACACACACACACACACACACACACACACACACAGAGAGAGAGGGAAAGAGAGGGGGGCTTTATCACATTCTCTCTCTCTCTCTCTCTCTCTCTCTCTGTTTCTGTCTTATCTCCCTCCATCCTCCCTCCCTCCGTGCACTTTCACACCTCACTCTGTTCTTACACTTCCTGCAGGAGATTATTCACCTTGAATTATTGCCTCATTACTGCTTGGTTTGGTTTGTTTATTTACACACACGCACATTAAAAAAAAAAACAAAAAAAAAAAACTTGCAGGAAATGTGAGGGGAAATAAAAATTACTGGAAATAATAAAAAAGTGAAAGAGAAAGAGCAGAACACAGTCATAACACGAGGCCACACACAAAATCATCATTAACAGACAGGAGCTGAAAGACAATAAGCACAAACAGTCGGAAAAATGAAAAACAGTAACAGGCAGTAAGTGTTGGAGTGTGTTTTCCTCTCCTGCTCTCTTTTCTGTAAAAAAGTGAAAATCAGCCGTTCGCTGCTGCCAGTCAAACAAACTGTGGCCGTCTGGTTTTAGCAGACAGACGGGACAAACACTTCAAACCCTGTTGTTTTATTATTCATGCAGAAAGTTTTTATGATCCCTGTGGGAGCTGGGAGGACGCTCGCCTGCAGCCACGTCAACAACAACAAAAACAACAACAATAATAATCATGATAATAACACATTTTATAGTTTTACATATAAAGCACTTGTCACAACATGCAGTGCAGCTCATAATACTTTACAAGCAAGGCCATTAAAAACAAAAGGACCTGGATTTAGAATAGGAAATATTAAGGCAATAATTTAAAAAAACAAAACAAAACAATAAAACAATAAAATAATAGATACAATTCTAAAGTTCAAAAGAGGTGAAGACTTCAGGATCTGCTAGTTAAAAAAAACAACAGATAATAACAAGAGCAAATTCAGGATATAAAAAACACAGAAGACAAGAAAGATTAAAAAAATAATAAATATGTATATGTACTTTTATAGGTGTATTTTTTTATACATATGCTCAATTTCCTATGTCAGTATTTATTGTTTGTATGATTAATGCACATATTGAGACTTAATGCACATAATACACAGTTTTTTTGTTGTTGTTGTTTTTTTTTAGAATTTGTAAGGCATGTTTTTCGCATATTCTATTTCTTATAATATTTTTTTATTTTATATATTTATATATTTATTTTATTTTATATATTTTTCATATATATATATATATATATTCTATATTTTTTCTATATTTTTCTCTTATAATTTTTTTCTTATATTTTTACAATATTTTTCTCTTGAGAATTAGAGCGACTGCCGCTGACCCAGTTTGCCCTCGGGGGCTCAGGAAAGGATTCCTGGTCCTGAAAACAAGAAAATGATCAGAAATGTGTTATTATTATTATTTTAAATGGTCCAAAGGCCTCTTCTGAATTCTGTCGCCGCCGTCGTGACCAGCAGGGAGGCGCGCTGAAGTCCCAGCATGCCTTTCTGCTCGGCTGTTTGTGGTTTTGTGTTTCTTCAGGTGACGTTGGACGAGAGCGCGCAAACACAAACGTCCCTGCGTCAGCCGAGCCCTTCAGGAGCAGATGTTATCTCTGCCAGCTGAAAGGTCGCATTTCATCATCGCAGGAGATTTATTTCTCCTCGCGGCTCTTCCTCCTCCTCCTCCTCCTCCTCCTCCTCACCTCGCCAGCGTGCACGTTTACGACCCTCCGCCGAGGCCAGAAACGCATCGCGAGCCATTTGGTGGGGGCAGCAGGGATCCTTAAACATTTTTATGACACAAATTAGATTTTGTCCCAGAGAGCCACACGGGAGGAATTTATTTTTCTTATGCTTTCTTTATTTTTTTTCTCTCGTCGAGCATTGACTTGAAAAACTGTCTGCGCTGCGAGAGGCGAGAACGAAAACGACACTCATTATTAGAATAATCGCTCCTGTATACAGCATTCTCTACTGGGCTAATTAAATTACAGTGAAATAAACCTCGTGGCTCTGCAGGCTGCCAGGACGTGGGGCTCATTTAACAACAGCAAATCTGACACCAAACCTTTTAGTTCTTCATTTAAAGCTACAGAAATAAAAATTGGAGACATTTTTTTTGACAAACAAATACGTGCATGTGGACAAACTCGGCTTAACCAGTCATTTCCATTCTCACTGTGTTTCTGCTTTGGATTATTCCAGCTTTCATCGCTCAGTTGTGGTTTTTTGCAAACTAATTCTTCATTTCGTTCTCATGTTCCCAGTTTTCCTTCCATCAGACACAAACGGATGTTGACTTAGTTGCACGTTCAGAAGCTCCTCCAGCCTGACAAGAGCTAAATTCCCTGGGATGACACCGGCGTTTGGTCGTTTCTGCAGGGTGGAGAGGGTCAGATGTAAATGTGCGCTGTGCAGATTTATGTGAGCGGCCGATTTTATGCAGGGTAGCAACAAGTTTATATGTGAACTCCTGGCAAAGCCCCTCCTCCAGAGGTGCCGAGGCCATCTCAGGACAACCTCAAAAACCTCTGCACCTACCAGCTAAAAAATAAAGTTATAAATCTGTTATGTTTATATTCTATTTTCTTCTGGAATAGTCACACCAAAGGCACACCGAGGCCAGCTGCATTTCCATCGTCTCTTCCGGTCTCTGAGGCGGAGCTAAGGCTGGTGGGCGGGGCTTATTTTGCTGTGGGCGGGGCGACGCTGCAGCTGATCAGTCCAGATGTCAGTGCAGCAGCTGCTATGGAGCAGAAAAATAACGGAGGAAAGAAAAACGGAGGACAAGTGTCAGTCCTGGTCAGACGAGGACATCAAGGCTCTGCTCGCCGTCTGGACAGAGGACAACGTCCAACGCCAAATCCACGCTGTTTGGTGAAATGAGGAGTTTGTGAGATATACACTTACTTACACTTACAGGTGAACTTAATGTGACCTTCTGTAAACTTTTGAATTCACATGTCCAACTGTTCAGTGTTTCAGTACTTTTTGCACAAGTTGCTGTTCTCTAACAAGGAGTTTAACGGCAAAATTCACATCAGGTGTTTGATGCTCCAGCTCATCGAGGTCGTATCATTAAGGAACGGCTGCTGGAGACTGGGGTACCTCAAATGGAGTGGCCTGCACTTTCTCAGACCTGAATCCCATAGAAAACCTATGGGATCAGCTGAGTCGCCGTGTAGAGGCTCGGAGCTCTGTACCCCAGAACCTCAATGTCCTGAGGGCCGCCCTTCAAGAAGAGTGGGATGCCATGCCTCAGCAGACAATAAGTCGACTTGTGAACAGCATGAGACGTCGTTGTCAAGCTGTAATTGATGCTCAAGGGCACATGACAAGTTATTGACACTGACATTTTTTGTTGTGGTATATCCACCACTGTTGTTTGCTTTTGTTTCAAGAAATTGTTTGAGATGAGGAAATCACCAGTGTATGCTTCTACTTAAATGCCCTACTTTCATGATATAATATCACTGTAGTGTGAACATTTTATATTTTCCATAAATTTCACCCAAAAGCCAAATATCCCTAACTTTTTGTGAGTAGTGTATAGTGAGAGAACTGGCAGCCATGGGGATCCAACACACCATGGGATGAAAAACTGAACAAACTGTGTGTTGTGTATTTTAACTGCCTTGAACTGACACCTCAAAGTGACGTCCAAAGGGAAAACAACTCATTCCATCCTGTAGTGGCTTCCCACTACTTCCCACTCATGCAAGGGCGTAACTTTGAGTTGAACATTGGGGGGGTTGAGATTTCCACCTGTGAAGCAGGTCTGAGGACATGCCCCGCATGAGAAAATCTTTAAATATTTCAATTATATAGATAAATATAATATATATAAATATATAATATTACAAACATAAACTTAGTAGTGATCATACACGGCCATGGAACAATCATCTTCATCTATGTAGGCGATCTTTGGCTGATCAAGTGACCGCACAGAACTTTCCTATTGGCTTTTAGCCCATCATGTGACGGCACACGAGTCTCTTATTGGACACACCGATGGGCTCAATGGAAAGTGTCCCGGTTTCATTAAAAAAACAAAAACAAAAAAAACCAACAACAACAACAACAACAAAAAAAAAAAACAATCGCGTCTCTCTCCGAATGAGAGCGATGTATGACAATACCCCCAGCATCGTCAACAGGGGCGGACTGGGACAAAAAATCGGCCCGGGCATTTTGGACCAGACCGGCCCACCACATTCGATAACGCACACCTTTCCAGTCTTTTTGCTCTCTTAAATGTGTATAACAACTGTGCAACTCTTTAAAACCATAATGCCATGCAATTAGTTAGCTGTCATCAGCAGTGTTGGGCACGTTACTTTGAAAAAGTAATTAATTATAGTTACTAGTTACTTCTACTAAAAAGTAATTAATTACCAGGAAAAGTAACTATTACGTTACTTTTTAAAAAATTGTTCAAATATGTCAAATTACTTGGCTGCCCCAGTCATACTGGCCTATAGTACTATAGTGGAACAATAAAATACAATAGATGAATAGGAATTGAACTTTTTTATTCTATTGAACAGGCCACAACTGGCCAACACCTTTTGGGCATCTATTTCAGTTCAGTAAGTGCAGGTGCCTATCAGCATGAATGGAGAATGAGCCCAAACTGCACATAGGAAGGTCATGGCGACAAACAAAGTATACCACACAAATCCTTTAAATGTGAATCTGATTCGATTGGTATATATATCTCCCCATAAAGTTAGAACAAGGCATTAAAAAAGGCAAAAAACAACAACAACAACAACAACAACAACAAAAAACCCAAAACAAAACAAGGCAAAATAATAATAATATTAATAATGATAATAATAATTTAGCACCTGGGTTACAAATTCACAAAAAGAGTACAGAAATGAAAATTACAGAAACCCTAAATGCCACAGTATGTGTCATCTAGCCAGTGACAGGCAGAATGATAAGAATCACTTCACTGTCATGGTTAACAACAAAGTGAGGTAATAAAGTAAAATCCGCCTTTTGTCCGGGTGGGAAATTGAACCGAAGATCTCCTGCATGGCAGACGGGGGCACTATCCGCTCTACCATCGGGAATTGTGTTCCTCAGGTATTGTTTGGGCTTATTCTTCATTCATGTTGATAAATTACGAAAAAGCAAAAAAGTCCGATCGGTTTGAAAATTGACAGCCGGTTTTTTTCTCGCAGTTTCTCTGCGCCACTTTTGCGTTTTCTCTCCATCTCAGTAGATCCTATGAGATAACGTTCGACCCGTGTTGCACTGCACACCGGCGCACCGAGCCACAGGCTTGTGATCTGATTGGGCCAGCCCCGTGTCAGTGAAGAAAAATAACCAATGGGCCGCAGAGCAGCGTGTCTCAGGGGCCGGCCCGGTGCTGAGTAAACAAACTCTTGTAATGACTTTATTTGCCGAAATCATTATGCAGGCGGGACCAAACTACGCAAAAGGGGTTGTTTAGCAATGTGATTGGGCCAGCCCAGTGTCAATCGGGCCGCTGATCTACTGATCTTACGGTCAGCTATTTCAATAATAATAATTAAAAAAAAAAAAGTGTCGGGGGACTGTCGGCCCACTTAGCACATCGGCCCACCGGGCAAATGCCCAGTGTGCCCGATGGCCAGTCCACCCCTGATCGTCAAAGATGCCGACCTCTAGACAAACGTCACTACTTTTTACTGCTAAATTGAGAAAATCTACCACATTGTTGTGTTTATAATACTTGGCAATCATTATAAATAATTATGATATGATATTGGGGGGGTTGTGGTGGCTGGTTTGGATTATTGGGTGGGTTGCAACCCACCCATCCCCCCCATAAATTACGCCTATGCACTCATGTAAATCTACACTGATATGGCGTGTGATGGGCGGCTTACAGGGCAAGACTTTGGGGCTATCAGCACGACAGTGGAAACGCGAATGCCTTTTGTTCTCGTGGTTTGAGCCTGCAGGCCGTGAGCACCGCCTGGCTCGCGGTGGAACGACGACTCATGTGGCCTTTTCAGCTCGGTGCCACCAGGATAGTCCAGTCATTTTAGGCCAAAACTGGGGTCAATCTAGGACAAATTGCAAGAGAAGCAAACTCAACTGGTTTTGTATCCTCAGTTTGTCCTGAGTGAGGGGAAAAAAGTCCCAAAGTCCCAAGAAAAGTCCCAAGAAATCCCATTGGTGGAAACTATATATACAGGTTACTATATATACAGTAACCTTTTAATTCACTGTTTAAATATCTGTTCTGACATTTATTCCTTATATTCCTTATTAGCGCATATCAAATCAGATAATGTGTGATATGCATGTGTAAACAGAATAATTCAAAGAACTTGTAATTGACTTTTTTTCTTGTCTCTGTGTGTGTAATCATCTTGTGAATTTTTATAGTGATATCTGAAAGTAAAATGTTGAACCCCTTTCCCCTGTGTGTTAAAAACAGTGTTTTTTGGTAATATGTGGCCATAAATAGGTGATTTTCAAAACTTTCCACCAATGGGATTCCTTGGGACTTTTTTTTCCCCTCACTCAGGACAAACTGAGGATACAAAATCAGTTGAGTTTGCTTCTCTTGCAGTTTGTCCTAGGTTTTTTCATAAAATGACTGGTGTCTCGGTTGTTGTGTTCTCTTGGTTCATGGAGAACTTGAGTCCGTTTAGAGCACATGGAGGGCCAAGAGGCTGCAGGTTCTCATTCCAACCAAAAACTCCATCAGATGATTTCACCGATCCCCTCGCCTGCAGGCAGAGGGAAGGGACTAATCAGTGAAATCACCTGGTGGAGGTCTTGGTTGGAATGAGAACCTGCAGCCTCTTGGCCCTCCATGGCTCATGGTTTGACTGATTTAGAGCTTTAAGGGATGAAGGGGAAGAGTGCTCCCTTTAAACCATGAGGTTTAAAGGTCACTTGTTTCAAGCAAATTTTCACTTGAAACGAGAGACAATTGTCTAAAAACAAGTTACTTCTGAGGTGATCATGTCTTATTTTAAGTGTAATGAGATATTTTGACTAGAAATAAGACATTTTTGACTTGAAATAAGACAAATAATCTTGGTAAGATTTTGAGTTTTTGCAGTGCATTCAGCCCTCCTGACGCTCTGAGGAGGAATCTGGTCCGGGACCTCGGTCAGCACCGATGTTCGGCCCAGATTATCTAGAAACAGATCCAATCTCAATCCTCCCGACGGCTCACAGACTCATCAGAGCTGCGCTGATCATTTTCACGTTTGATATTTAGGATTTATAATCTGGATGATTCCGTCACTGCTCTCCGAGTGGGGCCACAGCAGCCAGAGACAGAAACTCTTCAAGGAGACGGAGGTGAAGTGAATGAGAGGAGATTTGAAATGGCGACTGCAAAGAAACACGACTGACCCACAGAGCCGGGGAGAACTGACCTCTGCAGGAGAGAGAGAGACTTTCCCCCCACTGGCTTGATAATCTTACCATCCTGCAGTCTGCGAGGTGCCGTCATTTCCAAATCTTGCAGTGTGTGCATGTTTGCGATCAGGGAGGGGAACATCTGTGGAGATGTTCATGAGGTAGGATTTTCAAACTGATCTCAGCGTGAGGGGGAAGCAGCGGGAAGCGCTTGAGACCGGCACTGATTTTGGCAAAGCTGGAGAGGAGAAAACATGGATGCTCTGCGTCACTTTGGTTTTTGGTTTATTGCGTCTCAAAAAAAACGAGTCCACAAAGCACACGCTGGTTTCAGGATTGTTCAAAGAAGCTGAGAATCGCGTGGTGCAGGTTTAAAGATGCTGGCGCAAAATATCGGCTCTCGGTGTCGTCATCGCCCTCGCGGGTCAATCCCTGGCAACTTCGCTGTTCCCCTCTCTCCCTCTCTCTTTCTCTCTCTCTCTCTCTCTCTCCGTCAGTAGGTAAACTGTTAGCCAATGCCTCCCAGATGTGTGCAGGATCTTCTGGGGCAAATAAAAATCGGCCTTGTTGGCCCTCAGATATGGCATGATGTCACTGTCATTGCATGTACCAGCAACCCAGTCCAGTCACAGAGAGACAGACAGACAGACGGAGAGACAGAGAGAGAGACAGACATGAGGGTTGGGATGAGTAAAGCTCCCTGGACGGCGGCGGCGGCGGCGGCGGCGGCGCTGATGGACGTGAGGCGGAGGAATGTCTGAGGCTGCAGGTGGTCTGCGAGCTCGCCGGCCTCCTCGCAGCCTCCTCGCTCACTCAGCCTCCACTTTCTGCTTGGAAAAAGCCTCGTAAATTTCTGTTCTGTTGGCTAAAACCTTTTTTTTTTCTCTTCCCCCCCCCAAAAAAATCCTGGTTGTTGGATTCCTGTGCGGCTCAGGAGACTCAGAAGTCCCAGTGAGTGTGCGCTGAGTGGAGTAATGAATTTGCAGACAATAAAACACACACACACAATGGCCTCATATCTTCAGGTTGGCTCGGTCTCTCTCACTTTTATCTCTCTCTCTCTTTTATGTTTTTTTTTTTTGTCTCTTTTATCTGTGTGCATTTGATTCCCTGAAAAGCACTTTGGGCTGGAATGAATATGGAGTAAATAAAATAAGCACATAAATACTGTAAGTAAAATAAAGCTGTCTTAATTTGTCTTGATTCGATTCGTCTCGCGATGCCATAAAATAAATTTGACTCGGTTTGCGCCGAGCTGCAGCTGAACGCGCTCTCTGGGACCGAGGCCGTGCAGATGAGTGGAGGCGCCGCCAAAAAATCACTGCTTCGACATGCATGTTCATGTTTTCACCGACGGCTTCAGGGTCTGACTGTCTCGTCTGACACACAACGCAGAGACGAGGCTGTGGTTCTGTATTAACAGGCTTTTATTGTGAAGCTGCATCAGCGGCTTGTGGCTGGAACACCAACGATTCGCTCTTTCAGACCAGCAGGAAAAATCAGGAGGAGAATGAATGGCGCTCTTGCCTCGTTGAGTAACTGTGGATGAAATGCCCTTGAGCAAGGCACTTACCCAAGGACACGTCCAACTGCTCCGCCCGGGATCGTCTTACATCTATTTACAGAAAAAGAGTGAAATTTAAAGATAAAACACAATTACTAAAGTTACTTAAATACAGTTGTCCCTCGCTATAACGCGGTTCACCTTTCGCGGCCTCGCAGTTTCGCAGATTTTTTTTTTGTGCAATTTTGCATGCAATTTTTTTTTTTTACTGGACTTATTTTTCTATGAAGGTTTGAACTTCATAGAATTGACTCGTATGGTGTTTGTGGCTCGTATTGAGTATACGAGCCACAAACACCATACAGCAAAAATTGTCTAAAGAAATAAGTGAAAATACAGCTACACATTACTGTGGTGCTGTAGTTTTACTGCAGCTATAAAATCTTATGAGCAATTATGATGCAGAGTGTATATAAGATGACTTACATCACTTCTCTAAATAAACTGAAAATGACTGAGATTTAGCACAACACAAAGGATCAGCTAACTAGAGCATGGTGCCATATTGACAGGAGCCATCAATCAATCAGCATCATCATCATCAAAAAAAACCAATATTGCACAATGCACATCAAACCTATCCCTATAAAGCCTGAACTATGAAAGAATCGGCAGAAAATTCCAATTTTTTGAGACTGAAATTTAGTCCTATAACAAAATGTAAAAGATTTTTCAAAAAATATGTCTTTATACGATTTTTCTGTTCTATCATATTTGATAAATAGAAAATAGAAAATGCTGATAACAGCAAATGATCAAAATCATAAAAAATTACATATGCCTTATAATTTATTCTTTGAAAAAAATGAGAGTTTTGGCCTTTTGTTTAGTGAGTGTTTTGGATACTGGTTACATAACAAACAAACAAAAAAAAAGAGTATGTATGTTGGTATGTATGCTTCTTGTATGACAGCTAGCATGTACTTTATGTATATATGTGCACTCAGGTACACACTTATGCATGTATGTATATGTAAACAGTAGAATTATTATCTTATATGTGTTTTGTTTGCTTATCGTTATTAAGGATTTCGGGATGAAACAGAAATGAAATTGATTGCAAGGGTTGAGCAGCCATAAGCTTTTGCTTCAGCCGAAAACCTCACACACTTAAACTGCACACAAACTACAGCCAGCAGGGGGAGACAACACAGATTAAAAGAAAATAAAGTCCTGATGGGGACAGAAAAATTAGGGAAAACCATTTTATCGAGTCAAGTTTTATCCCGTTTTTTTTTTTTTTTTTTTTTTTTTTTTTGCAGCAAGTCCTTCAACCCAACAACCACACACGTCGTCTGTTCCTTACCTTCTTACACGACCATCAGGGGTGTTTCCTAAATTAGCGCCCCCCACAGGCAGCAGGAGATCTGCCGCAAGCTGTGGTGCACATGTACTGGGTTAAGGGTTAGGGTAAGGTTGAGGTTAAGGTTAGGGGACCTTCGTCGTCATGGCGACAATAATAAAGATGAAGAGACGAATGAAACAAAACACACAGAAACAAACGGCAGACTCGTCTCACGTGGGAATGCCACTTGCCTGTTATACCACCGCACCACCACTAGGGGTCACTCAACTTTAGAACATAACTATGGGTCGTAATAAGCTGCTGGTGCACACAAACTGGGGACTGTATTTTTTTTTTTTTTGGTGGAGGACAGTCTCGTTTTTTGTGTTTAACCACCGTGTCACCACAGGGGGGCGCTCTGGTCCCATAGCCAGCCTGCGCAGTGACACAGCGGCAGTGCTACGGCAGAAAGTAGTTCCACCGTTTTGGAAACCAGCAGGCTGAAAAAAGCATCTCACTGCAGGGGCGGAGCTCATGCACCAAAGTTGTTGGATGGATCACACACACACACACACACACACACACACACACACACACACACACACACACACACACACAGAGCAGCAGATTTCTGGGTAAGAACAGGGGTTAAAGTGGACCGGAGCTGTCTGGAGCTCAGCTCCGGCAGATGAGCCGACACTCGGCCGTGTCATCAGGGGACACTGGGCTTGAGATTGACACACACACACACACACACACACACACACACACACGCTCAGCCCACACATCCCATTTCTCACGCTATGAATCCCCAAGTCCGCTGTCCCCCAACATTTATAACAGTCAGATGTGATGTATGGCCCTCACACACACTGCTGGAGTGTGTGTGCTGGAGTGTGTGTGCTGGAGTGAGGCTGAGCTGGGAGCGCGACTCTGGCAATACGCCACGGGTTGCCATGGTAACAGTGCAGCGCGCCGGCTGGACTGGGTTCAGTTTTACAGCAGAGGAGACAGGAGACCCCGCCCACAGCGAGGACGACTCCTGGACACTGAGGTTCAGCTTTTCCCACGTCTTTTTATTTACACAGTGTGTACGGTGGCATTAAGTACACACACACACACACACACCTCCCACCCCCTCCCCAGGAAATAAAACATCTAAGACAATAAATGTACACACATGAGCAAAATAAAAGAATAAAAATAACGGTAAAGTTTCAGCTCATGAAAATAAACTTACATGTAGACCATCCTGCAGACGCTCAGAGCCCACAGATAGAAATTAATCGTGTTACACTGGGGGCCACGTGTGGCACCGGGGGCCACATGTTGCACCGGGGGCCACATGTTGCACTAAGGGGCCTCATGTTGCACCGGTGGCCTCATGTTGCACCGGGGGCCACATGTTGCACCGGGGGCCACTTGTTGCACCGGGGGCCACATGTTGCACCGGGGGCCTCATGTTGCACCGGGGGCCTCATGTTGCACCGGGGGCCACATGTTGCACCGGGGCCCACATGTTGCACCGGGGGCCACATGTTGCACCGGGGGCCTCATGTTGCACCGGGGCCCACATGTTGCACCGGGGGCCACATGTTGCACCGGGGGCCACATGTTGCACTGGGGCCTCATGTTGCACCGGGGGCCACATGTTGCACCGGGGGCCACATGTTGCACCGGGGGCCACATGTTGCACTAAGGGGCCTCATGTTGCACTGGGGGCCACATGTTGCACCGGGGGCCTCATGTTGCACTGGGGGCCACATGTTGCACTGGGTCCTCATGTTGCACTGGGGGCCTCACTGGGGGCCACATGTTGCACTGGGGGCCTCATGTTGCACTGGGGGCCATGTGTTGTACTGGGGCCTCATGTTGCACTGGGGGCCACATGTTGCACTAAGGGGCCACATGTTGTACTGGGGCCACATGTTCCACTGGGGGCCACATGTTGCACTAAGGGGCCACATGTTGTACTGGGGCCACATGTTGCACTGGGGGCCTCACTGGGGGCCACATGTTGCACTGGGGGCCTCACTGGGGGCCATGTGTTGCGAGCAGTCGGTGAGGCTCACACACACCAAGTCAAGTCAGCTGAAGTCTGTCATCGCTGTGATGATTGACAAGCAGCATCTGACCAATCAGGGCTCAGAGCCGGGAAGCAGGAGAAGAGAAGAGAAGAGACGCCATGAAAAGAAAAGACAATTTGAATCCTGATGCAAGCAAGAGAAAAAAAAATAATAATAATAACAGAAGAAGAAGAAGAAGTTGGTGCTTCATCTGAAGGTGGGGATGCTGTAGAAGTCAAAACCTCAAACTTTTACCTATTAACTGGCGACCTAATTAATTTTTCATTTCAGATTTGTGTTCTCATTAGTAAAGATTGTTGTGTTACATGTCGTTTTGTGGGGCCTCGTGGGGCCCTGCAGCAGCCGGCCGGCAGCTCACACTCGTGTGTTTGTTGCCGCCGGCTGACAGACTCAACCTTTTTTTTTTTTCTGCACCTTGTTGCTACAGAGCGAGCGGCACACTCTAAACCCTCGAGACGTCAATCTCAGTGCGGATTTACGCCGCTTAAATAAATAAAATAACATGAAATGAAAACATGATGCATCAGTGCACACAGTCACACACTGACACGGCTCCTGATTTCTACTGAATCAACATTTTTCACCTGTAGCCTCTGGTTTGATATAGAGATGAGCACCGGCTGTGTTTGTCTCCCATGCATGATCATAATGTAGGAGGAATAAAGCTGACATACATTAGTGTGGATGTTTTACTGTTTATTCTTCTATATATTGGAGGGGTTTGGGTCTTTATTGTGAAATCAAACTGAATAAATTTGCCGTCAAAAAAAAAAAAAAAAGTTTTGAGAGCAAAACTATCGACACTGAAATCAAAAAATGCTTCATGGCATGTAAAATGAATTTGTGATTAAAATGTGAATCTAAAACTTCTGTTTGTGAGTGCACAAGATTTGCTTGTGAATTCAAAAGTTTTTTTTTTTTTTTTTTTTTTTTGTTTTGTTTTGTTTTGTTTTTTTTATGAATCCAAAACTTTGGTTCGCAAATCCACAAGTCTTGGTGGCGAATTCAAAGGCTTTTGTTTGAAAATCCTAAAGTTTTTGGTTGTGAGTCTGAATCTTTTGTTTCCTGCTGAGCTGAATGTTGAGAAAAAAGTTTGAATGGTACAAATTGAATTGGAACTCGGAAAAAGAATGTGACTGTCTGTGTTGCGGCCGGCAGCGATTTCATTTGATTTTAATTTTGTTTATTTTGTTGTTTTTGTTTTAATTTAAGTGCTTTGCAAATTGATTTTTTGGGATAACGGGGCAGATTAAATAAGATTATTCTTCTTTCTGCTCCCTTTCATTCAAGATTTGGGAATGCTGTGCTTATAGTCTGTTGTTTTTGTTTTTTTTTTCAATGAATGAAATAAAATAAATGAAAAAATAAAATAAAAATAAAGTTGAATCTCGGGGGCGGGGCCTACACTGAAAGGCACGTTTCTATTGGCCAGTCTCGACGACTTGAAGACATCCTCAGTTATAATGTCGCAGTGTTAGCGCCACCTTCTGGACAGGAGTGTGGCCTACGATAGAATGAGCTGTGTGACCTGTGACACAGTTTGCAAACAAAACTCCTGGACTCCTGGAACGTTTTAGATTTGCATTTTAATCACAAATTCATTTTACTTGCAGTGAAATCTTTTGCTATCAAATTATTTTTTTTATTACAAATCTGTTTGATCACATCATGAACAAACAAACAAACAAACAAACAAACAAACAAACAAACAAACAAAAACACTCCACTTTCTGTCCGCTCAGACAAATAAAAAAAAAAAAACACTTTGGACAGCAGGTGTGACTTTTTAGGACAGACACTCCTCCTCTGCATGTCAACGCCTCAACCTGTCTGCAGTGTCAGAGGTCAGAGGTCAGAGGTCAGAGCAGTTGACTGCAGAGTGTGTCCTGTGAGCCAAAGGTCAAAGGTCAGATCCCTGAAGCACCAACGTGTCCAGCTGAGGTGGAACGAGTACAAACTGCTCCTTAAGTAGAAGTAGAAGTACTGTTCCTCTACTGTTATCTGACTGCAGTAGAAGTAGAAGTACTGTTCCTCTGCTGGTATGTGACTGCAGTAGAAGTAGAAGTACTGTTCCTCTGCTGGTATGTGACTGCAGTAGAAGTAGAAGTACTGTTCCTCTGCTGGTATGTGACTGCAGTAGAAGTAGAAGTCGTGCAGTAAAAATGTCCTGCAGTAAAAGTCCAAAGTGTCTCATGTCAAATGTCCTGGCAGTAAAAGTGACTGAGCTCCTTTTTCCAAACAGTAACTGTGTTAGCTGGGATCTTTTCCATGCAGTTAGAAAAGGAGGAGAGAACACGCTGCACACTGCATGCTTTTAAAGGGACATTACGCTAAAACCTGAAGTGAGGACCCTGTAGACTCAACTGCCAAATTATGCTGGTTGAGTTTGTCACTGATCATCTGTTCTCTGTGATGGATCTGATTTAAAATGTAGTGAAGGACAAAAGTCAAACAAAAATGGACTGAAGTCAAAGTAAAATTATTATTATACTCCAATAACACTCCAAAAATACACCAACAAGTACAGGTACACAAAAAAACTACTCAGTTACGGTAATATGAGTAGATGGAATAAGTCACTTCTGCCTCAGGCATCATGTCTGACCCGGGTCCCGTCCTCTCCTTCTACCCATAATGCCTTCCAGGGTCGAGGCCACATTTCAAAAAGTGAGGCAGGCAGAAAGTTCAGGAGAAAGAGGCTTTGTTTGTTTGTTTGTTTGTTTTAAACAAAATAAATAAATAAATAAATCAGCGGGTCACTTTCAATGTTACAAACCCACTGAAACCCAGGAGCTTTTCTGAAAGTTTTATTTCACCTTTTTAACAAAATTAACTTTGTTTATTTTTCTTTTTCTTTTTTTTTCCACCAAAATTCTTAAAGGTAAATTTGTGGCAGTTACCTTTTCTTGTTTGGTTTATTATTATTATTATTATCATTATTATTATTATTATTATTATTATTATTGTTGTTGTTGTTGTTGTTGTTGTTTTAAATTAATTTCCTCCTGATTTTTCGGAGCCCAGTCTCCTCAACATTACATTGCCACACAACTAACCTGCATCCTCAGTTCTGTTTCGGGGGAACTTATTTTTGTTGTGGATGTCGTTTGTTTTTAATGTTTGTAAAATCTTATTTTCACGGCCGCGCTCGGATGCAGGCGGCCTGGTGAACGGGTTAAACCACCGACGTTCACCAAAGCGCCTTGAACTTGAGTCGACCATGAAGAAATAGCTGTGCTTGTTTTTTGCAAACTTTATGCTACAATACTATAAAAGTGTTTTTTATCCCTATCCCTAACCCTAACCCTAACCTTAGCCAGGTGGTTTTGGTGGCTAAGGAAACAAAAATGGCTAAAATGCTGCCTGACATTTAACACAACAAGATATGCTGATTAGGAATGTATTTATGTTACGTTGTTACTGTGCACCAACCTCTTGGAACATTTTGCAGAACACACTCCTGTTTGACTCTTCCATCCTTCCCGGCCATTTTAGGTCACTACTTGCAAACTACCTCGCTCCTGTATGCAATTGTTTTTAATGTTTTATTTTAAATATTTTAACACTGAATGTATCTGATTGTGTATTTTTCATGTTGTATTGTGTATATACTTTTTTTGCGGTGTATGTCGACCTCGACATCATTGTAAATGAGGGAAACCTCAATGATCTTCGAGGCTTTAAATAAAGGTTTGTTTGATTGATTGATTGATTGATTATGATAAAAAGTACATATTTTAGGAGACAGGGTTGCATTTTTTGGGGTCACTTCTTGCTAATTTGCTTGTTGCTTTTTCAAAGAAGTCAAGTCAAATTTGCTCAGCTCTCAAAGGTTTAAATAATTTGTGAACAGCAGGCCTACATGGAACATAATTTACAATACATATTAATTATTTGGTGACTGGACTATAAACCATAACAATTTAGAATATGTCTTTATTGCCACTGTGCAACACAACTGACATGCAGTCATTAATGTGCAAAAGAAAAAAAACAAACAATAAAAACAATGCATCTAAAAACTATGAAATACAGTAAATAATTTAGCAGATTCTCAAAGGAGGGGAAAAACAGTGGACAGTGAATCTTTACAGGATGTTCTTGCTGTGTTTGAGGTGTTTGGGGACGTTTCGGGTGCCACTAAGAGTTCAGATGGTGTGACTGTGACCGGGACAGGCTGGCCGGCGTGAACACGGCCTGACTCTCCGTGGGTCTAAACGGCCGACATGTGAAAAAAAAAAAAAAAAGCCCCAACCTCCAGCAGAGGGGCTGACGTCATCCTCTAATTGATGATGTTAATGCCTCCCTGCGAGCGCCGGGTCCTGCAGAACCGAGGCAACGTGGCAGATCAACACAGCTAATGAGTCACGGCTGGCTGTGCGCGCCGTTACTGGACTCCAAGGACTGTGAAGCCCACCCGTCCAAAATAAATGGTCCTGCTACTGGTTTGGAACGATTTACGCGCCGTTATTATTATTGTTATTATCAGAGAGTCGGCTTTCATTACGCCGAGTGCCAAAGTTAATCAAACCATCAGTCACACGGCTGCTGGCCTTTGGGTCTGCGGCTCCGGTGAGGAAGCCAGGGAGACGATGCGGAGGAAAACCGACCGAGCTCAGTTTCATTCATTTGAGAAAAATAGTTTTATGCTCGAAATTAATAATACGGCTACAGCCAGGGGCCAAAAACGCTCTGTTACCACTTGGCTGTCGGGGAACTGACATCCACCACTGAAGGACAGCCAGATTGTTTTTTTTGTTTTTTTTGTTTTTTTTTTTAATCTGTGGGCAGTTAATATGGATAATAACTCATGTAAGTAAACTCATACTTTATTTATTTACCTCTATTTAGGGCAGAGGTCATTATTTATATATAGGATTTCCATGAAAACGGCATCTTTTCCATGAAACAGAAATCAACATATTTTTTTTTTTATTTTGGTTGTTCAGCAGTTGTTTTATCTGAGTTAAGCACTTTTTTCATCATCACCTCACCCACTGGCATTTAAAAAACTTCCATCATTTGGTTTAATTTTGTCACGTTGCGTATTTTACGAGCATGCATCACTTTTTTTTTTTTTTTTTTTTTTTTTTTTTAAAGCAAACCCAGGAAAGACATCTCCTGTCAGCTGGATCGATCCCTCAGCTGCCAGTAGGGGTCAGCATAGCTCTCCACAGAGTTTGCACAGAGAGAGAGAGAGAGAGAAAGAGAGAGAGAGAGGGAGAGGGGTGGGGTCGGGGTGAGGGGCTGATGGGTAGCGGTCCACAGTGATATCATTTTCCATCAGTTCTCCAGCCTCGAAACCGACTCCCTCCTCGCCGAACGGAGGAGAGGAACAATCTGACAGGCAGCAGCAGCGGTGCAGATGAGCTGAGGAGGAGGAGGAGGAGGAGGAGGAGGAGGAGGAGGAGGAGGAGATTTTTCCACTACCACATTTCACCTCTGGGCGACCGCGTCTGGAAAGGCAATATCTCCAAAGAGGTCATCAGTCAGAACGAGCAACACTCGCCCCCGAACGACGGAGTGCCAGTGATTCCTGTCTGGACTGCAGCACGCCGGCTTAGAACAAGCACACTTTAGCCGGCAGGGAGAACAGTCTGTGTGTGTGTGTGTGTGTGTGTGTGTGTACCTCTTTATCTAACGCACTATTACAGACGAAGCCCCCCCTCCCTCCTCCTCCCTACTATAAAGAGCCCACAAACCACTTTCATGCCTCAGCGTCTTGGATCGGCAGCTATTACATAAGAACAAATTGTTGATCGGTGACGAATTCCTCCACCACGTCCAAATATCGAGAAAAAACCGCTCACCATTTCCCTTAATGGAGAAATGTTTCCCCCCCGGTTGTCAGGATGAAAATGCAAATGCGTCACTGCTCTCTGGCTGGGAGTCCGGCGACCAAACACACCTCGCAGTTTACACACCGCATCTGCGCTGACAGCTGGGCCCCGGCTCTGCGGCCCGGCCCGGCCCGGCTCCTCCGTCCCACCAGGACACACACACACACACACACACACACACACACACACACACTCACACTCAGAGGAGCAAACAAATGTTTAGAGAGCTGATCAGTGTGAGGCAGGGCTGCAGGAGTAAATCAATTAACCAGCTCATCGATCAGCAGATTAAAGTCTCCAGTCTCGGTCTTTAATCCGGAGAAAAGAGCAAACATCTGCCCGTCCCAGTGGCTCCACTGACTCGCTTCTGTCTTTTATATCTTTATAAAATTATTACTTTGGGTTTTTTGGCTGCTGGTCAGACTGAGCAGGACTTTTGAAGACATCACTCTCATCACTTCCCACGTCTTTTTTCAACATGTGACAGTCTAAATAATTAATCAGTTAATGAAGAAGTTTAATCAGCGGCTTAACTGACAGACACTGCAGCCTGAGGAGGAGGAAAATGTTCCTTTAGCTCAATAAAATGTTGGCCTTAATGATATTTCAATCTGAAAAATGAAAACCAAGACATGGACTGTGTGACATTTAACCTACAGGTTCAGATCTGTGGACGCAAAGTGGCCGTTTCTGTTCATTCATATGGACACAAATTAAATTCATGTCCATAAACATGAGTTTGCTTTTTCATGCTGGCGGATGAAAAGTAGGGATGGGCGATACCACACTTTTAGGATTTGATACAATACCGATACTTTTTCTTGCATTTTCATCGATACCGATACCGATACTGATAATTTCTTACTGGCAATTTTTTTCATTCAAAATATTATTACATTTAAGACAAATTACATGACAAATACATACCATTTATACCATATTTATTATGGTCAATACATAATAAAACTAAAATTAAAATAAATAACATAAATATGAATGAAATAAGTTAAATATGAACAAAAATTTGCACATTTTCACTTTTCTTGTCAAAAAAAGAAAAAAAGACCGATCTGCCATTATTTTCTGTGTGTTCCTCCGGCTCCCGCATTCGAGCCACTCTTGCTGGCTGTGCTGTGGGGCCGTCACTTGACACGGGCCAGCTCAATACGCCGCCAGGCACAGGGGTGTGTCGGCACATAGTAAGTGAAGTAAGCTATCTAAAACAGCTGAAAGTTATGCATGCACCTCCAGTTCTTATTTGTTAGTATCGATATTTGTTTAAGGAAATTGATGCCAAATGATTAGCGTGTGAGTATCGATATATCGATACCACAGGATCGATACGCCCATCCCTAATGAAAAGCCACCACTCGTGCCAGATGAGCGAAGGTGGTCCTCTTCCACACTTTTAAACTCGGAAATAACTCAGAATGATAATCCGGAGCAGCTTAAGTGCTTTTATTAAATCACCTCAGACAGAGAACAACAAACTCAGCTGGTCTGTGGAGCAACTCACTCAAAATCTGTATTTCACCTGCAGTTACAGCTTTTATTAACTATCTGACCTGTTATGGGGCCAAGATCAAGATGCTTTCTGACAATTTTATTTTTAAATTCACAGTGAATCTTTGCACCATCAGAGCTTCATAATCAGCCTTTGACCCACTTACATAATGTCTAGGTTTAATAATGTAGATTTAATAAAATGAAGACATGAGCAGGTGCCATATCATGAGTACGGTCTAAATAACTACATACATCAGTAAAGTTATTTTCCACAGTGCTTATGGAGACACATTTAATTAGATTTTTTCTTTTACTAGAAAAGGCTAAAACACTTTGTGAAGGAGCTAAATTCTGGTCGATCTAGAAAACCAAACCGAGTGTCCAGGAGGTGGAAGGTCACGCTTGGACAGGAAAACCAGGGGCATCATAGTGGGGGGAGAAACGGGACTGATTACCCAGGGCCACAATGGGGGAGGGGGCCCTCGAAAGGCCTGAAATAAAAAGGTCTTCCTATCGGCCGGCTATACAAGGGCCCAATAAGATTTCTTTTCATGGGGCCCAAAATCCCTGACGGCACCACTGAGGAAACCCACCTGGTTCAGGTTGGAGAGAGGTTCGAGTTAGACAGAAAAACTCAGAAACTGCAGGCGGCGTCGGTCTGTGTCAACAAACTCAGCTCTCAGACTCAAACCGAGGTCAGCTGATGTAAAGCAGCGTTGACTGACCCGTCCTCCACCCCCCAGGCTTCAGATGTGGACTCACACGACCTCACGATGCAGGTACAAAATACAGCACCGACAGAAATACATTAAAAAAAAAATGTCATTAAAAATTCATGACCCTGGAAGAGGGCTGGGCATTTGATCGAAAATTGGTCGAAACCAACATTCAGAGCCTCTAACCTACGGAATCCTGCCCATGTCAGTAATTTAATTTTTAATTTAATGCAGAATTTAATTTAATTTCTCCACTGTGTGTGTTCATGTAACGTCCCCTTAAAAACACACCACCACGTGTGTGTGTGATCCGCCACATCGAGGCAACATGGAGCAACTCGAGCAGCTCGGACCGAATAAAAACGCTGCGTCCGTCATCTGGACATGTTCTGGCTTCAGCGAAGACGACGCCGGACAAAAAGAAGTGAAATGTAAAAACAGTTTGAGCGACCGAAGCTAACACCACCGATTTATTCCAACACCTGGAGAAGATGAACAGAGAAAAGCTCGAAAAAAAGAGACTGACGAGCAACAAGCGCCTCCACAAAGCAGGTTCAGAATATGTTCAGAGTTCATTTGCAAAAACAGATATCTCCATTTCAATTTATTAAACCTTTTTAAACTTTTTTGAATTTTATTAAAATTTACTTTATATTTATTTCTATTTTTTATATGTTTATTTAGTCTGGCATAATGTTTATTATCCTAAATCATGCTTTGTGTGTGTGTGTGTGTGTACTCCAAGCAGTATCAGTGAAAAAGGTGTATTCATTTTAAGAATGGCTTTTATCTGTTTTTGCAAATGAACTCTTCATATTCAATAAATAACCATATGTACTTCATCTGTGTTGCATTCACTTCATTTAAAATCACATGCACTTTCATTAGAAGAAAATATCCCAGCTTTAAAACCTGAGCATATCTACAGTGCACACCTTGAACTATTAATCGTGATATTGATCTGAGGTCAGGACTTTCAGGATTATATCGTGAACCGTGCCGTCAGTGAACGCCTCACACGCGGCAGCGGCTCGGATTCCTCCGCCTGTCGGGCAAAAAAAACAAACGGGCCATTCATCTTTTCTCACTTTTATCTGCTCACATCAGCTCTCGCTTGACAAATGGGCTCCTGCCACTGTTTTGCATCATTTCTCATTTCTCATGTTCGCGCCTCGAGACTTTTTTTTTTTCTTTTTTTTTCGGAGGAAGTGTTTCTCAGATCTCGCCGCTTCAAACAAATGCCTGGATGGAAAAGCAGCTTCTGTGCAACAATGTGGCTGTGAAATCGCTAATAAACCCCCTCAGGAAATCAGCCTCAGCCGCCACAAAGTAAGGTCCAGACCCCCTGCTGCTGTTTTCCCTGCGAGCGTGAACCTGCGGCCCGCCGCCGCCTCCCGCACGCCGCCGCCGTCCACGCTGACCTCACACCGCTCACTTTGTGCACACAGCGCCGCCGCCGCTTCCAAGCATTTCATCAGTGTCTGCTACTGCTGTTTAAACTTGTGCTGACAAATGAAACGGGTTATCTTTATTTTCCACAGCTGTGGGGCACGGAGCGCTGCGCTGGAATCAAATTAATAATAAGGTATGAAGCTGGAACACCTCACATCTCCGAGCCCGGGCCATGCCAAAGATCTGAGAGGTGACAACTCATTCTGTGTGTGTGTGTGTGTCTAAGTGTGTGTGTGTGCTCGGACTTGTTTCGGTCACGTGGAGAGCTGCAGGTCCTGAGCCAGGCATGACTAACCGTGGCTCTGTTAAAGGAGAAAACCACCAAAACACGGACGGTTACGTCGCTTTTCTGCAGGTTTTTCTGCAGTTTTAGTTTTGTTTTGTGAGCTCTGGCTCGAGTTTTCAAGGCCAGGAAAAATTCATTCGACTTACTATGCTTGAGAAAGGTGAAAAAAATATGGCCTGGGGGGAAAAAAAAGGATATTTAAAGTCATTCTCCCTCCCAGGTGTTGACCTTTATTTATCCAGCCTGCAGACTGAGCCTTCAACAAAATACAACCAAAATCTTATTCTTATTGTCTTTGGGGTCAATTTGATCCCATTCAACACCTCTAAATAAATACTTAACATCATTTTTTTTTTTAATTAATGACTTTTCCTAATTTAATGAGGACAATGCATTGGTGTTTCTCTGGGGTTTATTTGAAAATCAACATTTTATTCACATTTATTTTAGTTGTTTTGGGCACTGAGGAACGAGAACACGACATTTATAATCTTCAAAAAACATTTCTCTGCTTTAGGGTCCTGTAGTCGTAATTAAGGCTATTTCAGTAGCCAGTAATAAACATGGAGTACCTGATATGTCCACTTTGGAAACAGTTTTTTATTAAAATAATTTTCTGCAGGGTCAGATTGAGCCCAGGGGTCAAACGATGTTAAACCTGAGTGTGACAAGGTTAGGGTTAATCCTGTATCCAAAGTTCAGCAGGCAGATGTCACGGTGCCAAATGTTGTTTGCTTGATGCAAATTTATTGTCGGAAAAGGCCCACAGGTTACAGTGACAGCATGCAGGATTTGCATATCTCGTCTGCGGTTGAGCCGTCAGCGCGCGATGACATTTTCCTCCCGCGGGGATTTTTGATCCAACAACAGCCGAGTGATGAAACGCCGCTGGAGAAACGGCACGACAGCACAGGCAGAGCAGGCGAAAAAAAAAAAAAATCCCCGCGTTGTAAGGAACAAATGCACATGTATAAAATATTACTGGGGATAACGTCGGCCAGAGAGGTTAATTCACACCTTCTGAAAAATGTTTGACAGTAAACATCTGAACAGCTGGTAAAACAAAAGGTATAATAAATTTGGTGAAATGAAAAGGTCAGCCTGGCTTTGCTCCGTCCTTCCAGAGGAGCGAAGCGGCGAGGTTTGGAGTTTGTGGTGTCTCAAACAGCTGATGCCTTGTTTACCTCGGTCCTGCCCGCACGCTGCGCACATCTCAGCCTTCCTGGCATCTGCTTCTACTTTACTTTACTTTCTTTTTTCTTTTCTTTTCTTTTCTTTTCTTTTTTTTTTTACCACGTCTCAGTTTGCTCCAGAAGAACCGACAGCTTCCCTCAGAGTCTCTTATTTCTCTTCCTTCACCACTTTATTGCTCGTGGGGTTGTTTGAGTCAACAGCTCAACAGGCTCCTCAAAGGACAGAATGGAAGGTTTTTTTTGTAAAAAAAAAAAGTAATGCATTACTTAGTTACACTCCTCGTTACATCACTGATGTGTTTCTCCACAACTCGGCCTGAGCTGCACCGTCATGTACCTGCTGGTTAACAAAAAGTACATTCATTATAACTTGTCAGGCCTATCACCTTTTAACATCTATTCAACACCGATGCTTTAAGGTGGCTGCTCCACTTGTAATAGTTATTGTTAATTGATTGCTGTGTGTTGTTCTTTTTAACTGTGAAGTGTGTTGGGACCATGTTGCATGGTGATTCCACACTCTAAATAAATAAAATTGAAATTGAAAAGACGTTAAACCTGAGATCTGCCCTCGTATCGGCACAAACCCCCGTCCCGACATGAAGGACAGACACATGATGTTTCCCTCTGCTCTTTAATAAAGTGACAGCAGCTCGTCTGACGTCGTGTTTGTTTCTGCACTTCACCGCCACTTTCTTCTCCTTTCACACTACAAACTCTCAGTATCGTGCACGTCTCCACCCTCAGAGGCTGCAGACCGCTCGGCCATTTTGTTCAATTCAATTCAATTTTATTTATTTAGAGTGTGGAATCACCATGCAACATGGTCCCAACACACTTCACAGTTAAAAAGAACAACACACAGCAATCAGTTAACAATAACTATTACAAGTGGAGCAGCCACCTTAAAGCATCGGTGTTAAATAGATGTTAAAAGGTGATAGGCCTGACAAGTTATAATGAATGTATTTTACAGTTAAAAAGTACAACATACAGCAATCAGTTTACAATAATAACAATGAAAGTGAATCAGCAACATTGAAAACCACATTAAAAACATCAATGATAAATAAGTGTTAAAAAGTTAAATGCCTGGCTAAGTTTTAGGGGAGGCTGTAATGTAGTGAGTAAAGGTGGGTTTGTTCTCTCTCCTGCATGAACTCTGGCCAAAGTGAGGTGACGCCTGGCCAGAGGTCAGAGGTCAGAGGTCAGGTGACTGCTGCATGAAGACTGCTGCCGTTTTGCAAAGAACTGAAGAACTTAAGTAATTGAAGAACTTAAGTAACGCCGCAGTTGTTTGATTAGTAACTTTGATTTGTTACTGCATTTAGGAACAGCAACATGTTACGCTACAGAGTTACAGACCAACGTGATGTGATTGCAGTAACCTGTTACTTTTTAACACGTTACCCCCAACACAGTAAATATGACGTAAGTAGTTCTGTCAACCAAACTGGCACATTAGAGTTTAGCTTCTGCAGACGTTTCTGTCGGTGTGATTCTGTGTTGCATTTCTCCAAATCAGGGAAATGTTAAAATTTAACGTTTTGAGGTTTCATGAGGAAAAACGAGTGAAAAACACTGTTCAGAGGCATATGAGGCGTTGGATGGCCCAATCAGTTGAGTTAGAAATCCGTGTGACACCAGAGCCCTGTGCATTTTTACCCAACACTAGCTATTATTATTATTATTATTATTATTATTATTAGTGAATACTGATGTTTCATAAGATTAACCATGAACCTTTCCCAACCTTAACCATGATGACAAACGCTTTCCTCATCATAACACTGCAGCCTCGTTCTGGAGGTTGACGAAACAGACGATTATTCATAAATATTGATAATTCGCTGTTTTTGTTTGTTCACAGAAATGAAAAATGGCAACCGGTCAGGTCATGGAGCTGCTCCGGAGGCAGAGATAATCCAAACATTTTAATCAAACTTCTGGGATTTCTCAATATTTTCTTGTTTGATTTTCCATGACCGTGTGTATCCACAAATCGTAAATGACACAGTCAGCCTTTATTCGATGTAAATCAGAACCACATTTATTGATTTAGATCAACACTATACATCTGCACACTAACCATCTTTTTATTTTGTGGCGGTCGAGTCGATACGGCGGAGGAGGAAAAAGCTTGTCGACTGAGGTTTACGTTTTCTCGCTGTTTTTTGTGTTTTTGTGATTCTGCACTTTAAACCAAACTCTAACCAGCTGACCTGGCTAACTTTGGCTAACTTTGTGTGGCTGGACTGCAGTTTTTTTAGTGGCAGAGTGTTTGGTCTCATAACATTAGTTTCCTTATTTTTGTGTTTTTACTTTATGGAACTTTAACTTTACTGAAAAACGGTGGTTCTGCGGCTCTGCTTGTTAAGGCTCAGCCGGTCCAAAATTTGTACTAAAACAACTAAAACCCTAAATCAGCGCACGTGTGAATCACTGCAGCTTTCACTTTATGGCTCTTTAATCAGCTGGTAAAATAAATCAGCGGAGCCTCAACTTAAAACTGTCTTCAATTAATAGATTTATGACAACAACCACCTGTTTGCTCTCTTCTGACTTTTGGTTTACGATTTTTTTTTTTTTTTTTTTTTGCACCACAAAATTTGCCTTTATGACTTCTATGGTTTGGTGTTGTTTTTCCCTAATAGGAATCTGTAAAACTGACACATCCAGTTAAACACATTTACAAAGCAATTAAGAAAAAAAACTGTTTAATTACAAGGTACTTTACAAAGGAGCAAAGAAAACAATAGATAAAATATATTTTTTTAATAGACCTTTTCAATTGATATGGCTCCTCTCGTTGCCTTTAAAATGCTTTTTGTTACGTCTCACATAAACGAATACAGGCTCAACAAACCCAGTATCTTCACACCAAAAAACACTTTAACAAACACTCAGTTAAAAGCCACACAGCCCTTTACTCTGAGCATCACTGTCGACATTAACGGCACCGCCCATGATGTCACTTCCTCCCGAACCAATAAGACACATAATTGCATCACAATTGTTGTGAGAAAAATCTGTAAAAGCGGCGACAGAGGATTGCAGCTGGCAGTCGGGACGGTTGCACAATTCTTGTGGCAAATGCGTCATCCATAATGATTTGTGCTCAAAGTGTCAAGACGTCTGCCACTTTCATCTGCCTGCAGCTTCACGCCACAGACACAAATCAATCTCTCACACAAAACTTTATTGTCTCTCAGCCTCGCAGCAGCAGTCGGCGTGAAACCGCTGCTGGAAAAAAACAAAACCTGATCTTTCTAAAATCAAAGGCATTAAAGTCAAAAGTTAAAAAGTCAAACCTGAACAGTTGCTAGATCCAGATAAATAACGGGAATCTTAAAGTGGTGAGAAAAAGGGGAAGATTTTTCACAGCCTGACAGCAGAGGGACGTCCAGAGACATGAGGCGATAATGTCCACTGCTCATATCTGTGACGTTCTTCTGGATTATTTGTCTGGATTAGTGTCACATTTTATCTATAATTCCTGAGCTTGCCTGTGTTGCTGTACACATCGTGAGCTGTAGGCCTCTCTGTGCAGCCCGGCATCGAGGCAGAGTGTGTAACAGAGCCAACAGAGGAAAGTGTGGCAGTGTGATGTTGTGTGTTACTCATGTAACTGATGTGTTACCCCCCAAAACACTCAGCTGGACGGGGAAAAGGACAAAATGTTGAGGAGCACACGGAGAGGAGAGCCCACTCCTGGCCGGACAGGTGGGCAACAGGCATCGACCCAGTGAGCAAATTACAGATATTACAGTCATAAAGGAAATGCATGAAAATAGCAGACATTATGACAGCAGAAGCAACAGACACACACAGGATGAGGGTCAAACACAGAGCAGCAGCCAGGACGAGGAGGATGACGATGAAGAGGAAGAAACCTGAGAGGAAGATACCCACACTCGCAGAGGACATGCAACACATGCACATCACACACACACACACACACACACACACACACAGAAGATGGGGGAGGAAGGGGGAGAACATTAGTGGGACCAAGACAAAGAACCAGGTGCAGAAAATGCATTAATGCAGCAAAGCTGGTGGCCAGGAGGTGCAGGAGTAAGAGAGGCCAGCAGGGGGAGCAGGGCCAGGTGCAGCAGGACCAGGTGCAGCAGGAGGAGCAGGGCCAGGTGCAGTAGGGGGAACAGGACCAGGTGCAGCAGGACCAGGTGCAGCAGGGGGAACAGGACCAGGTGCAGCAGGGCCAGGTGCAGCAGGAGGAGCAGGACCAGGTGCAGCAGGATCAGGTACAGAGTCAGGGTGGAGATGGTGGCCACATCCATGCAGCAGACAGCCACACTCTCTCTCTCTCTCTCTCTCTCTCTCTCTCTCTCTCTCTCTCTCTCACACACACACACACACACACACACACACACACCCAGAGGAGGAGGATGGGTTAGTAACACAGAAAACATCACAGTCACAGCTGAAGGAGGAGAGGAGAGGGACTCAGAGTCCAGACACCACACAGATCACTAAGGTTTTAAACAGAGCAAATTTAATTAACCACAGTTAAACAATAACAACAACAACAACAAAAAAATACAATGTAGATGTGGGAATCAGTGGTTTTCAGTCGTGTAATTTGTGGATGCATGTGTGAACATGTGCTGTAGGCCAAATGGAAATCAAGATAAATCTAACAGAATATAAAACAACACAAAACAAAACCGTCCTGGCAGGAGAGAGAGTGAGCGAGCTGCAGTCTGTTACAGCAGCAATCAGTGCAAATCAGTTCAGGTGTGGCTCATCCACCTGGCAGTCAACGGGGTGGGGGTGGGGTCATCACAAGAGGAAGAGAGACTGTGGGACATATAAAGGCTTTATTTATTTTTATTTATTTTGCTATCTTTATTTTTCATAGGCTTTATTTAATGCCTTTAAACTACAGAGGACCCAGGCACTACTTATACAAATAAATTAAAAAATAAAAAAAGGACTAAAAAAAGCAGCAGTGTGAGAGGTATCAATTCCTAAAAACCAAAATTAAACTAAAACCAGTTCCTTCAAATAATAAATGGTCCAGTTTGTGTTCCTCCGTTCAAACAGAGGCACGGAGCAGTGAAGTTCTGCTGTCAGCGTTTTATTCCTGTGGCAGGACAAACGAATGGGATTAATGGAGGCTTTCAGTTCAGTCCCAGAGGGAGCTCGATAAAGTCAGAGCCTGAACTGTGACGGCGGTAATTATCCTGACGAATAACTCCATTTCGTTCTCATTTCGCTCTCCGTGTTCATGCATCGCTGCCCAAATGAAGCCGGAGGATCTTTGCCCTCGTTCCTTTCTGGGCTCCTTCTGTTGTCCCGCGATGTATTTGCTCATGTTCAAGATGTTAGCGTTCGCCTTCTCCGCCTTCCAATGTTGTCTTTCCTCCTGACCTGAACGCGGAATAAATGAGGAAATCAGCTTCCCTCTGTCGGTTCGACATTTTGCCATCCATCATGCTGCAGCCCCTCCTCCCCGTGTCCAATTATCAGAGCGAGATTTCTGTTTTTCTTTCTATTTAGATTAGATTACAGCTCCTAATGAGTGATAATTACGCCGTCAGGATAGGAGCGAGCCGAGTTTCCCTAAAGCACGCCGAGGTTCAAGTTCAGCTCCCAACACTGTAATCAATTAAGTTAAAAAAAAGTTTAAAAAAAAAAAAGGAGTTTTGAGTGAGGATGCACCGGGGAGACGCCGCGCCGAGCGACTTCGACGTGTTTGATGGTCGCTGGATGGAGTTTCTAACAGTAAAAGTATTTTATCGCGACTAAAATCTAAAAATGTCATGTGTTTGTGGAGGGATTTGGACCATCACTTTGATTTGTTCGCCATAATAAAGCATTCAGCTGTAAAATAAAGCAGCCATTTACATAATGGATAGCAATATCCCGTGGTATTATTTTTCTCTTTTATGGCGACTTTGGGGTGTTATTCGTCAGCGTCGAGCCACCCACACACACAGACACACACACACACACACACACACACACATCCAAGAACACATAAACATCCAGAAATACACACAAATATGCACTCACACACACACATGGCCACACAAATACCCATACACACACATGCACACCTAAATAGAAATGTTTCCACACACACACACACACACACACACATCCACATGAACATACACAAATATGCCCAGACATGCACTCACACACACACACATGCAAACACATGAACACAAGCACAACTGTATGCACACAAATGCATACACACACACACACACATACAAAAATGCATGAACTTAAAAAGAAATACACTCAAACATGCACTCACACACACACACAAATGCCTATACACACACACACATACACATATACATGCACACACACACACACACACACACACACACACACACACACACACACAAATAGAAATGTTTCCACACACACACACACATCCACATGAACATACACAAATACACCCAAACATGCACTCACACACACACACATGCAAACACATGAATACAAGCACAACTGTATGCACACAAATGCATACACACACACACACACACACACATGCACATACTGTATATATGCACACACAAACACACATGAATAGAAATTAAAACACACACTTGTGCATTCATTTGCAGACACACACACACACATACAGGCACATGCACATGCACACACAGACACATGGTTATGGTGTATTGTGTGTGTGTGTGTGTGTGTGTGTGTGTAAAAGCAGCTGCATGTCCTGTGTTGCTCAGGTTTCTCTTGTGAAAACTTCCCACACTGACTGTGAGGATCGATGCTCACCACAAACACAAGTGTGTGTGTGTGTGTGTGTGTGTGTGTGTGTGTGTATGTGCTCAGGTCTTCCTGTGGAACATGTGCTGCCCACCTGGCCGGCAGACCAGCAGCCGTCGCACCAACGCTGGTGAGTTCTGGCTTTTCTTTCTCGCTCTCTGTGTCTTCAGATCTGATTTCTCTGCTCGGCTGCTGACAGTCAGATCTTTTCCCCCGAACGGCAAAATCTCAAGAAATCTGATCTGTTCACCTCAGATTTAATCCACATCCTCAGAAATTTAGAAATGGAATTAAATAATCTGAAAACAGTTCATTTATGATTTGCAGTGTTAATTTTGACATCTCATTTTGATTTAGTCTCAGTCTTTTGATTAAAATGCACGTTAGTTTCTCGTCACAGTTTAGTCATTTGAATTATCATTAGTTTTAGTCCAGGTTTAGTCGGCGAAATCAACTGAAGTTTTATATTATGCAAATATTTTTATTCACTTTTTTAAACTGCAAACACATACAATACAATAAAAAAGTCACAGACAGCATTCACAAAATACATAAAAATAAAGCAACAGTAATGACATCAGCATACAGCCGACATAACAGAAAATGTATATATACATACAAAAAAAAAAAATAATAAAAAGTGTCTCAGTGTCTCTAGCTGGGAATTCCAAGTTAAAGTAGTTCAAAAATGGCTGCCAGACCTTGTCAAATTAATTGAAGTTTTAGTCTTGTTAGTTTTAATCAAATGCATTTTAGTGATTTTTCAAATAAAATCAGCACAGTCACTTTTCATCAGACACACACTCACGATTTTAGACGCACTTAGATGCTAACATTAGCAACTTTAGCCACTTTCATTTGCTTTGTTAGCCTCGTTAGCCACCAAAAGTACTTGGTTAATGTTAGCAAAGGGTCGTGGTTAACATTACAAAACACTAGCAAACATTTTCTAATATTAGCTGGCAAACTTAAGCTAAACATGGCACTTGAACTCGGTGGGTTGTGGTGTTTTTCACTCACTTTACGTCATGAAACGTGAAAATGCGACACTTGAACACATCCCTGCTTTGCAGAAATGTAAGCAAAGAAAAACAGCCTCGTCCATCGCTGGCTATTGTGTAGCAGCACACAGAGGTTTGCCATTCACTCCAATTCAAAGCCCCACATTGGAAAAAGACACTTATTTCATGGAGCCCAGATCAGCGCAGGCAAAGTGGAGGGAAAGTTCAGATGATGGATTAGAGGCGCTGCTGGCCAGTGTTGACCCCTGTGAGAAAATCCAAAATGAAGGAACAACAAATCTTATAGTTTCCCATCAGCAGGATTTATCTGACTGTACGCTGGCTGATTACAATAAAGAACAGAAGACGGCAGCTGCCTGGTTGGTGGTAAACAACAATAATAGATAGATAGATAGATATACTTTATTGATCCCAACCAGGGAAATTCTGTTTTTTTAAGAACAACACTTCAGCACACACTTCAACAGGTACAGCCGAGAGAAAGTGAAGTTTGATCCTGGGGTGACCTTGACCCAGATTCTCCAAAATGTAATTGGCTCATCCTTCACTCTTTATCAAGCCCGCCGTGACGTTTCATCCAAATCCCTCTCTCACTTTTTGAGTTATCTTGCTAACTGACAAACAAACAAACAAATAAACAAACAGAGGAGAAACAACATGACCTCCATTAACCCTCAGTGGCTGAGGTAAAAGCTGATGTTATATGTAATGAAATGAAGAGGAAGTTAAGAAAATGGGGAAAACCATCGGATAAAACAGATCCTCGGTCAGTTTGCATCGTTACCATGACAACCAGCATCCGGTCAGCTGTAAATCACCGTTTCGGTCGGCGGTAACGAGCAGATTGGACAAACACACCGGATTCGTCTGCTAATGAACTTCCACATCAGAGAGGCAGGCTCGTGACTGGAGGGTTGCCAGTTTGAATCCCGAGCCGGTTTTGGGGAAAATGTGGGAAAACACTCACCTGCCACTGAGTGTGTCACAGAACACACGCTCTGTTTGTTTGACTCTGCTGGGTCGAGTGTTTCGTCGGCTCGCTCTCGCCACCTCGGTACCAGCTGCTCCGCGTCGGACGCCCGGGACCCTTTGATCTGGCAGCTCCGAAATCACCGAGTTTTCCAAAACAAACTAATCACGCTGTGTTTGTGCGCTGGAATAATCCAGTGAACCCTGGTGCTTATTAGAGCACAAGTGTTGTAGCGTGTATTCTCTGGACACGCAAAGAAACTGCCACTTCTCTCCGTCTTTACCTGCAGCTCTGATACTCATATTTTTTTTGAAAACACTCCCTGGAGACAGAGCTTGGAAGCAGAAATAATCTCATTGGTTGATTTTGTGAGTTGAGAGTTGCAAAGTGGGTTTTCAAGAAGTAAAAATCCTATTAATTTAGTCAAAGTCTGTGTTTGTCCTGATGATCCGACTGTTTCTTGCCCATCAAAGTGTTGGTGATGCCCAAAGAAAGACCATGCATTTTGACTCACTGACCAAGGCTTTGCTGCTGAAACACATCAGAGTTTGTTTTTAAAGGTCGTGCCATGACAATAAAGGCATTTGTTTAAAAAAAAAAAAAAAAAAAAAAAACCTCAAACAAAATCAGTTTGAGTCGAGGAGGAGCTGCTACTCAAACAAATAACTGCATTGAAATTCAGATTCATTGAAAAAAAAAAAACAGGTACAAGGTCAAAGGTAAAGGGGTGAGTGCATAAAGCTTTAGGGGATGAGTCAACTACAAGTCCCACAGTGCATTGCCTCAAGAAATATCTCATCGTCGAACACTCAAATTCTGAAGTTTGGCAGAATTTCATTGGAGATTTGAGCTCAAACAGCTTTCCCTCTCGACAAACTGAGGTTCAGTCCTTTCCACTCTCATGCACGTTCCTGTGTTTGTGGCAACTGGGGAATGGTCTTTATGTGTGTAGGAGCCGCATACAAGTTTATTTTCATTTATACAATAGGGGAGAGTGGGGTAATTTGTGCCAAGGGGCAAGTAGTGCCACCCCTGTTATCTAGAAAACCATAGAAGAAGTTGGTCATGTGACCACATATTTTTGAAGAGGCATCCATTTCACTCATCCTGCAAAGAAGGGAGACACATGGCTTGAGAGGAAAGCACATTTAAGTTCAAAAAACATTTTTTTGCCCTCCAAAGTAAAGTAAATTTCCATGATCAAGGTTTTTTGATTGCTGTGTTTGAACAATTATAGAAAACTTTGAAAACAGTTCACACAGGTTTTAGTACTTTAGTAAGCTACACCACGAGTCTATACAGTTAGCATGATGTTAGCTCAAAACAGCTGGGGGATGCATTTTTTTCAAAATGGTGGGCTTGGGGTAATTTGTGCCAAAGGGCCTGGGGTAAGTTGTGCCAGTGGAACAACTTGTGATTATACACTATATATTACTTTATTGTATTTTATTGTTATTGTACATTGTCTTCTTACCTTTGATCACTAAAACTATTCAGATTCAGGTGAAGATGATTTGCAGGTGCTCATTTTGGAATTTTTATTTTGTTCTGGGTATGTGTTCATGTGGCGCTAGGCCTTGTTATAGAAAAGTGGCCTGTGATCTTGTTAAAATAATAAATAAATGTTAAATAAATAATTTTTTATTGAATTTGTTTTGCTTTTATATAGCATTATCATTTGTGAGATTAAAATGATCTGTTTTACTTCAATTATCAGTGGCACAATTTACCCCAGTGTATTCTCTCTAATGGCACAATTTACCCCACACCGGGGGCAAGTTGTGCCACAAAACCACTTTTTTTTCAAAAGCTATATTTCTCAAACAGTTTATATAAGATCCAAAGTGATTGTTCCCAGGGATGCACAACATCCTAAACTATATGTGCATATTTTAGTTGGAGGCATTACTGTAATCCCCTCGCTTTAAAGGCACTTTAAGTAGAAATTGGCACTACTTATCCCACTCTCCCCTAATATGTTTTCTGTGTATATTTGTGAGTGTGCGTCCTTTATAGGTGCAGGGGGCATTGCCTTATAAATGGTGGGGCATGGCGCAGGAGTGGGAGAAGGTGAGAGAAGCGGCACCGTCATTGACCTCTTTGCTTGTGTTATCCGAGTACACTTTCAGAATAAAAGTACTTTTGGAAGTGCTTTTTAAAACCGCCCTGCAAAACAATGCTTCTTTATCCTCCTCTTGACTGTTTTTTTTTATGTGTTTACTCCATTGTCGTCACTGCTTCACCACCTTCGCTCCCAGCTGTTCCCATTCCAGCGTCAGAGAACCTTTGATCTGACATCTTTAATTTGAAAGGGATGTGTGCGCTCGGCGTGGTCCACCGGGGCAGCGACCGTCCTGTGGCACACAACCTATAAATCAGGATCACAGCCAGAGTCCCTGTCCCTGCCAAGTGCCGTCGTTTCCAGGGAATTTGCAGGGTTGGCATTTGTGCAGAAACATACCGACAACTTGCATGTTAACCAAGTGCAAAGTGACATGTGTGCTACAAATGGCGTGTTACGTAATGAAGGGCGGGGCCGCTGACAGACAGCCGGCTGTAGATCATCCTGCAGACAGAGACGCAGTGGAGAAGACACTGCAAGAAATAATTACCAACTAACATGGAAAATAAAAAATAAAAATGTGTCTTGGCACGTTCAGGTAAAAGAAAAGACTGATAAGGTAGATTTTTATCCAAAACTATCTTCTTTATCTCTAGTTTCTTCTCCAAAACAACTCTACCTGAACAAACTGCTAGCGAGCGAACTAGCCAGTATAAATTTAGCAAGCCATTTCACGCCACAGTTTGCTTTTATTTTATGTATTTATTTATTTATTTTGCAGTTTTATTTGTTGTTTTATTGGGTCTAAAGGGCCAATTTAATGTGATAATTTGCCACCTGGTTGGCACCTGTCGCACACCTGACCGGCTTGGAAGTGTGTGGTCCCTTTTCTTCCCGTACCATCTGTGAGGTTGTTTTTGTTGTCGTTGTTGTTGTTTTGTTTGAAGTCTATAAAGGCTCAAGTCGTGTCGTGCCATCTTGTTTTGTCTGTCGTAAACTCATAAAGCCCCTCTTGTTCATTTAGAGCCCCACATCTCAGCTTATCGTCGCAGATTTTAATTTCACAGCAGCTGAAGCTCATGTTAATTTTCGGCCAGATACTGTATATCACCTTCCTCCTGATCTTCTACACCTGGTTGCTGGTTTTTGTTGCCCACCGTCAGACAGGTGTGTTCAGGTGACCACAACACCAGCTCAGCTCACCAGCATACTGGGCTGAGCTGGTGAACCATCTGGCATCACAAAAACAGAAAATCAGTCATTTTCTTTCTTTCTGCTGTTGCATGAAGAGCTAAAGCTTCTGTACCGCCGGCAGCAGGTGTGTGGTGTCACCGGCCTCAGTGCCCTGACTGTCTCATACATTTGTTTTATGTTTTCTCTTATTTTTCTGTAAAGAGAAAAAGATAAGAGAAGTGAAATCCAGATGCACCAAACGTGTCTTAAACATCTTAAATGTGCTCGTACCCAGGTGAATGATGAATCCCACCTGTTCCCAACCTGGAGGCGGGTCTTATTTGTTATCAGCAAAAGGTAAAGAATACCAGGTTACGCCACCAAAACAAGGTGCAAGGAAGAAAAAAAGGCAAATGTCCCTTTTTGGGACAATAAAATCTGAACTAAAGTGAAATTCTGTTAAATGGAAAAAGACAATGTGATTTTCCAGAGCTACGGGACTGGCATTATAAAACAAACAAATAAATAAATAAATAAAAAATGCTGAGTATTGTCTCACCAGAGTAATGCATGATTGCTGAGATAAAATAAAACTGGTTCTGAATTAAAATGCTGACTAGATAATGTGCGGACAGGACTGTTTCTGAAGCCACAACGGCAACAGAGACATTTATTCTGTATAAACACTAAAAATGTATTTATTTTATTTTTTCAGTGCCTGTCATAGTCTATAGGCTTTTGCTGTTAAACTCATCTACATTCAGTATCCTTATTTTAATAATCTAATCCTTATAATTACTCTAAAACATATAAACATGCACTGATATTCACTGAATGCATTTTTGTATTCAGTGTTGTGGACTGTCACAATAAAAAAAAAAAATCTATCTTGGCAAGAGTTTTCTCAACCACTTGAAAATTTTTCTTTTGCCTCAGAGAAATAGTCCAGTCATTTTATGACTCAAAGTCAAACAAATTGCAACAGAAACAAACTCAATTGATTTTGTATCCTCAACATGTCCTGAGTGAGGGAAAAAAAGCCCCGAAGAATCCCACTGGGGGAAAGTTTCAAAAAAGACAAAAATATAGCCCATTCAAACGCCTATTAACTTTTTTTCTCATGTGAATAGGGTAAAAATTTTAACCTTTAGGTATCACCATGAAAATTGCTGAGTTGATTACTTACCTTAAGACAAATAAAAAATGTATTGCAAGTTTGTTGAAACTGTTGATTGACATGAGCAAATGGTGCATATTTGAATTATGTACACACTAATTTGCATAAATGCTACAACAGATATAAACCTTGGGTATAGCCAGGTGAAAATCTCATAATCAATCCTGTTGACATATAACAGTCAAATACTAAACATTAAGGTCTGAATGGAACCCATTTAGGCTACCAATGAACATTAAGGAAGAAGGAACTTAAAACCAGTCATTAGCAATTATCATTGCAGCATGTCATAACTGCTCCACTAAGGTGGTAGCAATATTGCAAAATGGCTGCCATTTTGAAATTTCTAAGTGGTTGCTTGTCAGGGACCCATGGAGACAGCTCATCCCAATTTTCATGCTAGTATCATAAGAAGACCACTGTATATGCCCTCTGTAGTAAAACTGTGGAGTTTATGCAAATTTATGCAAATTAGCCCATGTTACTAAACAATTTCAAAAAACTTGCAATACATTTTTTATTTGTCTTAAGGTAAGTAATCAACTCAGCAGTTTTCATGGTGATACCTAAAGGTTAAAATTTTTACCCTATTCACATGAGAAAAAAAGTTAATAGGCGTTTGAATGGGCTATATTTTGGTCTTTTTTGAAACTTTCCCCCAGTGGGATTCTTCAGGGCTTTTTTTTCCCTCACTCAGGACATGTCGAGGATACAAAATCAATTGAGTTTGTTTCTGCTGCAAT
This sequence comes from Myripristis murdjan, assembly GCF_902150065.1. Taxonomy (NCBI): domain Eukaryota; kingdom Metazoa; phylum Chordata; class Actinopteri; order Holocentriformes; family Holocentridae; genus Myripristis; species Myripristis murdjan. Next base: position 4,280,237 of record NC_044003.1, on the reverse strand, counting down.
TTGTTTGACGTTGACCCCGTATTTGGCTTAAAATTACTGGACTAAAAAACAGAAATAAAACATTGAATCCCAGAAAATATGAATAAAGAGACGATTCATATAAAAATAAGAGTGAATTTGTTCGTCTGTCACTCGCTTCATTCGGCCCGGAGCGTCTCCGTGGCTGCAGCTGTGCAGCTTAACCCAGACAAATGAACAGTAATCCCACAGCAGGAAGTTGCTGTTAATGGCAGCTTCCTGAGCCGCGCTGTTGCTGTTTGGTGTGACGGGCCTGATTTAGTTTAACATGTCGAGGAAACGATCACACCTGAAGCAATAAAGACACACGTTAACCTCCTCCCGCTCTCCTCCCGCCAGCGGAGCAACGGTAATTACCTCGGATTAATAAAGTTTGCTGTGGAGGGTAATCGTTTCCCCCGTCACGTTGATCCCTAAATAATCCACGGCGCCGTTTCAGTGCCATGAAGGCAGATTTGAGAAAGATGCGGGGGAATCGTTTCCATCTTGAGGCAGGAACTCCTCAGAGATAACCAGGCAGCCACATGTTCCTGTTTCATGTGGATCGCTGGCTCTGGGCTTGACGCGCTCGCTGATTTGAAAGCTTTTCCTGTAAATAGCGACATCAACGCGGATGCCAAACGGCCGCTGGTTGAACCACCACCACGCCGGTTCAGTCGGTGTCGTTTTTCATGGCATCCGGCTGCAGAGCATGTAAAGCTCGACAGAAGCTGCGCACGTTTAAGCAATTTGAGCCCATATAGGAGTCAGAGTCACTGTCGACAACTGTAAATAACAAATGAAAGCCAATTGAACATATGTAATCATGCTGCTCTCTTTCCAGCGCTGGAATATCTGCAGAGATTTATGTCACTCCACATTTGTTCTTTTTTAAGGCTTCTAATCTTTACATTGCTTTGTTTACACTCTCTTTTTGTACTTACATTCCAAACCTGATCTCATCAATCTGTGGACTCATTTAACACAACTTTGCATGTTCAAATTGCGTGCAGTGCACATGCCGAAGACCATTTTTCCGTGCAGGTGACTGGCCCGTCCTTCCCGTTCTGTGGAGAACAGGTGCGTCTGAACAGCTGCTCAAAATATAGAAATTATGTTCGGTCACGTCGGTGTTATTTCAGTGAAACTCGCCGATTAAAATGAATAAAAATGATGGACCTCCTGTCTGTTCTAGGCATTTTCCTGTCCAGTGTTGGAGTTTACGTGGTGACACTGAAGGCAACACCTGGGCGGTTTCAGGTGGTAAATGTAACCTGGTGATGGAGGCCGAGTAAAATCTGGGGTTCGGGTTCAGACAAAAACATGCAGCCTGTCTCATAACCTTCCAAAATAAATATTAAATGATCAGATTATTATTTCAGAAAGCAGCACAACATCTCATACATTATAAAGACGTGTTTAAAGTGACAACAAATCAGTTGTTTTTAGTTAATAGGCTATATAAATGGGCATTTGCCACATTTGTCATGCTGAATGTGCCCATAGAGACTCTCTCCACGCTTTGCTATTGAGGAGTGACTGAAGCATCGGCCAGCCTGTTGGGTTGCACCTGTCCTGTGTGACAGTGCTAATGAAGTCTGTTCAAAACAGAGCCGTTACTCTATAAACCAGATTAATGAAGCGCAGATGCTCCAGCTGCAATCTCAGACGCACACAGATACAGATTAGCCCCCCTACGTGGAAAACAACCTGAGTGACACACGCAGAGCTGGTTATCATGAACCCACCGTCACATCCACAAGTATCAGTCCACCTCCACCTCCACCTGCAGGAGCTTCTCTGAGCTCCATCCTAAACCCAGAGGCATCAATATGGAGTTGGTCCCTTTGCAGCAGAACAGCTTCCACTCTTCTGGGAGGCTTTCTGCCAGATGTTGGAGTGTCTGTGGGAGTTTTGAGCCTTTGTGAGCTCAGACTCTGATGTTGGACCAGAGGGCCCGGCTCCCAGTCTGCGTTCTAGTTGATCCCAAAGGTGTTGGATGGGGTTGAGGTCGAGGCTCTGTGCGGGCCGCTCAACTTCTTCCACCCCAAACTGAGCCGGCCACGCCTTTATGGAGCTGCTCTGTGCACTGGGGCTCAGTCATGCTGGGACAGGAAAGGGCCTTCCTTCCCCAAACTGGTCCCACAGAGCTGGAAGCAGAGAATTGTCCAAAATGTGTCGGTGAGCTGAAGCGTTAAGAAAAACCTGACTTGTTGCAGCGGTGGCTTCCTGTTCCATCATTATTCCAGCAGCACGCTGGAACTCAGTGAGCTCTTTAGAACGAGCCATTCTTAAAAAAAACATATTACCTTCATCACCTTTTTATTTAAATCCACGAAGTTAAAAAGAAAATCTTGAGGTCTGAAATTTGGTCTGTGCATCAGTTCTATGCAAGTTTGGTGAGTTTATTCTAAGAATCTACAAGAAATTGATTCAAAGCCTGTTATCTTGCATCAGATCGACTTGTTGTTTCTTGTTACTTGTGCGTTTACTGTAAAAAAAAAAAAAACTATGAAAACATTTGCTCAGTCTCTTGCTTCAATAAACTGAAATGAAAGTTTGTTGTCTGTGATGATTTCTGAGCTGCCAGTTCAGCACTGACGACATCACCAACATGCAGGTTTAAAAAGGACGCTTTAAACTTTAACCCACTCTTCTTAATTTACTTACTCTTTATGGCAATTAAGCAACACATTAGTTAATATTTATGAACAGTAACTTCGTAAATTAACTAGTTCCTTTCCAAAGTTATTTTCCCCAACACTGTTTCCATCATCCCACATTATTTTACTTTCAAATTTCAACACTCATGTCATCCATCGACCAGGTCAGTGACATTTCTGGTAGTTTGCCACAATGCAGCAGCAAGGTGATGTAAGTTTCAAATTTCAGCTTTTTAAAAAAATCAGACCTGAGGTTTTACATCCAAAGATTATTTTATCAGTTCAGGTCTTTAATTTTGGAAAAGGTTAGGTGACACGTTAACGCTCTTAAATGGAGGAGAAAAAAAAGGCAGAATTCAATAAAGTGCAATACTAAACGAGTGATGAAAACAATAGCGCAAACTGCCAGAAAAATGAGTGACAAATGATGTGGCAAAATGTTTTGACAGTTCATACTCATGACGTCTGAGTCAATTATCTTGACTGACAGCAGGAAAATGATTCAAGTCGACGTTCCACGGTGGCTTGTTCACCCTGCAGATAAGAGAGGGTAGCAAAGGTGTCACTACACTGTTTTCTTAGCAAGTTTCAAGTGTGTGTGTGTGTGTGTGTGTGTGTGTGTGTGTGTGTGCAGACAGGCTGCAGAACTGATGAAATCCAGGAAGCATCGCACAGCTGGGAAACTGCTGGAAGTGTTCGACTTCAACATCAATCCAAATAACCACAACGATTTCACAACATTATATTGTGGCACAGCGAAAGTTCATGTTCAAACAGCCTCGCAAACTGTTTTGAAATGATCTTAGAAAAATATTTGGGTCCTGATTTCACAAGCAGCAGCCATGAAATGACTGCAGGGCTCCGCTTTCAGTTTTCAGGGTCTGAGCTGAAATGCTGGTGAAGGTTTTCTCCTCACTGCTGGGAGTTTAAAACTGACCCTGACTCAGACTGGATTTCTGAGGCTGACACCGATATCAATGAGAAAAAATAAAACAATTTTAATATATCAGCTAATATATGCACAAACACACTTTTTTGTGATGATCCCTCCAATGTGATTATCAAAGACATGCACTGGAGACTGAATATTTGACAGTTTAACAGTAAACTTAATACAAATAGAACTATATATCTAATTATCCTGGTTACACTTGAATTAAGCAAAGAAAAAGGAAAAAAAGTCAATCAGTTATTCATTTCTAAATTACCTAAAGACTCTATATTATGCATTATTGTCTGTAATGAAGACTATTTGAAGACTATTGAAGATTATTTTACAGTTTAACAGTAAACGTCCCAGTCAAACACGACCTCAGTGCACTGATGTCAAATAAACTCCACTGGCAATTTAACAATTATGAATAAATACAGAAAAACACACACACAATCAAAAATCAATCAGTTGTTCATTTGTAAATTACCCAAAGCATCTCTTTGCTGCATTATTGTGGGTCATAAAAAAAAAAAAAAGTTTCATATCAGTGCATATTTGACAACATATTCACCTTTAGTGATAAATAATAAATATTTCCCCTTATTATATCGGTTTTTTTTAATGCACTTTGTTTTATGTGTTTCTTTTATTTATTTATTCTATTTAATTTTGATTTATTCTATTTAATTTAATTTTACATTTCTATTTATTCTATTTAATTTAATTTTATATTTCTATTTATTCTATTTAATTTCATTTCATTTCATTTCATTTCATTTCATTTCATTTAACTCCAGTTTGGGAGTTCCTGTGTGTGTGTGGACTACTGATGCATGCACAAATGGCAAATAAAATCCTTGATTACTTGATTACTAAATCTGTGACCAATACATCAGCCAGGCTCTTGTATCATAGGATGATATTAATAATAATGAACTGTATAATATGCAGGGGCCCCTGATTTTTGCTGGCTCATCATTTTGTGAGCTGATTTGACGTTTCTTTGGCTTCAGGGCAGGAGAGGAGCAGAAACCCAGGTGTCCGACGCAAACTTCAGGGCAAACAAACACAGGCAGCATCTGCTCGCACGCTCCTCACACGCAGGCCAGCCTTGCTAAAGATAGAAAAAAAAAAAAACACAGCAGGGTGAAATATTGCACTCTTCCCCTCCCTCCCTCGGTCGGGCCGTCCCGTGTCGTCCCTGCACTCGAGGCTCTGGCAGCTGTGCGCCGGGCAGTCTCCCCCCACAGGGCATCCACCATGAAAGAGCTGTTTGGACGTCAGCTGTCAGCACTTAAGCTATTAAACACGCGAGCGGCTCGATGAGGGTGAGGCGAGGAGAGCGGACCTGTGTAATGCTGTTTTCCCCCAGCAGGCTGCCCGTGAGAAAAGCCCTCCTCCTCCTCCTCCTCCTCGCCGTCCTCTGCCTCTTTTATCTCAGCACATGTGTGGAGAAGGGAAGAGTTCAAGTGGGGTAAGAGCGGCGAGCACCTGCGACTTCGGGGACGGGGTCAGCAACGAACGCTGTCATCATCAAGTCCAGAGATCATTACAGCAATCCACCTCGAGACAATCTAGCTCCGATAAGGAAAACTGAACGGGGGCAGGTGCTTCACTTCCAAAATGCTCCATCACACACATACACACACACACACACACACACACAAAAAAAAAAGAATAAATCTCCATTTTAACAAATCATTTAGTCAAGATGTTTTTGCTGAAGTGAAAAACAAGCGGAAAAACTTACCACACTTTTGGAACAGGCAGGACGAGGAGCTTGTATCAAGAAAATGACATTTGCTTCAAGAAAATTCTGGACACGAGTTGATTAGCATCGAGCGCGTCCCACTGGCGCTTGTTTGAAGATGGAGCTGTGTTTTTGGGGTTTTTTGCATTGAATAAATCCAATTTGGAAAACATGTTTACTCCCTGAAATTGATCAGTTTTTAAAACCTCTATTATTTCAATGCAGGTATCTGAGAAGCTGGCAATCATTTTGAAAGAGCAGACATCAGTTTTTTTTTTCCAGATGGTTTCAGTTAGTTAACATTTTTTGAGAAAGCCTCACTTGTATTTTTATTTCAGTTCATTAAGTTTTTTTCACACCTTGTTTTCCTTATTTGGTTAGTTTTTGTTAACGATAAAAACCTTGTAGCCAACAAAACAAGCGGTTTGATGTTAGGAAGAGGGAATGTTTAAGGTTAGCAGAATGTTTGTCATTATGGTTAAGGTTAAGAAAAGGTCATGGTTAAAATTAGGAAACATTAACCCCACATAACATAATGGTCATTAGGATGTCCTGAACAGCATTCGGGTTGATTGACCATCCACCATCTGACCTTCCTACCAATACTGAGTTTCTTTAATCTACCTCAGAGTATACAGGCAGGAAACAGACTTCCTATTGAAATACATTACTTTGGGCGTTGTGTTGACTGTCACAAAAAATGATAATTTGTCTCTATGTACATTATTGTTAGGGTCAGAATCTATGGATTATATTTCATTCCTGTATCCCAGCCTGCCGTGAGAGAGGGCTGCATCCTGTCACTCTGAGGGAAATCATCCTTGTGCCTGGCTGCTGAATCAGCCGTTCACATGTGGGGCAGATGTGACGGCCACTACCAGAGAACAAGCTTGTTTACAGCAGCTGAGGTCGCCGCTCTGTGCAGCTTCACACTAGAGTTCTCATCGAGCCTGAAAATTAAGACCCTACCCTAACCGGGCCCGACTGGGCCAGCCCGAGGCCATACCCTACCCTACGAATTAGCCGAACTTTAGGCCCGACAGCCCGACAAAGCCCGAAAAAAAAGAAAGGAGAGGGGGAAAAAAAGATCGCCAAATTCGCCATTATTTAGCAGCGCCGGTGGCTCAAATTCTAGTAGCAGTGAGAGAACAGACATAATAGGCTAGTTGGTGTTGGTGCCAGGTTTATTATTGATAGTCACTTTATGAATGGGGAGCCCATGTCACGTGGTGTGGACGTCACTGACTCACCTCAGTAGTGAAATCAGCTGGTTTGAGAGCAGGTTTTTTTGAATGAGCTGGAGAGAGGGGGGGTGAGCGGGGGAGGCTCACATTTTGCTGACCGCATTGCTAATGATTTTAAATGTTCGGTTCACAGTTTTTAACAATAAAGGTTTGAAATGCAGCATCGGATCATCGCTTTATTGACAGCCAGCCAGCGAGTCAAGCAGGTAAAATTCCCTTGTCTCAGCCTCTCGGTGATATCAAAATGTTTGTTGATAGTCGCCTAATAGTTGGCGATAGGCACCTTCACATGTTCAGTTGTTCATAAAACATGCTAAGTTAATAAAGTTACTGTAATTCTGCACAAAATGGTCCAACCCTACCCGAAAATGTCGGGTAGGGTCGGGTTCGGGCAGAATATGAGAACTCTACTTCACACGCCAAGGCTGAGGCCGCCGCTCTGTGCAGCTTCACACGCCGGCTGCTCGCAGGGAACTCAGCGAGAGGCAGCTGACGGAAACATCCTCATTTCAGAATTCAGAAATTCTGTAAATGTAAGTGAAATCAAAGAGCTGCCGAGAGCATGTCTACCCAAAGCTAAAGAGTGACACACACTTGAATGCAGATATATGGACATGGACTACATGGACAGAATATTGGACCACCTGCACATTACAGCTACAGGACCAGCAGCACGCTGGAACTCAGTGAGCTCTTTAGAACGAGCCATTCTTTCAAAATGTCTGTAAAGGCAGACAGCATGGCTCACTGCTGGAGGTTACACACCTGTGGCAGCGGGACTGAATGAAACACCTGAACTCACTGATGACTGAAGAGCTGTGGCCCAGTGCTTTTGAACATGTTAGTGTGCACTGACTGTCAACAGCAGGAAGCAGATCATTGGTCAGTGCGTTGTTGGCAATGGTCATTTGACAGAGCATTTAATGGCGATTGTAGTTTGTTGCTATGGTGACCATGAAAGGTCAGTAGGGCCGGAAAGTGTCTCCCACTTGCTCGAGAGATGTGCAGATACGTTGTGCTGTGGCTGCAGCCGAACAGCACAAATTAATACTGTGACCTTTTGAATCTGTGTGGAGCTTGGGCGACTGTCAAAAATCAACCGAAATGTGACTTTATGGCAACAAAGTTCATTAAAATAAGAGACTGTGCTCATCATGAGGTTACCTGCGCCTCTCAACATCCAAAGACACGAATACAAACTAGAATACCTGGTTAGTGAGCATCAGCAAACATATTTTTACATAATATGATGAATTCTGTAATTTATAATCATAGATAAACCTGATTATATATTTTGAATTCTTTGAGCTTGTGTCCAGCACCATCTTAAGTCAAATAAGCGAACCCTAGCCCAGGTTCCTCTTGCAGGCCTGTGTTTTCCTCACTCATGCATCCTTCTCACCTTTTTCACTCTTAACCAATTTGCATCCCTGAATTTGAGAAGATGATGTGAGAAAATGGGCGGATATCGATGTCATGTGATAGGTAACACACAAACAAGATGATAAATTCAGAATTAAGCGACTGTAGCTTTTCAGATGGAGATCAGTTTGCTTCTATGAGTTTTTAACGTGATATAAAACGTCGTGCTGAAATATGACCATACAAGGTGAGGGACTGGTGTTCAGTTACCAGGAGGGCGAGAGGAAATATGTTTGAGATACCTCCGCCAGTCTGTGTTTGTCTGAGCCTAAAACTCCCTTTGATTCATCACAAAATCTTCATTGTGTTACTGCTCGCAGGAATGAAACCGCAGGATGGAGACAGGAGGGGGGTTTGCAGGAAGCCTTTTGTTGAGGTTTTGAATGTGCACATGGCTTTGGTAAGACGTGCCCGCGCCGCCTCTGACTGGGATCCAGTTGGTACGAACGGCGCGCCGCGTTGCCTCGTGGGCTGAAGAGGTAATGGAAACAAGGCTAATGTCAGGAGGAGGGCCGAGGAACACGTCCCGACTGGGATAACAATGCTAAAAGAAAGAGCGGAGCATGAGGGAACCATTAGGCTTTATGTGTTTTGTTCTGATAATTCCAAGAAGGGAACAAAAAGAAGAATGTGAAGCATGCATCACCCCACCTGTAAACATCCTCAAAATGTCTCCGAGTTGACGATGTTTTTATCGTAACACGTCTTTGGTGGGCAGTTTCCACGAAAGGGTCTTGCGTTAGCGCGAGCAGATCCACGTTTAACACGAGTGACCTTATTCAGAGTCAAACCCATAACCGAGCTCTACCCGCTGAGCGGCGCAGAAACCACAGCACGGCTTGGGGGTGATGACTCACCCCACAGGGGAGGCTTCGCCGTGTTCCCACAGCCACAGGCTCAGATAATAACTTCAATTGTTATCGAATGAGTTCATTTGGTCAGTAATGGTCCAGATTTTCACCGGCTGCACCACCAGGTTTAAAGGGATTACGGAGCTGGCACGCTGATCTGCAGGGCTGACCAGCACCAATTCATGCGAACCCACGAAGAACTTGAAGGGTTTTTGCACGATTCATTCCAAGGCTAATTGGACAGCTTTGCCTCTATTTTTTTCTTCATGCCTGTTAGAATTATGTGTGTTTGAGGGGACACATAGATGTGCGGACAACAGTGTACTGACAATCAAAAAAAAAAAAAAAAAATCTTATTTGGATGGATGAAATGGGGAAAAAGAACATTCCATGGTGGCATTTTCCCACTTTGATCAACTTCTCCATGTGTGTTTAAATTAGCGTCACAGCTTTTCTCCGTGACAGCTGCTGGAAATCTGGGATTCGCTCTCATAATGGGCATGTTGTTTTGTAGCAGGTCCAGCCCACAGTTTATAATCATCTTTAATTTAAACAGTAAGACAGTGAAAACATTTTGAACTGATTTAACCGTTAACACTGACACAGACTGTCTAATCACTACCCAGCATCACAAACAGTGCAAACAGCAGGTACAGTGATGTAGCTCCTCCAGAGGCCTGTACCATAAAGCTGGATTTGGGCTTAGCGAGCTAACTTCAGGCTTAACCCTGGCTTTTCTGTACCATAAAGGTGGTTTACTTTTTATCGGGCTACGTTGCCGTGGTAACATATGCTGAACACCTAACCTGCTCCGGAGCAGGTTAAGTTCAGGATAAGAGCTCAGCAGGTAGAAAAGCCCCACCTACTGACCAATCAGCTGGAAAATGGCCTGCCCATTGGATGAGAACCCAGTGGATCGAGGTGCACAACTTGTGTACCTTTTTTTCCAAGTTAGGCAGAGTATTTTTTGCCCTTTCTTCTTCTTCTTTTATAAAATTAATACATTTTTTGGACTTCTTATTTTAATTATGTTTGTTTTTCTCTCACATTTTTTCAAGTTTGAAGAGAAGAAGGAATTCTTTTTCTCTACACTGTCCAACCAAAAACTGATCTGGTAGATTGATGTAGTGATTTTTAAAAATGTTTTTGAAAATAAATGAGGGGAATTTAATTCAGAGGGTTAAATAAAAGTCTGATAAAATACACGCCAGCCTCTGGGCTCCTTTAGGTTTCCATTAGTTTGCTCATATTTAGGGTGTCTGCCCTGAAAAGTCCACATGAGAGTTGAATCCAATTGTTTTACAGTCTTTAAGTGACAGTGAAATAATATTTTAACCAGCAGAATAATCACGAGGCGTCAGATGCTTTATAAAATGAAATATCAAAATCAGTTGAATCAAAGTGACAATTCTGACGAAACTCAAACTGAGGGCAGCGGCCCAGCGAGGGTCGACCCTGACTGTGAGAGAGGGCCAGTTCCTCTGCGGGAGTGTGTGGCTGAGAGGGAGACACATTCATTTACTGAACACGCAAATGTTACTATAGTCAGATCAACTCGTGCTGTCATGGTGGGGAAGTCAGATTATAATCCCACTAATTTCCGAATTGACACAGTCAGTGATTTGTTTTTGCCAGCATTCCTTGCAGCTGCAACTGTGTTGCTTTTTGCCTGGATTATTGATTTATATTCCTCGTATTTATTTCAGATCATTGTCTGCTCCTTCGTTGTAAAGTATGCGGCTCAGGTAAATTTTTCCTTGTCTGCGATTGGTCGCATGCAGCAAACTCCGCCCTTTTGATGTGAGCGCGCACAGATCTAGATTGGAAAAGCCTGGGTTGAATTAGCGAGTTGATAACCGGCTTTATGGTACAGAAAATCCGGAGTGCTGATGTCTGGCTAAGTGAAGCCAGATAAGTAAGAGAAAGGCCGACTATGTTAATCCAGCTTTATGGTACAGGCCTCTGGTGTAGCCTGGAGGGCATCGTGTGTTTGTGTGTGTCTGTCTGCTGCTAATCTCAGAAACTACCGGCTCCATCAGCCTGGACTTTTCTGTGCACAGTTAAGACTGGATGACGAAGAGCCCCTCGTGGTTGTGGTGACCGGAAACCTTTGTAAAATGTTTGTTTTCGCTATTTTTTTCATTCACTGTCAAGCTCGCTCGACCACCGCTGCTCTCTCGCTCCTCTCTCTCTCTCTGTTTGCATATTTCTTGCTCGCCACACTGCTCCCTCAGTTCATTCACTGTTTAACTCGCTCATTTTCCTTGTTTTTTTTTTATCCTCTTGTGGCTGTGTTCACTTCAGTCATGGCTGAAAAAATCCAGGGACTGTGTTGTGTTTTTTGGGCGAGTTTACACTCTGCTGACAAGGAAGTCAACCGAACACAGAGCAGACACACAGGAAAAAAAAAAAAAAAAAAAAACACTGTAAAAAGTGCCAGAGGTTAACACAGGTCACACAGTCGGATGCTTCACAAGGGTAAAAAATGACGAGTAAAACAGCCATCAGTGTTTAATGTCAGTGGAGTATTTGCCTAATCTTGATGGGTCTTCAGAGAGTGTGTGTGTGTGTGTGTGTGTGTGTGTGTGTGTGTGTGTGTGTGTGTGTGAGAGAGAGAGAGAGAGAGAGACAGAGACCTGTGATACTAATTTTGAATTTTGCCTTTTTAGTTTGTGCTCTGTGTCTGTTGTCCACATGACTCCCAACCACTGGTACAATAAACTCCAGGCTTTGGGAGTTTTATGGTATATTTTCTGTCCTGTACTGTATTATATTTGAATCATACAGTAATTTAATTTGTCATTTGAAAAGTGTTTGACAGTACAGTTGGCTGCTGAGTCCCTCTCGAGTTTTGCTCAGCACGTTCGGTAGCTTATCATCCGAAAACGGGGACGTACGTCTGACGGAGATCTGAGCTCTTTGAGTTTGAACCTGTTGGCAGTAGTTATCACATCCAGTATGGATTGTTTCCCTGGAAAATTAAACAGCTTGAATCTGACAAACTGAATTAATTTAATGCATCCTATAAAAGAAAGAATTCTCCTTTCAACAGCTTGCAGCGATGTGTGCTTTCATTCGGTGCCAGAGACTGAACTCGAAACACATTAGGCACCTTGATTCATTCATTCCTGGTAAATATTGGACTTTGTTTGTTTGTTTGCTACCTCATTTTCTGTGCTGACAACTAATTATCCTGTTTTTTTTCTGCATATAAAAACATAATGCATTTAAAAAAAAAAAATAAGAATGAATATATCTGGCTGTAAAACGTCTGTATAAAGAAGAAGAGAGAACGCCTCCTGCACAGTGTTCAGATGTTTTTGGAAACCGGCCATGAGTCGCTCACTGGTGCAGGAGTCAGCTGCTTTTTTTTTTTTTTTTTTTTTTAAACCCACAACAGAGGTGCTTTGAGTGTAAAGATGAGATCGGCGCGAAAGTCCAGCAAACAGGCAAGAACTTCAGAGTCTCCTATTTGGTTTCTTCACCGTTTTGAAAACCATAAATCAAAATAATAGTAGTAATAAAAAAGTAAGAGACAGTTTCCTGAATTGCCCTTGCAGTGGTGGAGTCTTCACGCTTTCTACAGATAAGAGTCCTGCAATACAAACTGAAAATTGAGCTTCTAAAACATAAATGGCAGAAATGATGCATCTTTGGGTCTGTTCTCTAATGTAGGTCTGACAAGAAGAAACTCCTAAAAGTTTCCCTCTTATTCCAAACAGTTTTTAACTTTAGATATTCTCTTAAGGTCCAAAATGCTTTGTGAATAACTTCTGTACTAGGATTTACAGGAATTTAGTTTCTGGTTTTCAGAATATCAGCTTCCTCCTCTTTCACCTTGTCTTTTTTCAGTTTCTAAACCTGAAACGCTGGAGTGCAGTCACAGCAGCTGGCGCCCTGCAGGCCACCCTGCCCCGAAGCTTCCCATCCGGCCCACAAACTATTAACAAATTCAGAAAATGTGAGGTGAAAGGTAAAAAATGTGTTTCAGTATTTAGGATATCTAGCATTTTTTTTTCTTCCTTTGTTGAAGCAACACCACAAACAGCTGAGATGGAAATAATTTTATTAGGAATGATTTACCGACCCCTGTCAGGTGATTATCAGTCAAAGCGTCAAACGTTTATTAACATTTCCTGCCCATCAGGACTTATAGATTTGAAGCATCACTCCTCACTGAACTAAGAGCATTTTCTCATTATTTATCTAGTAAGTGTTAAGGATTTCACGTGTTGTTTAGGAGTTTGTTCACACTGATGTGGGCAAATAAAAATAAGAATTGAATAATAACAAAAATAATAAAAATAAGAAGGGACCCCCAGGCTGCTGTTTGTACAGTGGATGTGGAGCAAAACATAGAAAAATCAACATGTTATGAGAAGTGGTAATATAATTTTTCAGGAATAAATGTGCTGTCACCTCCATGTCTCTCTCTTCCTCTCTCTCTCTCTTTCTTTTTTAAACCAGATGAGGTTTGAGCTCCTCTTCATCACGGCCCTCCACGCCGAGCAGCAGCTGGAGGTTAAATGCCTCTCAACGGTAGTTACTGCGCGAGGGGAGAGCTTACTCATTTATTTTCTCATCCAATCTGGGGATTTAAGCTGATGACCCGGCCTCTCAATGACGTCTCTTTATTTGGTCTCAGCTTTGCGTTGCATCTCTTGGTTCTCGTCCATCTTCTGGTTCCCTGCCAGGCCAGATTTCCCCAGGTTACCCAAACACATGGCTGAGGATGACACACTTGCAACACTGACATCTGGAAACTATAAATATGCTCTACAGCAAGGAGATATATGTAATATACCCCTGCCAAAGTTATCATTGCATCAAAAACTGAGATAACAAATCTTTTAAGCTGAATAATAGACTTGAACAGCTATTATAACAGTTAATGTAATACACAATATCTGCTGAATGGAAGAGCTGCTGTCCACAGGTTATCACCACACCAGCACCAAAGCATTTTTTTGTATTTGAGCTGTCATTTCAAACAACAACAACAATAAAATTAAGGGAAAAAAAAGAACGGACAGCATGTCTGTAAACAGTTTTTAAAGCATTATTTCATCAGAAAGGAATGTGTTGATTTACTCCACAGACACCTACAGGGAAATATCAGCACCTGGTCTGGAGAAATATCAGAGCGCGTCACCAATAAACATCCTGAGAACCTTCAAACTTTCCTGTCATGGCGTGTTTTGAGTTTTTAACGTGGTGCGATTACCAACAAAGTCAATATAAAAAACTAGGTGGTTGCTAGGCTGTTGCTTGGGTGTTTGGAGTGGTTGCTATGGGGTTGCTAGTGAGTTTCAAGGTGGTTGCTAGGGTGTTCTAGGTGGTTGCTAGGCGGTTGCTAAGCAGTTGCTGTGGTATTTTGGGGTGGCTGCTAGGGGCTTGCTAGGGTATTCTGGATGTTTGCTAGGGCATTGCCAGGAGGTTGCTATGATGGTACTGATGGTTGCTAAGGCGTTGCTAGGCATGTGCTATGGAATCAGCGGGTGTTGCTATACAGTTACTGTGGTGTTCAGGGTTGTTGCTAAGGCAATGTGAGGTGGTTGCTGTGATATCTGGGGCTGTTGTTAGGCGGTTGGTAGGGTGTTTGGGGTGTTAAGGGTGGTTGCTAGGCTGTTGCATGGGTGTTTGGAGTGGTTGCTACAGGGTTGCTAGAGAGTTTCAAGGTGGTCGCTAGGTGTTCTAGGTGGTTGCTAAGCAGTTTCTGTGGTATTTTGGGGTGGCTGCTAGGGGGTTGTGAGGGTGGCTGGGTCTGGGTCGTTGCTAGGACGTGACTAGGTGGTTGGCAACACAGCAGCCACAGCAACCATGGCAAAGGCAAGAACATAATAAAAATGCTTATTTTTTCCCCACTTTTCTTCAGGATGAATCCACCAGAGGAGCTGGGGCTTTGGACATCGTAGGAACATGACCTGGATGATCCTGCGGTGCCTGAAGTAGATCTGCTGCTGCTGCTCCAACGCCGTCCTAACTCAACAGAAAACTGGAGATGGAGATGAACATTTTCAAACAGCAAAGAGCTCTTGTGTCTTTATAAGAGCGTTTTCTGATGTGGGCCTGTACTACGTAATGTGGAACTGTACAGTGTGTTGAGTCAGAGTGCATCTGACCAATCAGTGGTCAGATGCACTGACACTCCTGTAGGTGAGGAGAGAGATGGCTTCTAAGAGGCATTTTGAATCTGAAGCAACTAAGAGGGAAAAAATCAAAACAAGAGGAAGAGTTGGTATGTTGTTGAAATCAATGTAAAACTTTGTGGCGCCGCATAAACACCTTAGCTGCTCCTCATAATGAGACAGAAGAGAGACGACTGTAAGTCTCTGTCTAAAATGTGGCCTGGAGGTGACATTTTCCAGCAGCCCTTTCACCATTTCTTGAATGTCTTGTTAATGCATTTGTCTGCATATGCAGTCACCTCTGAAAAAGGAGTGGTAAAGTGACCAGTTGGTGGTCGCATATTAGCTTAACCCTCCTATTATGTTTGGGGTCAATTTGACCCCAGCCAATGTTTGACGTTTCTAAATGAATGATTAACATCATTTTTTTTGCTTCATATTTAATGAGTGTTCCTAATGTAATGGACACTACCGGGTAAAGATGAAATTGACATGATGATATGTTTTCAATGTCCTGTTCACACTTTGTAACGCATTGGTTATAAATAACAAAAATCTGTACTTAGAAATAATATAAAGCCATTAAAACACCAAAAATCAATATTTCTTTCCAATTTCAGATCAATCAGTGAGATTTTATGGTGATTTGCATATTTTTCCATTGTCGCGTAATAGGAATACTGGATGCATAAGTAGGGGTGGGGGGAGTTATGTTTTATTTAAAGGGCTATTTACAAAATCAACAAAGAAACATAAAGTACCTGACACATAAACTTTGATAACAATTTTAGTTATAATAATTTTGTGGAAGTTTAAACTGCAGGGGTCAAATTGACCCCAAACATAAAAGATGTTCAAAAATGTGAACATAACAGGAGGGTTAACTTTATAGCCTATCAATCTATGCATCAGTAAAGAAGATCAATTTAAGGCTATTTGAATTGAATTTATTTAATTCATAACACACATGCTTGTTTAGTTCACTGACCTGCTTTCAGATATTTGTCAGGTTGAAGGTACTTTTTCTTTTTTTCTTTTTTTAATTGATGACTATTTGTGACTCAGAATATTTTTTTTAATTATTCTAGTTTGAAGTTTGTTTGTTTTTTAGTTGACACATACAGTACTGCTTATTCCACTTACAGTACTTTGTTCTTACTAATATATAGCTTGTCAAGTTTAATGGAATGTTGTTGTGCCGTCATTTTATTCCTATTATACATCTGGGATTGTGTGGTCAGCGGGAGGTGGCATGCCAAACATCCAGTAATTTTTTATTCGGCCGGGGACATGGGGGCCTCCAAATACATTTCCGCTTAGGGCCCCAATTTGGCCAGGGGCAGCCCTGCCTAGGAAGCTTTGTGAAGATGGTCCGGGGATGTTAACATGAGAAGCTTTTCTAAAAGCAGTTCATCGTTAGTGAATTTGGGGTTTTGGATTGAGAATTTTCTTTATTTTCTGCTCCATTTAACACGGAGGGAATTTATCCTGGCAGCGTCACAATGCAAAAGGCATATGATGCAAACATGAATGCTTATTTTTGTGTTCGGTCTACAGAAATAGTTACATTTGTCCTCAAAAGTTGCTACAAAGTAAAGAATCCATTCATATTAGACTCAGACTTAATAAATAACTTAATAAAGAAGATTTATTTGTTCAATTTCCTAATTGTATGCACAGGGATGACCTCACTTTCTGCTGAATTCCTCATGAGAGCAGGCCATGGAACAATATTTTCCTTGGAGTCGAAGAAACAATTAATCAGCGGTTATTTGCATGTGGCTGATCCGGTGATTAAACAACAGCGAAACACGTATCATGTAATAAATATTAATATGCCGCTTTAAGCTTATTATCAAAATCATGCTTGAATGACTCAGAGACAAGTATTTAATTCAGCTGTAACTACACATCTGCCCATTAAGATCACAATGTGTGTCCAATTATTTGCACGGCTTCCCTCTGCCTCCACACTTCCCAGTTTCAGGAAAGCTTGTGATCCTCCATAAAATTAAGTGCGGCTCACCGGAATATTATTTTGAGCTCAGCGGGAACATAAACGATGACACACCACGCTGCCTCCGAGAAGGTGGACATTCTCTTCCAAAGAGGAGAACCTGTTTCATTTTAGTCAGACAAACACAGAACCGACCTCTGCTCTCCGTCCATTACTGGGTCATTCCATGGACGTTCAACAAGTTCCTCCCACCTGACCTCCTCTGAATCAGCTGATTTTTTTCCTACAATATCTTTTGCATATTCAGTGAAGCCATGCAAAATTTACTTTCATGCTATGAATATTTTCTGAGTTACAGTTCCTCAAAGTGCATACAGGTAGGTTGAAATTTTGCACTTGGGGTCCTGTCTTGCACACCAAGCGCGATGCAAGTGTTGGCGCTAATTTTCATGGTTTCATGCTCAGCTGCAGTGTTGTTGCATTGCTGTCTTGAGGCAGTTGAAAGTGACTGAGCAACAACAAGCAGCTCTGAAGTCAGTGCTGCAGTCTTCTCTGGTATTCACCTACATAGGGGACGCCAACGCTCAATCGGCTTTCAATTGGTGCACGAGCAGATCCGTCTCCTTCCTTCTTACCTGGAAAATCCTCCATTACAACAGCAACCCACCGAGGTGTGACACACCTGGCTTTTAAAGGAGATGGGAGACGGCGCTCTGATTGGTTCACTGCATGTTACGCCCAAAACACAGCCAGGATTAATGAAGAGACTCAGGACAAGCCTTTAGAGCCAGGAGCCTGAAGCAGACAGACTTTTTTCTGATGTTAAAATAACAAAAGTGGACTTGGACACGCCCTGGATGCACTTGCACCACGCTCGTCAGACTGTACGCTAAGATCGTTAAAATAGAGCCATGATCTTACAAAGTGATTTATTATCCCTGTAGACTCTCGAGGCCCATTTGTTTCGAATATGTTTTTCTGTGGGGAATCGGTGAGAAATGTTTCCGTTCCTGATGCACATCGACGCACAACAGCGCAGGGCAGAGCCGCTCTGGACTTGATTTGCTCTGCAGAGTTTCCTTCCTCAAGTGAGATATAAGTTGAAAATGACCACTGAGGGAAGAACAGCTGTAAGTCTCGCTGCCAGACCGAGTCGGATATCACCGTCTTTACGCTCGCAGCTCTGTCCAACATCTAACACGCTTTGTTTGACAAAAACAAAACCTCACCGCTGATTAATCAAATGTTGCTGCCCTATTCGATACACCTATCAGTCAACCCGGGTTATTCTGTTGTTTCCTCTCTGATTTAATTGTTAAAGGCTGAAAGGACACACAGAAACAAATCCTCTGCCATTTGGCGCAAAAATAAAAGCACCATGATTGAAACCCTGCTGAGAAAATGAAAGGTGTGGAAGATGTTTTGGATTATGTTTTCTCCAGCACGTTGCAGCGATACGTATCTCATGTCAGAAACTCCCTGTTCAGTTTGACAGTGTTTTCGCGCGGGGCTGTGTGAGCTTACAGCGGTGTTACTCTGTGCCCGCAGTGTAATCCAGGTTCGCTGTGGCCTTTGTGTCAGACTTTAGAAGAATAGGCCATTTTGATACCAGATGTGTGTGTTTACAGCCTCATTAGGGCCTCCTCTGAAAGCGCTGGTTCTTCTCATACTGGGGGAAATAAAACCCCAGGCTGCTGTTTCCCACTAATTCTGTTCATTTGTTCCTGACTTTCAGGCTACTTTGTGGCATCGGGCTTCACTGTGAGCAATCGCTTAATGGAATATTCCCAATATTTAGGGCAAAATACACTTTTTTCCGACTTCCCCAGAATGAGACAAAATGTTGGACACCATTTCCACCTCTGTACGTCCAGTTTGGACATACAGAGGTTCCTGTGGGTAGCATTTCGTTTTAGCTTAGCATAAAGACTTGAAGTCTATGGGAGTCATTAGCCTGGCTCTGTGAAGGTGAAAGAATAAACCTTACCGCTGCTCTGTAGCTGTCTGAGTTACACAGTGGATCATGTGGATTTGAAACACACATCTTGGGATTGTTGTAAAGGTTTTTCACTTTAGCAGAGCTAGGCTAATGAGGCCCATAGACTTCAAGTCTTTATGCTAAGCTAACAGGAAGTGCTACCCGTAGGAACTGAACAACTGGACATATAGAGGTGAAAATGGTGTCCAACATCTGGTCTCAGTCTAGGGAAGTCAGAAAAAAGGATATTTTGGCCAAAACACTGGGGCATTCCTGTATGCAACATGTTATATATGCTTCATATAGGAATGTTTCTATTGTATATGGATTTACATAAAGTATACAGGAAGGAATAAGGCAATAAAGAGGCCACAAAATGTTCCAAAAATGTAAGAGTCACTTTCACAACTTTACTAACAAATGATGGTGTTGGGAACAGGTGAAGCTTGATGGAGCAGAGCACTGGGTCTTCTCATGTCACATTTTTGAAGCAGTTAATGCCCATTTCCTGCCATGATGTCATTTTCCTGAACGCTATGTTGCATGAAGTCCTGCCGTCTTCTTACTTCTCGGGGATTTTAACTTGAAGCATTTAAACAACCTGAATCCAGCGAGTTCTGGTTCAGGCATTCCACTTATCTCATTCTTTAACAGCAAAAACCAAAACAACCCAGTAAAGGGATAATGAATGAAACTAACAAAATAAAAACAGAGCTAAGAAATGGGCGCTTCAAGGCAGCCACAGCGGTGCCAGCTGAGCTGCAGAAAGCAGCCGGAGAGGCTTCCTGAACGCTCGTAATGTGATGCAGAACAGACAAACAGGAAACCAACAATGAAACTGACGGAGCTGAAAACAAACAATCTGTCCAGCAACGTACAGGATGAGTGTCAGCTGTGCCAAGGAAGTTAAAATATTAACCAACAAGTAAACATGCTGTCCCACAAACAGTGCAGGAAATACCCAGTGGACCAATCAGTGCTCAGTATGCGCCGACCCCCCAGGTTACATGGAAACTGGTCCTGTGGTGTGTGTGTGTGTGTGTCAATGTGTCAGGAACAAAAATACAAATTAAAATGAAATTACAGTTGTCCCTCGCTATAACATGGTTCACCTTTCGCGGCCTTGCAGTTTCGCGGATTTTTTTAGTGCAATTTTGCATGCTTTTTTTTTTTTTTTTTTTTTTTTTTACAGCGCATTGTGTTCTGCGTCCTTATTTTTCTACAAAGGTTTGAACTTTGAGAGTTTAAACAAGAGAGAAAAGTGAGAAAATGTTAATGCCTGTCTGAGAAAAGTGTATAAAGTGTGTAGTGAGAGGTTTTACAGCCTTAAAACATCTAGAATAATTGTAAAAAAAATAAAGCTGACTACTTCACGGATTTCGCCTATTGCAGGTTATTTTTAGAACGTAACTCCCACGATTAACGAGGGACCACTGTACATTCATGATAGTAGAAGTTCAACAGGCCAGCTAACTTACCTAAATAGTTAATGATTCGTACGGCCAGTCTGACATGGCAGGTAAGCTAAGCTAACTAGCTTTGGAGCTAACCTAGGGACTAATTAATGAAAAAGCTAAGTGCCAAAAGCATGTTGGCCTACAGACTTTTCTTTGTTAGCTTAAAAATCAAGGCTAACATTCAAAACAACAAGTCCTCCAACCCAAACGACCACATAGTTTGTTTGTTCCGGTCCTTTAATACGACGGACAGGAGCGTCTCTAATACGACCCAAAGGACTGTTAGGAAAAGGTTTTTGTTAAGGTTGGGAGAAGGTCTGGGTTAAGGTTACAAAACATTAGCTACCTTCAATCGCTTGGATTTGAACCCCGGTGGACTGCGTGAACATGGCTGTGGTCGACCAGTCCACCACTCCAGTTGCTCCTTTAATACCAGAGTGTGGATACCCGACCCAAGCCTGTCGGGACCCGTTGGGACTCTAAGGTTTTTGTCTGAATCCTAAGGTTTGGACAAACATTTTGAGATCATGTTCAGGTTCGGGTCGGGTTCAGTCACGTTGGCGTTACTTTAGTGAAACTCTAGCGTCAAATAAATAAAAATGATGGACCTGTCTGTCTGTTCTGGGCAACTTCCCATACAGTGTTGGAGTTTATGTGATGACCCTGAAGGCATCATGTACATGTGATCTAGTGATGGAGGAGGCTCGGGTTGGCTTCGGACAAAACATGCGGCCCGATCAGCGCTCTACTTATCACTACACCACAATGTTGTTATTTACAGGACCACTAGAGGGCGCTGGACTTTAAAACATAACTGTAGGTCGTCATAATCTGTTTGCTTTCAGATTCTTCTCGGCGGCCACGTTTAGCTCAGCTGTGAGGCGTGAGTGACAGCTCCGACAGCAGAGCGGTGGTCTGGAAGTTACACCACGAAAGACATGAATACTAAATGATTATCATACAGTAGTGAGAGTAATTATAGGGAACATATGTGACCGTTCACAACAACTTTCACATTTCACACAGCATTTTCAGACATTTTTTGCACAGGACTGGAGGAAACTGCAGGAGGACTCATGCAGCTCATGGGTTCTGTGATGGGCAGATGCAGGTAAGGTCTTATAAGGTGAGCCGAGCTTTATAAGGTCAGTCTAACTAACCTCGTGCCTTTTCACTTGGCCTCTGCCGAACGCCACCCAGCCAGAAAACGATTCTGCCCGCCGAGGTTGAACCCGACCAATCAGGTTACTCCTGCCACCAGTGCAGCTCTGCCTCGCAGAAATGTTTGTAGAGCTAAAACTACAATTTGCCAGGGTTTTAGTGAGATCATTATGGCTGGGCAAATATTAAAAATTTCCAAATGCCACAGTGTGGTGACGGAGCCAGTCTGGGGTTGGAATCTTGGCCGCGGCTCTCACCGCCGGTCGATGCTCCAGGCCGCGGTGCACGTGGACAGTGGAAAACAGAAATGCTGCGACTTTAACAAAAACACACACACACACACACACACACACACACTTTAAGTGCAAGCCCTTTAAGTGGAGACAATAGTTTTGTTTATGTCATTTCAGAAGTTAATTTGTTGTGGGTAACTGTGGGTAACCGTGGTTGAAGCGCTTTGTCCAACACGCTGCTGTTTTATGTGGAAAATGATCCTTTCTGACTTTCACAACTTTATTCACAATTAGATTTTACGTTCGTCTCAATCGCCTCATAAATGATTCAGCGAGCGGGTCCAGGCAGCTGGCCGGCCCGGGGATTATGGAATGGAAGAACCTGAAAACGTGTCAGCTATGAGGAAACACTTGTTTTGAACGTTGTCGCTGCTACTTAGATTAAAGCCTTAAAGCCTTTTTCAGAATGAGATATTAGATGTTAGGTTTGGGGCTTCAGAGCAGTTTTCCTCTCAGACTGCTGTTTGCTCTATCGTTTGAAAACCTGCTAATTCATGTCACATCTGTTACCTACTTTATTTATTTACTCACTGTCTTACTTTTTCATTTAATGCTGATTTAATCATGCAGGTCACTAATAAGAACAGATTTCTGATTTGTAAAGGACAGCCTGCCAACAATTGAGTTTCCTTATAGATGCTATAATAAATAATAAAATATCAGCTTACAAAATACTGATTTACAAATCTTTTACAAATGCTTTAATAATATTTCTTCACACACACTCTTTTTAAATTGTTCTAATGCAACATGGAAATGTTTAACTGATTTATGAACCTGTAATTAATCAAATATTAAATAATTTAGAGTACATCATTCACTGCTAATTAGTTCTTGTTCCTCTTGATGGCTGAAATGAGAACAAATCTCATTTTGTTACAGTAAAGACAGAAAAAATTTTCTGTCCTGCATTATATATCCACTATACCTTATGTACGGTATGTACTGCGTGTACTATATGTACTATATATACTATACGTACTGTATGTGCAGGTGAAGCCACTGAACTGAACTATAATTTTAGTTTTACTTCAGTGTGTTTTTGTACTCCATTTTAAATCGTGTGCACTTCAGGGAACAGCGTCAATATCAGAAACTGGATTCTCACAAACCATTACAATGTAGTGGAATGCTTTTTCTTTTTGGTGACTTACACTGCAAGATGAATACTTTATATTTTAAAAAGGTCCAATCTGCTTAAAATCATGTTTTTTAATGTGTTTTGCTGGAAAGCCCTCGACTACATGTGTTCTATGTGTTCTGCTCATCATCGAGCCGTGTTTTGGCGTCGTGGCGGTCAGAAATCAGGATTGACCGTTAATGACATCACAGACCCGTAACCAATCGTAGCCTCGTTATCTCACCCTCTATTTGCACATTTCATGAGATCTGCAATATTATTTATTTGCTCAAAGCAGCGTTTCATTGTTAGCTAACTCCATAGCTGACCACTCTCAGAGAAATCCTGGTTCTTAAATGGTTCTTCAAAATGCTCTGTGGTTCTACAGAGAACCATCAGCAGCTGAAGAACCTCTTTATTTAGGGGCTGGTTCCTCACACACTTTCTGTGGTTCTTTAAAGTGCTAAAGGTTCTTCCTGTTTATTGGAGTTATTTGGTGGCGACAGCAGCTAACAATTCTTTTCCTTGTGGATTAATG
Organism: Myripristis murdjan; assembly: GCF_902150065.1. Taxonomy (NCBI): domain Eukaryota; kingdom Metazoa; phylum Chordata; class Actinopteri; order Holocentriformes; family Holocentridae; genus Myripristis; species Myripristis murdjan. The sequence continues at coordinate 4,256,744 of NC_044003.1, read as the reverse complement.
TGCAGATTATTTCCTCAGTGAATGGATTAATGTGCAGATTATTTCCTCAGTGAATGGATTAATGTCTCGCTCTATAAACCATCAGAAAACATTTTTAACAGCTCGTCTGGAACCCAGTGAAGGAACGAGGAACGTGGAGAACCGGACAACAACATGTTCATGTTGGTTTTCAACCTGCACACAGTCATCTGATTTAAAACACTCAGAGAAGCTTTTATTCTGAAAAATTGCTGAAGAACCACTAAAACCACTTGGATCCACAAAGAAGTTTCTTAAAAATGAATCTATTTTTGCTAAAGTTTGGAGCGTCTGGGCGTTGGTCTGGACGAGGCAGCTTCCTCGTCAGAGCTGCAGGTTTGTCCAACATCGGCAGCACGTTACCAGCTGATGGATAACGAGGTCAAGATGGAGGCGCAGGTTATCCATCATTGTTGCATTTCTACCGTCACTGTTGGTCCTCAGTGGAACCGGTTTCTGGCGCTGGAACGTGTCTGTCTGGGTTACTCCTGTATCGCCTCCTGCCAGCAGTGAAACAGACAGCAAGCAGAGCAAGGTGTGTTTGATGAACAGAGTCGAAGGTGAGCAGGTGTATCGGCTGAGGAGGGGCGGGGACTATTTGCATTTTCATATCCTCGCATATTAAAATGAAGGCAAAGGTTCAGAGTTACATCCAAGCCATTTAAACACATGACGAGATTTTTATTTTGTCATGGAAAAATGTTTTAAGGGTTTTTCAAGGTTCAATAAATGCCAGGAATGTCTCTTTAACATTTGAAACTGAACATCTTGAACGTCTGGGATGATCCCGCACAGAGACACCGGACCAGTGATCACACTCATGCGCTCATCTGTTTGGGAAATGTGTCAGCTGTTTTTGGCCTCCTCCTGTCGTGTTGACACTTTTGATAAATATAGTGCAAGATTTTAGTTTATTCAATGTATATATAAAAGAAGGGAACTTAGGCAAACATTTACGAACATACTGATAAATGAGGTCTATTGTCATTACCTTACCTCGTTCCAAAAGGTGATTTAATGTTAAAGGACCGGGTCTGTGGAGAGATTTCGTTTTTTTTTGTTTTGTTTTGTTTTGTTTTGTTTAACCAGAAAGGGAAGCGCCTCCTGTCCTGTAGTCTGAACGTCATTTCAAATTCCTCTCGGCACCAGAGGAGGAGAGAGAGAGGTCATCAGTCATCCTAAAGATAACCACTGAGGCCTGCAGCTTTCAGAATGAAAACTTTCAGCAGTGGGCACCTAACAAAGATGGATTTTTTTCCCTCTTTGCCCTGTTTTATGAGTCTTCAGTTGCTTTCACAGGAGCCTTTGAAGTGTAATCTGAATATAGCTAAGAGACGACTGTCTGTCCTGGCCTTGGAGACTGAAAACGCATTCCTCTCTCGTCGGGAAGGTAGAAGCATAGCTGGATTACCGAACAGGCCTACCGGGCCCAGGGGTCCAGGGGTCCAGGGCCTCAGGGGTCCAAGCCCGAGTCTAAGGGCATGGTCATTCATGTCAATAGAAGTCCAACTGAAAAAATCAGGATGTCACAAGAAAGACACCATCATATTTAGAGGAGCTTATGGTTATCTCTTACTTATGGCTTAGTCTTTTGTTCATGTGGAGTTGCTTTTTATGAGTGTTTGTGTGCTGTAAACCCTGTGTTGTGGAGATACAGGTGAATATTTTTCTATAGTTACTGTGCTGTAAGTCAAGCGCACATTTAAAAAAAAAAAAAAAAAAAAAAAAAAAAACAGGGGTTGAGCCAAAGTGCTTTACAGACGTGGCCAGAAGGGTTTATAATACAAATGTACAAGATTAAAAGAGTGATATCTAAAAGCCAAGACTAAAACTAAAAATATGTGCACACAAAAAATGGATGACTGTTTCTGGGTCCTTGTGTGATAAAAATGGCTTTAGTTTGGCTGAGGTGGTAAAAGCTGCCCTTCACAGCTCTACTGACTTATTAAAATTACAGTGTCAAAGAAAACGCCAAGATTTTTTAAACACATTGTGCCAATTTGCAGATACGAGGCCAAGGACACTGCTGAGGTTAGCAACAGAGCTAGGAGGGCTGAATATAATTACTTTGGTTTGTGGTTTGATTTAATTTAAGGAAGTTCCTCGATTTAATGTTCTGCAGTGAGCAGGGGCTATCAGGTGTAGCTGGTAAATAAAACTGAGTGTCATCTGTGTAACTGTGATAGAGGATATTGTATTTCTGAAAGATAGAGGGAAGGAGGGGGAGCATATGAAGAAAATTTAAGCGACCCAAATATTGAGCCTTGGGGGACACCATATTTAATGCGGCCGGAGGATGAGGAGCAGTTTCCTATTTCGACAGAAGAGGTTTTGTCTTTCAAGTAGGACCTAAACCAGTTCAACAGAACCAGTTCGAGAAGTTACTGCACCTCCTCATGTGGAGTACAGGTCACACGGCCATTCACAGTACATGCAGCCAATCAGGAGTATTAAGCTTTAGAAGGAAATTTTTAGGAAAAAAGGCAAGTTTGCCTGTTCACATTGATGCTTGTAGTTTATAATTTTCATAGTTCAGTGAAACTCATCGAGTAAAACCAGTCGTTTGTCAGATGGGACTTGCAGGACAAGGCCAAGTCCAATTCGTGTTGTTTACAGTTTCACAAGGTGATATCAAGCCTGTGTCATGGTAACACTTGATATTAAAATACTTTTGGAAACTGTCTGATTTTTTATGAAAATGAGATCGAAAAATCTGATCTCATTTTCATAAAACAATGCAGGTACAACAGATGATGGTCACTGTCTCGAGTTTAATTTTGGTTTTGTGCTTATAAAGGGTTTCTATGAAGGATGGAACTCACGAAAGTAAAAAAAAAAATCAAATTGATAAATGATGAAAAAATACAGTATTTAAGTATAGTTTAACTGAATTTAAAATTGTCCCTATTATATTGTCCCTATATAATATTTGTTCCTATTATAACTGATTTTGATGCAAGAATTCTGATGAGCATCACTGATCGGATATTAAAATGTATCATTTTAATTATTCTAAATTTGATTTATTTGTGATTTGCAAAAAAAAAAAAAAAAAAAAAAAAAGATAATTATTGGGTAATTTGTTTTAGTTTTAAGTTTTCTGACAATGTTCTTTGAATTTCTTTGGTGTTTTTTATCATTTTTTTCTGGTAATTTGACTTTATTAATTTGCTAAGTTTGCTTTTAAAAGAATCAAGTGAATTCACTGCTGTTTCTGTGCGTGTTTGGATAAAGACAGGAGCGCTTTATCAAGATGATAGAATTTCGGAACAAATTCAGTTTGGTTACATTGCAGTCGATCATTTTCAGTCATTTATCAAATATATTTTTGTCATTTAATGTTTGTAAGTTCCAGTCTTCATAACTTGATGTATCTATCTTTAATATCAGCACTGATTCAATGCCAGAGTGTTCCTCCTCCTCCTCCTCTTGATGTGTGACTGAACTTTTCTTTTCAGTTTGTTGTAGTTTAGATATTCATCTGATGACTTATGAACAAAATGATGCAGATTGGGCCACAAAAAGCTTCCTCTAAAGCTGCTCGGGCTTTCACCTCGCAGGGAAAGGTTGTGCTGTTCGGGTTTTTTCCTCAGAGAAATACAGCCTTGGGTTCGAACAGGAGGCTGTAAATCCATGCAGAATAAATCCAGGCATTAAAAAAACAATGCCAGAGGAATTTGAAGGGGGTGAAAGACTCTCCTGTGAAGCGGGTGAAAACATTTCAGCTTCCTTCCCTTATTTTGAAATTTTTACAGAAAAGTCATGGAAGGACATTTGTGTGAAGGCTGGGCTCTTTCAGCTCGACAACTCCTAAGCATTAGTCTTATGGCAGTGTGTGTGTGTGTGTGTGTGTGTGTGTGTGTGTGTGTGTGTGCGCTCGCTCTCTGTAATGACTGGTGACCTGTCCCGGGAGTTTCCCAGACGTCTGCCCAGTGCATGCTGGGATTGGCTCCAGTATTTTCCAGTGTCCCCCCCTGACACCGGTTTGTACAGAAATGGGCTCTGAGAAAAGTCATGTAAGGACATTTTTGAGGCCGAGACACTTGAGGTGTAAAATGAAGAACAGCAGTTTAACCTTCCATATTAACAAAATAAAATAAAAAAAAAAAAAAATTAATATGAACCACATAGTAAAAAACATTTATTTTACTAATTCCTTGGCAGCTAAACATGAATTTGCTTTATCGCTTGAAGTGCACTGTGCAAATAAATATGCAGTTAAAAACACATACACACACAGACGGCCGGCTTTACGCTGTGTGTGTGTATAACCGAGTTACAAGGTATTCTGCAATAAAGACGAGGAGAGCCTGACTTAGCGTATACTACCTAATACGTTTTATTACGCCATTAAAACAGAGAGCATAAACACGAGATAAGAGGAGAGGAGATGTTTGGTGAAATCAGACGCTGTAAACTTTGTGTGCATTAACTCTGTGAAGGCGAAGGCTTTTAAACAGGAGACGGGACGGAGTTTAACAAGCCTGAGCCGCAGACCTCAGATCAGCTCAGAGAAACAGCCGCTGACCTCCTGACCTTGTGTGTGTGTGTGTGTGTGTGTTTCGGAGAGAGAGAGAGAGAGAGGCTGCAGTAGTGATTACAAATGTAGAAGTTGCCACATGAGGGAAAAAAAACAACAACAACCTAGAATCCCAATATAATAAATCACAATAAAACTAGTTTTCACTGTTTTTTTTCCCCATAACTTTGTGACTTTATAATCTCAGAATGGGTTTTTTTTCCTCAAAAATTTACCCCTTTAAATCTTTAAAAAAAAATTCTCTGAATATTACCCCCCTGCCCCAGCTGCGTTTGTCTTTTTTCTCCCTAGAGTCACCCTCGTACGCTGGTGTAGAATTGTGGGTAAAAAGGCCAAAAAGATATTTGTTTGGCATTCACCATTATGTTATATGCGGCTTCTTGACTCTCATTTTCATTCATTCATTCATTCATTCATTCATTCATAGTTGTCCCATTGGCTTGGTTCAACTTCTTTCGAGTTAAAAAGGTAAAATTACAAGTCACAGTGCTATCAAATCAAAATTAAACTCAGATATACTGATGTATAAATTGAGCACGTGGCCTCTCTCTCTCACATTGTGTTGGTAAGGCTGCCTGCTCTCGGCTTTTTATTATTATTTTGAAAGCCAAGTTGCTTCTTTTGGGCTTTTTTACCTTCCACCTGGCTGCTCGTTAAACCAGCAGTAGCCATACACGCCTTTTTTCCACGTGCAATAACGTTGATCCATGCCTGTTCTTACTGTTTTAACAATAATAATAATAATAATACATTTTATTTAAAGGCGCCTTTCAGGACACTCAAGGTTACCGTACAAAAGGACAATAAAAACAATCAATAAAACATAATAATCAATGAAAAGCAAAGTGCAATACATTTATTTATTTATTTCCATTAAACCGCATTAAGGTTTAATATTTTACACTGCACTGTAACTTTTTCCTGTAAAATGTCCTGTTCTATCTTAACCTCCTTTTAGCTTCTTTTTATTAATTGTTTTTATGTATGTTTTCTTGTGTTGCTTTTATATTGTTTTAATGCCTTTATGCTCTATGTAAAGCACTTTGAATTGCCTTGTCGCTGAAATGTGCTATACAAATAAACTTGCCTTGCCTTATTTTATAATGTATGTATTTTTTAGTGCTGTTTATTTATTGTTTGTATTGCCTTCCTTACCAAGCAGAGGTGCAGACCTTAAATTTCATTGTGCAACTTGTACAATGACAATAAAGCCTATTTAATCTGATTTGTTTCTGTCCCTCACTCCTGATTTATGGACATCAAGCCCAAAATGGAGCAGCTAACCCGCCTCAGCCTGAGCTACAACATTAAAATCCAGCATCGACCAGCGCAGGTTTCCTCAGGAGGGAACAGGAGAAGCTCCAGCAGAGATCTGGTTCTGTTCCCCAGTAAAAGAGAGGCAGATAAACTCTCAGCCTGATATTCAAAGCCAGGCTTATCTCTCTCTCTGCCTGCTGACAGGAGCTGAAGGTCTCCGCTACGTCGCTCCTTATTGAGTCATCAGCCGCCGGCCGGGATCTTCCACTCAGACATTAATTATGTCTCCATGTGGACATCATTACTGCCGGGGAGGCTGCAAACTCTACTTTCTGCTGTGAATCTGCGCTCAAACAGAATTTTATTTATTTAGATCATTTTTTTTTATTTTCTGAAAAGGAGCAGGTCTCTGTGTTTTTCCTGACTGCTGACTGATCTGAGGCCTGCTTCATCTTTCAAACCTGTTTTCCAGGTTACAGCACACCCATGGGAGTCAGCGCGGGGAACAAAAACAAACAAACAAACACAAAAGTTAAGCTCTTCGTCTGTGAAAAAGTTTTGTTTTTGCAGATGCGCAGCTTTGAGCGACATGCGATCCCGTTTGTTTCTGTGTCTGTGTGTCCAACAGGCCTGCCCCACGCCACATGTGGTCAAAATTAGCGAGCTGGAAATCGACGCAGCCAGACGGACTTTTACTCATCCGCTGATGACAGGACTCAGAGGAGAGGCTGTGTTTCTGCGACAGCCACGCTTTCTATTCTCAGATACGCCATATCGAATCGGAATCAGCTCCTCCTCTGGAAATTCTGTCAGGTTTCCCCCAAACGGATGATTCTGTCCTCAGAAACCTTCAGCATGCAGCAAAGAAAAGCACTTTGACGATTCAGACATCCCAAGAAAGCAGAAAATTTGACAAAAGTGTGGAAGAAAGTGTCACTTGCATATTCAGTTTAGACTGAAACTATTCAAACACTGCAAAAACACGCATTCCGTCTGAAAATCTTAAAAAGTAAAGAAAAAAAAATCGGCCAGAGTGATGAGATAATCCCACTTGTATCTAATCAACATTTGTCCAGATCAATCATTGTATTTTGAATCTGAGAAGAAAAAAAAAATCCTCAAAGAAGTGAAACTGCACTGGAAACTGGAGATTATTCTCATCATCCGGCTGCCAGATTTGTTTTCTTGTTTGAAAAGAAAGAAAGAAAAGGATTTCAACACGTTGTGACACTAACCGGCTTGTTGAAATGAAGATTTATTTGCAGTTGAAGTTCTCATCATGTTGTTGTTTATCCCCTTTTTTCACGAAGGCCGGGTTCTGCCGCCTGTGTTTGCTTTCCCTCGCCCGCACACTTCCTCACGTTCACACCGGGGAGCCGGCCAGGCCAAACAGCCTCGGGGTCCCGCTGCAATTTATTAGCCTTTGCTTGCATCTTAAGTCCAAACACAAGCCATTCATAACCTTGGAGGAAATGTTGACCACATACTGCGGGAGCAGAAACAGCTGGAGTGCCTCCACATCTGATGTGATGGCTTCCTACCCGAGTGTGTACACACCGCACACATGTGAGAAACACCCTGCAAACTTTGAATCTTTGCCTAAAATGCACATAAACATCTCAGAATTGAAAAAAAAAAAAAAAAAAACTCCAGGTAAAGTCCATAATTCAACGTTTTGCACAAGAGCCGTTCTCCACATTCACGTAACCTCGGCCCAGATTTCAAAATAAGAGTGATACATGGACCAAAAACCAATCTTATTAAGCAACATCACCTCCAAGGGCATTCACTGGGTTTGTTCAGTCTGTGTGTGACTCTTATTTTGAAATGCGCTGTTGGAGTTGGCACCTGGATGCAGAGGATGAGGCGTGCAAAGCCGGGTGACCTTCCCAAAGGGCCAAACACAAAACTGAGCGAGGAAAACCTGCTATTGTTGTTCAGAAAGCTCTAGAAAAAACCTCTCTGAGCACGTCTGCCCGCACGTTCAACTCCTTCTACTTTAAACTTCACAGCCAGTCTGGAGATCTGAGCCTTTTCTCCAAGCTTTAGGGTTTTGTTGCCTTCACTTCACACCAAACTGGCTCATTTATGGTCACACAGTAAAGGTTATTCTTTATTAAAGCTACTTTAACTAATATCACATGCAGGTTATTGCAGTAAAATGACTCCTTGTGATATTAAGAGTCACTGTGGCTCCTCTCTCCAACAGACAGTTAAATAATAAACCCGCCACTGGGGCCGCCTGAGTGTCACTCCTCTCCCACACTTTTCATGTCCAATAATGTAAAATTAAATAACTCAAAACGAACTCATAATCTGATGCAGTGAGTGGGATTATTCACATTAGTCTGGGAACAATAATCCAAGCTGGTCCAGGGATCAGCGAACTCTGATTTCCAGTTTGTGCTTTTAGACGCTTTTCCCTTTTGACCCCACCTGAGCTTTTATTTTTACACCCAGTGCAAGGTTTCAAAACGTCATGCTCAACATCTGTCTCGATCAAATCCTGATTCACAAAATCGATTTGAGTCACATAATGGTGTCTAAGATTAACACTCCTAACTAAAAAATAATAATGTTTAATAAAATTGTAACACTTCAGGAAAAATATCTTCCACAGGTCGTGGGATGGGCACATTTTTAACTAGCTAATGTTAGTGCAGGGTAGTAGATTAACTTTAGTGAATGTTGCATTTAGTTTCCTAACCTTAACCGTTACCTTTTACTTAACTTAACTTAACCGTCGCAACAAAAACCCTCTGGGAGCTTTAACACAGACCTCAGCCCTGCAGCCACAGAACAGGTTCACTCAGAGCAGCTGACCTTGTCGCTGAAAGGCTGCAGCTTCACCACAACTCCAACGTCAGACACAAAATAATCCTGGTAATCCCACAGGAGCCTTGAGAGAGTCGAGTGGAGCCCCTCATTTCAATCCCGGAAATAATTTAGTCGTTTCATTTACTAGAGGCTTGAGCAGCTGAGAGTTTAAAATGGAGTTTGTGCTATCAACTCCCTCTAGTGGCCAGAAATCACTTAGCGCAGCTTTAGCGGTGTCAGTTATTTGAGATTTATTTATTTAGCGCATTAAAATCAATATAAATATGCCAGATTAAGCCTTTAGACTAATTTTTATCCACAGTCCCTTGGCAGATTAATGTTACAGGCAGAATAAGTAGGAATATTGGTTGTGGTTTCAAAGTTGGCCCCTGTTCCCTGGCTACACTAACACACACCACACACACACACACTGCTAGTGTCTCACAGGTCATGTTGGAGAGGGTTAGTTTTGTCTGTACATTGTTTTTTTTTAGGAAAACCCGCCTCATTGCTGCCTTTAAAGTGATTTTGATTTCTGTTCTTGCCTTCATGTGCAGGAGAACGAGGGCAAACATATGAATCCATATGCAGACATGCCACAGTTCTGCATATGGAGACACAAATTAACACCCACTAAATGATGAAACAGCTCACCACATCAAATCTTTACATGCCGTCATGCCTACAAACCTCTTGTGCCGCCCAGCTAAATGGGGAATTTCTGAGTTCACACTGAACTTTGCACATTACTCACAAATGTGTGTGTTTTGAGGTACAGTAGCAGCGCCTGTGGTGGGGCCGTGCGGTCGGACCCCGGTGAAAGTCAGCCATGAGTCACCCGGAGAGCAGAGGAAACCCACGGCCGGCCCGCGCAGGTACCGTGTGTTTGAGCCCGCCGTGTGGACGCTCAGTCTCCATGGAAAGAAAGTCGACTTTTATTGCGGCTGCTCTCCGGCGGGGGCAGAGCCTCGGGTTACATCCCGGCTAATGTGGAGCTGCGGTCCTGCTGTCCCAGGCCTGATCCAGCGCTCCGCCTTCACGCCGCGATGAAGACAGCGCCTTGGGTCTGTGGTTTTATAAAATGCACAGAAAACATACACAATACAGCAAAATGAGTGCACATGCCGGTGTCTTACAATTAGGGCTGCTGTAGAGGAAAAAAAAATATGGAGCCAGGGGATGGGGGTAATATTCTGACAAAACCCTCAGAATTTCCAAGAATAAACTCATAAATTTACAGGAAAAAACTCATAAATTTATGAGGGGAAAAAAACTAGAAATTTCTGTGATTATAAAGTCACAAATTTACGAGAAAAATAAAGTTTTTCCTTTACTTTTTGGCCAAGGAGCCTCAGGTCTTCACTCTGCTGCTGCCGCTGGCCGTGTCTCAGGCCTGCAGCTGATCCCCTCAGCAGATTCTACTCTGACATGGGATTCAGGAACAAGGAGATCCTGCTGATCTGAGCCCAGAATCAGCAGATTGTTTTCTTCTGAATCGGCCCAAGTCACAGCAACGTCTCTTCAGAGTCCAGATGCTGAGGAGGAGATTGGGGTTCTGGACTCAAACCAGCAGGAGAACAAACTAGTTTTCACTGTTTTTACCCATAAATTTACGACTTTAAAAAATAGAAATATCACCCCCCACCTCCATAATTTTTTTTTTTTGTCTCCCTATAATGAACTTAATATGCCGTCATAAGTGTCTTACAGCGAGCATGTCATATATTCTTTCTATTTTATCTTTATTTTTATTTTATTTTATTTTATTTTATTATCATTATTATTATCATCATCATTATTATTATTATTATTATTATTATTATTATTATTTATTTTTTTTTTTTTTTACTTGCACAGTGCTGGAGTTGTTGCAATTACATTTCACTGCTGCTGTACCTGTACATTCATGCATGTGACGAATAAATCTTGAAAATCTTGAATCTTGAAGCAGCAGAGCTAAATTACTTGGATTTGTCGCAAAATCAGGCAATAATTTCTTGAGTGACTGAAATACAATTAAAATAACTGAGAGCACTTCACAGTACCTGACTTCACTGTGCTACAGCTTGTAATTTAAGCCCCAACAAATTAATACTACATTCACTGTGATACATCAGATATGTATAGTTACCATAAACTACTGAGAGTGAGACTGTAGATGTTTTAAAATGTTAAAAAAAACAGGATCCTCAATACTTTAAAGATATTAAGAATCCCTAGAATAGATGCAAAATAAGGTTTTAGGTGCTTTTAATTTCATTATTCCATAGTAACACAAAAGGTAAGGGTGAAATTAGATATCAGAGCAAAAGTGCTGTTACTTAATACTCTGTGAAATTACAAATAGTAATAAAATGTACCCTAATCATTCAGCCGCCATGCTGTTCAGATTAAAGTGTCAGACATACAGAGTCTGTACAAACTGTGAGGGTGGAGTCAACACACTGACACCGGCGGGACGGGGGAGCTTACACACTCAGAATGCTGAGAGACGGAGAAAACCAGCTGTCACGGTTTAGATCCCAGATTGGATGGAATATTTTCAGGATTTTTTTTTTTTTTTTTTTTTGCTCAGGTTGTTTTTGATGCAGAGTTGCAATTCATCTGAAGGAATGTTCCCGAAAAGTACCAAACGTCCTAAAGCATTGCCACAAAAGTGCCATCAATCTCACGTAAATCCTTAAAAATGCAAGCGGGCGGCGCGTGTTATGTAAGCGTTCTTCATAAAGAAAATAGAGGCGAGACGCTGACGTCCCTCCGCTGCTGGCCACAGATCAGCTCCTGTGGAAAGATGTGGGCTGCAGCCTTCAGTGGCGCTGCTGGAGACGCTGCATGTGGCATTTTAAACCACCAGCATGTCGGGGGTTAAATCTGGAGCGATGACTGTGGGCGGATGGTGTGGCCAGTCATTTCCACTCTTCCCATTCGGTGTCTATGTGTGCAATGCATTCTGGTAGCGTTGCGTTGCATTTGAAGCGATGCTGGGTCATGTCGGCGTCTCCTCATTTGCATAAAGTCGAGGTCCAGGCTGCTTTATGCAAATTACAGAGCGTCCCGTGTGATTCGCCGCCTCTGGAAAACCCCCTCCAAACTTTTAAACGAACCACTGTCGATGTGAAATTCAGCAGCTGCAGGGTTTATTTCTGCCTCAAATGTTTTCATAAATTCGCCGAAGTGTTTTCATAATGTCAAAGAAAGCTTCCAGAAGAGCCGCCATGTTGGTCCGGTTTGAAATCCGGGAGAGGACGGCCCACTGGTGAAGCCTTCATCCAATCAGGTCCAGCCAGGAAGTGTTTGCACAGCTATATGAGACAGCAGCTGTCAATCATCAGGAGTGGCCACGCCCATCTTGCATCCTCATGTGGAAAGCCTGAGGCCTGTATCACGAAGCAGGATTAAGGCGTTAGCGAGGTAACTTCAGGCTCCACTCCGGATTTTCTGTATCACAAAGCTGGTTCACCTCTGATCGGGACAGAAAACCCATCCTAATCCTACATAAAGCACCGCCCCCTAGCCAATCAGCTGTTTGCCAAAAGGTGGCCTGCCCAATCACTGAGGATCCCAATGAAGAAAGAGCCCAAATAGTTCATAGTTCATTCATTAGTAGTCAAATAGTCCTAGTTTGTTTGTATTTTAATCAGAATATTACCACCGCCTCCTCCAGCTTCATAATTTGTTTTTCACTACAATGGCCCTAATATGCCGTCATATTTTTGCTGTTTTCAGGTAAAAAGTAGGTTAAAGCCTTGTCTTTTATTTCAAGGTTATTGTCAGGGAAGCTCACGGTCGGGGTTCAATGATTTAGTTTGTTGTTTTGGGCCGTGCTCGCCTCCGAAGGCCTGAGGAAAATAAAAACAACCTCCACATGATGATCTCTGATTGCTGGAGGCTGGAGGCGCATCGTGTCCAGGTTACTTACACGGTCTGCCTGCTGTCACTCAAACCTGCACAGCATCCAATAAAAAAATGCAAAATGCAATAAAAATAATATCATAATTGAGTGTTTTTATATTGCTGTCTGGCAGAGGATTTTATCAGCCATTGTTAGGGCTGATGCACTGACCTAGATGTTGTTGGGTTTTTTTTTTTGTTTTGTTTTGTTTTTCCTAAAGCGCCGAAGCCAGCAGATCATTAGCCGGCTCAGTCTGGCACAGGAGGCCGGCAGACCTCCACAGGGTTTATTGGATTTGTGCTGCCTTGGTAATATGAGGGCCGGAGTAATGGAAAACCAAAATATGTTTTACAAGCTGCAACATACATCCACACTGTAGCGTACAGTAAATCAGGCAGTGGGAGCGGGAAATGAATTTGGATGCGTTTTTGTTTTTGCTGAAATTTACCGTGGATCTGCTTTGACGTGGAGGCAAAGAGCTATATTTTAATTTAAATGGCTTCATTTCATAATCAGTTCAATATAATGTGCCATAATAATGACATAACCTCAGTGTAACCTAATGATAACCACTTGTCCATGATCTAATGTGGTACTGTAACTGTTTTGATATCATGTATGACATAATAAAGCAAAACTGTTTGTTATAATGTAACATGCCTTAATAATAATAATAACCACTTGTTTAATAACCATGTGGTCAAACATAACAGGAGACATCTGGGTGTTTGGTGATATAATACAGAAATGACAGTTTGTTCATAAAAATAATCAAATTGATGTAGAGCCAAAGCGTGTAATAGAGCCGCTCGTCCACCAGAGGGCAGCGGATCGGGTCACGGGTTTTTGTCTGAACCCGAGCCGAGCCTGAGATTTTGCTCGTCTTCGCCAGGTGACATTTACCACCTGACACAGCCTCCGTGTTGCCTTCAGTGTCGTCACGTAAACGCCAGCACTGTACAGGAAGTTGCCAAGAACAGACAGCAGGTCCATCAGGTTTTTTTTGTTTGTTTTTTTTTTAAGATTATTTTTTCGGCATTTTCTGCTTTATTTGACAGTCACAGTAGAGATAGACAGGAAAGGCAGAGAGGAGAGAGGGAATGACGTGCAGCAAAGGACCTGAGGTCGGGCGCTGCGATCAGGACTGAGCCCTGGTACCTGGTACACGCTCTGAGTCACCGGGGCCCCCAGGTCTATCAGTTTTAATTATTTTCCCACAGATTTTCAGTAAAATAATGCCAACGTGACCGAACCTGACCTGAGCCCGAACGTAATTTCTAAATTTTTGTCCAAACCTGGCGAGTCGGGTGACCACGCCCAAACTGCCAGTTATCAGGTCAGACGTTTCTGTACGCTCGAATGGTAAGAGAACATTAGCACCTTAGCTCGTTAGCTGCTGTTTGCTAAAATACTTGGTTAAGGTGAAGTTGTGGCATTTTTGTCTCTGAATATCACCCCACGACCCACCCTCCCACCAACCCACCCACCCCTGGTCTGTGTACATTTTTTCCTCTCCCTACAGTGGCCCTGACACGCCGTCGTAAATCAGACAGCTTCAGATCTGCTGTGACGTTTATTTTTTTCCAACTTTTGACCGAGCCAGGCTAACGACTCCTATACACTCCAAGTCTTTACGCTAAGCTAACAGAAATTGCTACCTATAGAAACTGAACACCTGCACGTACAGAGGTGAAAACGGTGTCCAACATCTGGTCTCAGTCTGGATCAAACATCACAGTACTCCTTTAAAAGTACTCCAACGAGTTACTTGTAATACAGAGCAACTAAGTAAAGTGATTAGTAAAGTAGTAAAGTTAGTTAAAGCGGCGGTGACGTGCTGAAGCTGTGACATCACGAGTGCATGCGGGGGGATCAGGGTCGGTGTGTGAGTTTCCACAGACACTGCAGGGTAACACACCGCGGCGAGGCCACTCAGGCATCACTGTTCGCTTTGGGTGTTAATAGATGCTAAGTGTGAATGGATGTTTTTACAAGAGCCGTGACCCAGCACACACACACACACACACACACACACACACACACACACACACATGCCAGTGCTGTTAACAAACACGACGTCATCGAAGCTCCGACGGCATCCAGAAAAGATGATGTCATGGCATAACGCGGCCTAATAGATTGAGCAGTTATGGCAGGGTATTAGGAGAGAAAAGTGTCTCCAGGCTGCCAGCATGTGGTTTATAGTCACTGCTGCTTTCTGGAACTGAAACGCACCAGATTGTTCCTCTTGAATAACCAGCAAACACTTTGGGCGGATCAGAGAGCTGGATCAATGATGGCGAATAGACGAAATTCCACCAAAAAGAAAAAAAAAAGAAATCACAGCCCTGAATTCTGCGAGCGGTCTCTGTGTTCGTAAGCAGGCGCGGTGTCGAACATGTGTCCGCCGGCGTCCAACAAATCTGCTGTTCCCCCTCAAAAAAAAAAACTAAATTAAATTATGATATCCACTGTTAGCTGCAAGCCTGCAAGTGACAGCAGCCAGAGTTTCGGCCAAATCCTCTTAAAGCTGCACGCTGAGGGCACGTCAGGAAGGAAGCTTAATCTGAAACATGTGAAATACCAAAATAAAAACGTATGAGATCTATAAATTAATAAGGAGGACTCATAGGAGGACTCGACTGCCCGCTTCTCACTGCCTCTCCTGCCTCTCCGAGCACCAGCCAGAGAGCGTCTTCGGTAAACTCGCCGAGTTATTTCTTGGATACGGGGGGGAATTTTATAACAAGTGCCGAGTGTTTACAAATGGAGATTATGTAAGTCGCTTTTCCTTCTCGGAAGCACATTCGAGTTTTTGGTATTTCGCTGGCGCTCGTCTGCGGGGTGACTCAAAAACGAGTGAAGCAGGAGAATAAAAAGCCTCAGTTGCGGCGCTAAAAGGGGACGAGGACCCCTGCAGCGCAGCGTGACCGTGTGTGTGACAGGAGGTAAATACAGCGACGGGGGGGTTTCTGAGGGCAAACACAGAATAATTTGTTCAATAAAGAGAAGTGAAGTCGTTTTTTTCTGCCTCTGATAGAAGACGGGAAGTCTATATGGAGGATTGGAAACCAATCCCAGACTTATCCCTCTGTTCCTGTTGCTATGTTTTCCTCCGAGCACAAAAAACAGACGGTCATGCGTGTTGGAGTAAGAACATACGTCTCTTTCCATAAAAGAGCGATCCTGCGACAGCATCGGTCCTGACTGCCCCGTACATGAGGGGCTTGGCAGCGGCTCATACTGGATTTAGTCTTGGCCTCTGAGTCGGGCTCTGAGCGCCGGGGGAGGGGGGGATCCTCGCTCAGAAAGGCCCCGTCATTAAACCACTAAATATTTCCAGTGACTTCATGTCCATTTTGTCGATGCAGGAAGCGCAAAAGTCGGAGGATCTGCTCCTGTTTTCCACGGGCCGTCCCGTCTCCTTTCGATCACCGCTCGGTCTGAAGCAGCTGAGGCCTCGACGGCGTCCTCGTCAGGAAGCCGCAGGTTCAAACATCGTGACCTCACTGCACTTTGTCTGCTTCTGTGAACACAAATCATCTCCTGATCCACTTTATTTACAGCTGCAGCCACAACCAGCAGCTGAAGACCCTCTTTATTTAGGGGCTGGTTCTCCTCACACTGTATGTGGTTCTTTAAAGTGCTAAAGGTTCTTCATGTTTATTGGAGTTATTTGGTGGTGGCAGCTAACAATTCTTTTCCTTGTGGATTAATGTGCAGATGAATGAATGAATGAATGAATGAATGAATGAATGAAGAATTTTATTTTCAAACAAGTATACATCAAAAATATATATATATATAATATATATGTGTACGTTTTCCATATATAAATACAAAAAAGGACAACAAAAAGAGAAACAGATAAACAACATGGTGTATCTTGTTTGAAAAAGGAGTAGGAAGAAGTATACACTTTTTTATACCTACCCCTTTCTAACTATTCATCATAATTGATGGAATTGGATTCTATATAATTCAATACAACTGTACATATAAATACATATAATTATACAGCCTAAGTACTAAACAAATCCCATATAACGCGCAATTTCTACTGTATATATACACACATATGCATATACATACATATACATACATACATACATACCTACTTACACATGTATACATACATCCCTACATAAATATATATACATATATATATACACACACACACATATACATGCATATACGTACACTATATTACCAAAAGTATTCGCTCACCCATTCAAATGATCAGAATCAGGTGTCCTAATCACTTGGCCTGGCCACAGGTGTATAAAATCAAGCACTCAGGCATGCAGACTGTGAAACAAGACATTTGTGAAAGAATGGGCCGCTCTCAGGAGCTCAGTGAATTCCAGCGTGGAACTGTCATAGGATGCCACCTGTGCAACAAATCCAGTCGTGAAATTTCCTCGCTCCTAAATATTCCACAGTCAACTGTCAGCTCTATTATAACAAAATGGAAGCGTTTGGGAACAACAGCAACTCAGCCACGAAGTGGTAGGCCACGTAAAGTGACGGAGAGGGGTCAGCGGATGCTGAAGCGCATAGTGCAAAGAGGTCGCCGACTTTCTGCACAGTCAATTGCTACAGAGCTACAAACTTCATGTGACCTTCAGATTAGCCCAAGTACAGTACGCAGAGAGCTTCATGGAATGGGTTTCCATGGCCGAGCAGCTGCAGCCAAGCCACACATCACCAAGTGCAATGCAAAGCGTCGGATGCAATGGTGTAAAGCACGCCGCCACTGGCCTCTAGAGCAGTGGAGACGCGTTCTCTGGAGTGATGAATCACGCTTTTCCATCTGGCAATCTGATGGACGAGTCTGGGTTTGGAGGTTGCCAGGAGAACGGTACATTTCAGACTGCATTGTGCCGACTGTGAAATTTGGTGGAGGAGGAATTATGGTGTGGGGTTGTTTTTCAGGAGCTGGGCTTGGCCCCTTAGTTCCAGTGAAAGGAACTTTGAATGCTTCAGGATACCAAAACATTTTGGACAATTCCATGCTCCCAACCTTGTGGGAACAGTTTGGAGCGGGCCCCTTCCTCTTCCAACATGACTGTGCACCAGTGCACAAAGCAAGGTCCATAAAGACATGGATGACAGAGTCTGGTGTGGATGAACTTGACTGGCCTGCACAGAGTCCTGACCTGAACCCGATAGAACACCTTTGGGATGAATTAGAGCGGAGACTGAGAGCCAGGCCTTCTCGACCAACATCAGTGTGTGACCTCACCAATGCGCTTTTGGAAGAATGGTCAAAAATTCCTATAAACACTCTCCTCAACCTTGTGGACAGTCTTCCCAGAAGAGTTGAAGCTGTAATAGCTGCAAAAGGTGGACCGACATCATATTGAACTCTATGGGTTAGGAATGGGATGGCACTTCAGTTCATAGTATGAGTAAAGGCAGGTGAGCGAATACTTTTGGTAATATAGTGTATATACACACACACACATATGCATCCATACATATACATATATATACATACACACACATACATGTCTACACACATACACATACCTATATATACATATACATACACACACACACACACACACACACATACATACATCTATATCTATGCATCTATGTATCTATCTATTTATATATATACATACTTATACATACATACACATACACACATACATACATCCTACTCATACTCCCAAGTAACACCCTTCCTCTTCCAGATACCTATTGATAAAAGACTGTTTATACCTCTTTTTAAACTGGTTTATGTTTGTACTCTGTTTAATCTCTAGCTCCAGACTGTTCCACAAGTCCACCCCACAGATTGATATGCTCATACTTTTCATTTTAGTTCTGACACTGAGTTTCTTAAAGTTCAGTTCTCCTCTCAAATTATAGCCACCTTCTCTTTCCCTGAACATTCTTTGTATATTTTTTGGCAACAGGTTATTTCTGGCTTTGTACATAATTTGTGATGTTTTAAATTTGACCAGGTCCATAAATTTCAAGGTATTTGATTTAATAAATAATGAGTTTGTGTGGTCTAGATATCTTACCTTGTTTATTATCCTTATTGCTTTTTTTTTTAAATATGCATATTGGCTGTAGGGTGCACTTGTAGTTATTCCCCCAGATTATTTCCTCAGTGAATGGATTAATGTGCAGATTATTTCCTCAGTGAATGGATTAATGTCTCGCTCTATAAACCATCAGAAAACATTTTTAATAGCTCGTCTGGAACCCAGTGAAGGAACAAGGAACGTGGAGAACCGGACAACAACATGTTCATGTTGGTTTTCAACCTGCACACACTCATCTGGTTTAAAACACTCAGGGAGACTTTTATTCTGAAACATTTATGCTCAAGGAATCGTTTTTTTCTGCAACTTTCTTCTCAGATAGTCTCTGAGATTAAAGTGGCAAATTTATGAGACAAAAACTCACAGATTTGAGAAAAAAAAACATGACTTTTTTTTATTATAAAATCATGAATTTACAAGAAAGAAATCCACTTTGCATTTTTGTGTGTTTTTTTTTTTGTGTGTGTGTGTGTGTGTGTGTGTTTTTTTTTTTTTTTTATTTAAAAATACAGTGTCATCATGTACAAAACTGGCATTTAAAGGGTGAAAATTCTGAAAATAAATGAATATTTGGTAGTTCTGGTCAGGCCTGATGTGGATTAAAAAAATGAATTTAGTGAAAGTAAAAAAATAATATATTTTTAAATATGATAATAATAATAATAATAATAATAATAATAATAATAATAATAGTATAATAATATAATTTTTATAGCAGTTTTAGGAGGACATTTTGTACATGTACATGTCTTCATGTACAAAACTGGCATATAAAGGGTTAAAATTCTGAAAATAAATTAATATTTTGGTAGTTATGGGCTGGTTGATTAAAAAAATCAATGAAAGTGAAAAAATAATATAATATTTTTATAGCAGTTTTAGGGGGACATTTTTGTCGACATGGCTCAAGGCTAAAAGAGCTGCTGACCCTAAAAAAAATTAAAAAATTTAAAAAAAATTGAGTCTGGTTTTCAGTTTAAATATCCTGTGATGATTCATCACACGAAGAACCAAATACTGCAAGAAACACAGAATACTCTTTGGTATAAAAGTGATCAGATTTGAAGTAAAATACTGTGTGTCAGTGAGTTCAGTCTGAAACTGTCTCATACTTGTCAAACCCTAATCCCTAATCTGAGTTCGGTCTCTGTTGATGAAACTCTTTGCTTTTTCACTTTGAGCCAAAAGTGTTTCAGACGGCTGCAGCAACCATCTGAGGGTGGGGTTAGCTAAATTAACCCCTCCCCTCTGGTTCAACCTGCAGATTAAATCAAATGCTGTACACACACACACACACACACACACACACACCTACATGCTCCTGGCTCAGATCCTGGTTGTGTGTGAGAGGCAGAGGGAAGTTTCCTATAAACATCCCAGTTGCAGCGGCCAGTAAAACGGCAGGCCGCCTCACAAACGTCACAGCGGCAGCGTCTTAAAACGTCCTCGTCCTCTCAGGGCGGTCCGTCCTCTCAGGGCGGCGATCTGTCCTCTCAGGGCGATCCGTCTGACAGTCCTGCACTGAAGTCCAAATACTCCAGAAATGTACTTCAGTATTTGCTTCTTAGGAAACTTTTGACTTTTACTCGACAAATAATCGTTGGCCACTTTTGACTCCACGACATTTCTGTGAAGCGTGTTGTTCCTCGTTACTTTGATGTTAGAAATTCAAACCTAAAATCCTAACCCTAAAATAATAATATAATAATTTTCTAATATTCTAAGTCTTTGCTTTAGGATAAATTTTAGATTGAGATTAGATTTAGTTTAGGGGAAAGGTTACAGCCGAGATTATAGGGTCGGGTTTAGGACTTGAGTTTGAGTTAGAGTTGGGATTAGAAACACATTTTAACTTTGATAAAAACAGATATTTTTGTGATTACGTTGCATTTCTGGCTCCATTTCGAAGTACAACAACGAAAACTAAAGATGTAATGAGAACTAGCTGTAAGGAAACATTTTCATCATCTAAAATCAAAATAAAAACGAGGCTTTACACAAAAACGAGAACAGAAACTGTCTGGTGTTCACAAAACAAACAAAATAAACTCAAACTACAGAGAAAATGTCTTTAGTTTTCATTTTTGTCAATTTATTTCATACATAAGCCTGGTTTTTAAGGTGGATTTGAAATCTTCAAAACAATCACTTTTACACAGCAGATAGCTTAAATATCCAAAAAGCAAGAATCTCACCACTGACATATGCCACATACTGGCAAAAAAAAGACAAAAAACCCTGAAACTAATAAGAAAGCTTTGTCGAAAAATAAAAACTATACCAGCTAAACTCTTTGAAAACTAATTAAGACTAAACTGACTCTGGAAACAACAAAAATGAAAACTAATGCAAAACTTTAATAACCTCTGTCTGTCTACCTGCCGCTGTAGCTCCGCCTCCGTCTGTCTGTCTGACCTGTCTGTCTGTCTGTCTACCTGCCGCTGTAGCTCCGCCCCCCTAATGCCCGTCTGTTTACAGAGACAGGCCCACAGCTCAAACCACAGCATCACTTTTGCTCCCTCAAGATTTGCTGAAGGGAAATTTTTCTTTTTTTTTTTTTGTCTCACAAAAAAATGTTGGTCAACTCAATTCTGCAAATGAAAAGGTGAGCAAACAGCTTTATTTAACCGTGTCCTCTGATTTTAACGTATTTATGGAGCCTTGATGGCCTTCACTGGACTCAGGCGGTGCGTTTACATGCACACTGATTTTCCACTATCACTCCGAATAGGACAGTTTTCCTAATCCAGCACGGCTCATGTTGACAGTCTGGATATTCCAAATTAGGCCTTTTTCCCAGAGTAGCATTTTCCAGCTAAGACGTGTGGGATATGCTGATACCACTCAGGCTTTAGCAGCGTTCTCTGTATTCTCTGTTTTTCCTGCAGCTCGCGCTCGGCTCTGTGACAAACCAACAGGCCAGCAGTTTGCGAGGCTGGGATCAGGCAGAAGCATTCACAAAATAAAAGCCCACATTTCTGGCTGGAAGGAGAAACACGCCGGCTGTCAGACGTTATGAAAGACTTGGACGTGAACTGGTTTCTGAATATGCACAAATATCGCAACCGTGACCTTTTCCCTGAGGCGGCTGAAGGAACGAAGGAGGAAGGCCGAGTTCCCGCGGTCGAAGCAGGCGGAGGTTTGCACGGCTGCATGTGAACGGGAATATTCATCTTCATCAGCCGTGCAAACAGCTGAGCAGGAATACTGTCTTTTTCAGAATGAGGGCAAGAAATGTAATATTCTGTGCATGTAAACACCATCACTGTGACGCCATGGAAAGACCAGGTGTGTATCAGGGGGCTCGTCCGGTGATGTAAAAGCAAAGTGTGAGGCATAGATTTGTCGGGACAGGGAGCAAAAAACGTAGATCCCCAACATGACAGGGATGAAAGAGAAGTGTGTGTTTAATGAGGCCACATCCCGAGGCGGCGCAGTGTGTGTGTGTGTGTGTGTGTGTGACGCTCAGCTGCAGAAAAAACATCCTGTCAGATCCTCCAGGGGCTTGTTAGAGGGTTTCCCTCTCTATAAAAAAAAAAAAAGAAAGAAAGACACATCCATCCCAGCAAGCACCGCCCAGCCTCCCTGCCCCGACCTCCAAAACACACACCTTATAAAATATCTATAAGGCATATCTTAAGGTAGAGAGAGGTGTTTGAGTTTGAAGACTGAGATGAGACGAGTAACTAACTGGAAAAGTCAAGAAATTAACAAAATTAACAAGAGCTCAAATGGAAAATTACCATCAAGACGAGGAAAAATATAAACAGGTAGAGATGTAGGAATATCTGCAGAAATTCCTCAGCTCCTTATATCAGCAAGCAAACGAACAGAAACTACAGGATGAAGAAGAAGAAAAAGTAAGTCTGCGTCAGGGTGGAGCCGTGAAAGAGCTCTCAGCAGAAACTCGTCCTGAGAAATAAAAAACAAAAAGTTTTCAAAAAGGAAAGTGGAGCTGGCGGGCCGCCAGCTGCTTCCTGGAGGGCTTCTTCATCTCCTCCTCCTCCTCCTCCTCCTCCTCCTCCTCCTCCTCTTTTGATGGGATCCTTCTCTGCGGCAGAGATGCATCATTTTCTCCAAATGAAGGTAAACCTCTGAAGCAGGTGTGGGCTATAAAAACGCTCGTTTCCCATTGGTCCATCTGTTGCCGGCGAGCACAGAGATGGAAAGTCCACAGGATGCTCATTATCAACTGTAATAACTGCAATAACAAGTTTCTCATGTGGAAGTGTGTGTGTGTGTGTGTGTGTGTGTGTGTGTGTGTCTTACAAATCTGGACAAACTGAGGTGATGTTCCTGAGCCATAAAACATCCGATGTCTACATGTCATATCAACCTTTTCTTATTATTACTAAGCATTATCGGCTCTTTAATGTCAGGGATGTAAGAGTACAGCTCACCGTGCTCTCCTCCAATCAGAGGCCAAATCATTTGAAGGTGTGGCAGCTTCCTGTTTTCCATCGATGAAGCCCTGAGGGATGTAAAACATCTGCTCATCAGTCTGATAAATCGCTCTTTTAGCTGCAGACCTTTTCCTCGGTTGGACGTTTACTGGACGCTGTTTTGTTGTTGCAGCCTCGCTTTGTGATCCGTGCGTTAAAATATCGCCCCCCTGCGACCTGAACGACCCCCGCCGCGATGAAGGCACGGAGGGAGACGTTCGAGCGCGACCCGTTTTCTCAAAAAGACACTAATCGACGGATGTGAGGCGCGCTTCGATTCCAACATCTGGCGTTTAATGCAACTCCCGCTTTGCACCAAATTACAATCTTTTGCTGCCCTTGAACAGCTGTGTGGGTTTTTCTCCCGCTGGTGGGAAACCTGAGAAAAAAATTTTGGGGTTTGAAGAAAGAAGAGAAAAGGGAAAAAGAAGAGCAGTTTTGTTTTTTCCCCAGGAGGTCTGATATCTGCATGTAACCTGCCTCGACTGCAGGTGTTGCCTCCCTGCAGCACGAAGAGCACAAAAACACATCGCCGCATGAAGACACAGTGTCAGCTCACATTTCAGTGCAATAAAAGATTGTTGAGACTAGAGGAATAACATCTGGCGTTCACCTAAACTGCCCAACAGCACCGTGAGCGCGTGTGTTTTCAGCCGCTGTGGGTTTCTGAAAGCCGGTGGTCACGGAGATCTTCTCTGTCAATATTCAGTTTCTTTAAATCTGATCATTTTCACGCCACAAATGACAAGGACGTCCTTAGCTGTCAGGGTGGCAGAGCTTCTGAAACCACATTCAGATCATCAGAGACACTAAAACTCTCCACCGTTTGTTTTACATCAACCAGAAATTCAAAACGGTTACTTATCATGTTTTTTAAAGAATATTTCACATCCATTTTACAAGGTGAACATTAAAAAAAATCTTATCCCAAGTGGGCAATTAATTTGCAGCTCTCCATGTTCATTCACAATAACAGTGAATCAGACAATCAATAGTCAGATCAGGTAAGGAAATATTAAGAAACATTTGGACAATAAGAAATGAGGAACCATTAAATAATCCATAAATAAGTTCTTATAAATAAGTCTCTAAGAATTTTTTTTTTTTAAATCCCAGGGGTGTGCCCTAAGGTATAATGACAATAATCATAATAATCATCTGTATTGATAAAGACTTTTCAAAATCAACATTACAAAGTGCTTCGCAGAGGCAGCAAAATAAATAAATAAAAAAGTCATAAACTCAATCAGGTGTATAAAAACCTATTTCAGACCAAAGAAATTAAAACTCAAGTAAAATCAGGAAAGGCTCATCGATCAAAGTGTATTTTAATATTTTAAGAAGAGACTTGAAAAACTCAGTCGACCTGATTTCCTCGATTAAGAATAACATGGCGGTGTTATAGCAGGTAAACATGCAGTGTATGTAAATATCACTCATTATTTTAAATGAGTGATATAAATCCAGTGAAAGGCACCTGTGCTCATTTACTTTCCCTGCTGCCTCCTGTCGCTGTGCACAGAATCCAGCCTGAAAAACAGGAGCTGAGGCCGTGACAGCTCTGTGTGTGTGTGTGTGTGTGTGTGTGTGTGTGTGTGTGTGTGTGTGTGTGTGTGTGTGTGTGCAGCTGCGTCGGGCCGCCGGCAGGTTGTGGGTCCTCGCCCTCCGTCATCCCGCTGCTCCCCGCCACCGCCGCCACACTGCAAAAAGTCAAAATCTTACCAAGATTATTTGTCTTATTTCAAGTAAAAATGTCTTATTTCAAGTCAAAATATCTCATTACACTTAAAATAAGACTTGATCACCTCAGAAATGACTTGTCTTTAGACAATTTTCACTTGTTTCAATTTGAAACAAGTGAAAATCTACTTGAAACAAGAAACAAATTTTGCCAATGGAACAAGCAAATTTTTACTTGTGACACAGGTGAACAAGTAAAAATTTGCTTGTTCCATTGGCAAAAGTGTAATGAGATATTTTGACTAGAAATCAGACATTTTTACTTGAAATAAGACAAATAATCTTGGTAAGATTTTGACTTTTTGCAGTGCAGCCGGCCGGCCTCTCCTGGGAGGTCGGATGTTTGCCTTTGGCAGTGGGCTGAGGAGAGGAAATGGGGATTACATGGAGCCGCGGTGTTGTTGTTGTTGTTGTTGTTGTTGTTGTTTCACCTCACACCGGAGCAGACGGGATGCTGAGAGCCGCCGGGCCCTGCAGCTCGGCTGAACCGACCGGGACGCCAGGGCTGAGGTGCATCACTCTGAAACCCCACGCCAGCACATCCTGATCGCTTGAGGTAATATCCACCAGCACTGTGGATATAAACCCTGTCACCAGTCAGCATGAGTCATCAGCAGCAGCCCGGAGAGGAGGGGGGGGGGAGACAGAAAACTGCTGCGACATAGATCTTGTCAAACGGCGTACTGACACGCAGGAGGACAGAGGTGGTGATGAGGCTGCGGCGTTAAGTGGAAACAGAGCTGTGCCGTGCCATCGCCTTTCACTGAGACTGGAAAAAAAAGACACTGGGAAGAGAAAAAAAGACGCAGCAGGGGCATCAGGGGACAAATAAGAAATGTCAAAGTGAATGAAGAGACGTCGCACGACAGGACAGACGTGTGCTCAGACTGAGATCCATGTGTTTTCTGTTCTCAGAAACACAGAGAATTCACTGTTGAAGAAGCGGCGATCGAAGTCAAACGTCCAACTGTGCTTTCCTTGACTTGACTCAAAACTCTCTGTTACAAATTACAAGATTTTCATTTTTTTTTTTTATCTATCAAAATACAAAATGCGCCAAAGCAATCAGCCGAACATGTATTTTAAATGGATGAAAGTGAAATATAGTCTGCAGGGCCGGATAAGCAGCTGGAATGAAACCAAAAACATCTGCTGAAATTTATACAACCCCTCCCCCCCTCCTCCACCACACACACACACACACACACACACACACACAGAGGAATCTCTTCAAATGTGGACCACATGGTGTTAGCAGGAAGATTTTAACATTCTGCAGACTTCATATCTGCTGTCGGCTTAAAGTTGTAAATTTACAGGAAGAAATTCAAATTCTAAGATTATAAAGTCACAAAGTTAGAAGAAGAAAAAAAAAACGGAAATATATTTCTTCTCCACCAGCTCTCTATATATATTTTTCCCTACAGTGGCCCTAACTTGCCATTGTACAATTGTGACTTTACATCTTAGATTTTAGTTTTTCTGTTTTCAGTCATGACTTTATATCTCAAAATTCTTCTTTTGATGCAACTGCGACATTATAACACAGAATAACTTGTAATTATAGCTTATAAATGGACTTTTTTAGGACAAATATGATATTCAAATATGATTGCTGACTATATGCCTCCGTCTGTGGTTGTTTGTAGTCAAAGACTGTTTTTGTTTTAGTTTCACAAAGAGATTTGAACATTACCAGAAAACTCACACAGCACAAAAATAATGACTTAATTAGATAGCAGATGCTACTGTCCAAAGCGACTTGCAACAAGTACATTTAATCAAAAGTCATGAAACCAGCTGTGTATCACAGTCTTCATCAGCAAAGACTTCAACAGGAATATTTTTTTTTCTTTAAATACTTCTAATATCCACTCAGCGTCACTTCCTCAGCTGCAGCTGTCCAGTCTAACAGCAGCTCTGCCATAAACTCTGCCTTTTAACAGAGTTTATAATGTTCAGTTTGTGTTGACATTGTGCAGAATGTGTCACTTTAATTCTGTGTTTATTACTGAGGTTGCAGTTTGCAGAGGTCTGCTACTGGACTGCATTATACTGAGAGGGGTTTCTAGTTTTTTGTCCTCCCTATTTATATTCCATGAGGAGGGACAGAATAGTGGAAACAGCTGTCAGTAAAGTGCAGCACTAACTATGAGCTCAATGCCAAACATAGAAGTGAATGAACACCTCTGTTACCGTGACAACAAGACAAGCTGAGCATTATAGGCAGCAGGAGAGGAAACTTTATGGTACAACAGCTGGATGGGACTGGATTAGATTGTGCAGGTGGAGCTGATAAAGTGGACACTGAGTGTATATGATTTGTCAGGGTCTGGTTGGGGTTAATGCAGTCGTGTCCAGGTGTGTCCTGCAGGAGTCGAGTCTTCAGCCTCCGGCGAAAGATGGGTAGCGATTCAGCCTCCCTGACAGACAGGCAGTGGAAACTCGCTCAGAGGTGCGAGGCATGGAAAGAGCTGAGGCTGTGATGAATGACTTCCCAGACGGCGTAGCGATGGAGGGGCGAGATGACCTGCGAGGGTGGATGAGCGGGCCGAAGAGGAGGGGCAGGTTGATGTACTGCCATGTAGGCGAGAACCAGAGTCTTAAATTTCAAGCAAGCAGAGGAGGGGAGTCACAGGAGAGGATCTGGGTTGGTCGAACAGCAGAAGGGCTGCGGCGTTTTGGGTGCACCGCAGAGGTCTGATAGCAGAAGCAGGTCCTTTTCCTCCTCCTTCTCCTCAGGCCGAAGGAGTGTTGCAGTAGTCGAGGCAGGAGATGACAAGCACCTGGAACATGAGCTGTGTTGCTTCTTCTCTTTTATGGAGCGGGTGTAAGGTGCACATTTTAGACAGCAGCGATGGAAAGAGTGCTACACACTGTTCCTCCAACAGAAGTGCTATCAATCTGTCACTGATCCTCTGCTCTCTGCAATGGATTATTTATGAAATGTAGTGAAGGACAATGCAATAAAAGCAAAAATGTATTAAATTAAAGGTAAAATTACTGACTTAAAAAAAACTTTAAAAAATTACAAGTACACAAAAAAGCTACAGTAAAATGAGGAAATGTAATTAGTTACTTTAGGGCAAAATTGCCCAAAAGAAAAAAAAAAGGTTATGTAAACTAGACAGGTAAAGATTGGCCAAAAATCTAAATAAAAGTGCACATAGATGATTCTTTTTCATTCATTCATTCATGAGCTTTGCATTCATGGTCCTGGAAGCTCAGTAGGCTAACTAACTAGTTTATCTAGGTAATTATAGGCTAGTCTGGCTAATTTGAACTTGGAAGGTTGGCTAGGCTAACAAGCTAACCTAGAAAGCAGAGTATGGCTAGAATGCAGTTTTTCCCCAGTTGGTATCAGTCATATTAGTTTCCTTCTGTCTTTGTTTCCTTGGCGTCCGCCTAAAGCTCTATGCAGACGATACTGCCTGCTTGCATGCAAAAAAACACAAGGATCATCGTGACACATGACCAAAACACATGTGTACCAGCAGCAAGTTGTTTAAATAATTTTAAAAAATATTCCAGATGTACGTAGCACTGCGCTTTCATGCCATTGGCTGCTCATAAAGTTGCTGATACACACATTTGCTCTTGATGAGATCTTTATATCATTCTCTCTTTCTTATCTATATTTTATAGATGTATAAAGCTTTCATCTGGGTTGCATTTTTAATGTAGAATTCACAACTGTGTTTTACTGCATTTACACTCATCTGACTATGATTTAGAAAAAAAAAAAAAAAAAAAGATGCATATTTGAGGATTTATATCCCTGTAAGATCCGCCTGCTGCAGGTCCTCTGGCGACCAGCTGGTAGCGCCGCAGCGAGAGTCAAAAGGGCTTTGAGCCGAGCACTCAGGGTGTTTTTTTTAAGTTTAGTTTTGTTGTTTTTTCTGCGGTGATTCACTAATGAGTTTTGGACAGCGAAGGGCGTTTTCCACCGCTCATTAATCAGAGGGGAAATGGCTCACTTAGTTAGGCACGGTCCACATCTGTCCAGCCCATTACTCACTCCATTAGCACAGGGAGCCGGCTAAGTGGCTACTGAGGGTTTGCTTGGTTGACCTCTGACCTCTGCAGCTTCACTCATTCCTCACATCCACTGATATATTGAACGCTCTGCAATTTAAAGCAATAATCAGTCACATTTTCATAGTTCTGCATGGCAATTAAACTGAATATAGGATCCCTTAAATTCATTTTGAGCATTACAGAGTGATAAGATGATTCCTGACCATTTAAGTGGTTCATTTGTATATTTGCATATTATTATTGTTATCCCTATCTTTGTTGCTAAGTGCTCACTGCTGTTTGTTTCTGCTTTGACATCACCTGTCAATCAAACAGTGTGGGCGGGACTGTGGTGTCTTTGGATTTTCTGTTGATAGAATCAGAGTTTCTATACAGCAGGTGGCGCACTTTTCTTCGTCCAGTCAGCCATGGAGGCTATCGAGGATCATTCTACCTATTCTTTTGTTTACTACAAACTGGAGACAAAAAATGCATCACTTCCTGTGCAGCAAGAAACAGCTGACAGAAAGTTTAAAACAGCAAATGGATACGCTTTATGAACATGGCAGCAGACATTCATTGGTAAGAAAAAGCAAATCACTTTAAACTTTACTTTCACAGTTCATGCTGAGCATCTGGTTTTCACAGAAACATACAGATGCTTTATTTTTTTTCCCTTTTTGGACCGGCCTGCTGAAAGAGCTTCTTTGTAAATATGTTTGATGAACTGACCTTTATGAAGTTCACCTGTAATTATCCTGCAGAATTTCATGGTTTGTTGACAGAGCTGCGCAGAGCATTAACGCAGACTCACATGAAGTCGGCTTTCCAGAGGTCGCATCGTTACAGGCGCAGGGTCGACGTGCCAGTTGCGTTTTATGGAAGCTCAATGTAAATCCTTTGAGTAAAAATATTTATAGAATCATTTAAATCGAGGGAATCTGAACCAGAGTGCTTGCTCAGGCTTAGACGCCCTGTACATTTCGAGTCTCTACATTGCAATTACAGAAGAACGCAGGGCGTCCAACACCATTTGCTCTGATTATGACGGGAACCATAAATGATAATGGACAAAATGCTCAACCGTTTAACGAGGCAGCGCCGTGTTCCCTATGTGTTTAGTATGGGCCGTTATTCTAGCTGTCGTTAATCCTATATGAGCCATAAACCAAAACTCATAAACACAACTGCAGAAAGAAAAGCCAGCTGTTTACCTTGATTGCTCCGTAGCGTGGAGGAGGTTTTCTCGATTCTGAGCGGCCGGCATGTGCAGAGGCAGTGGAAGGGTCCTGTTTTGCTATTGCTAAGCAGTCACAAAGTCAGCTAAGCTACCGTAGCCAATGATATTATAGGGGACGATACCTAATGATATGATTTACCACAACATATGAGGTTTACAATTCGACAATAAATCATGATTGTGCAGGACTGTGTACTTTTCTGAGCCACAAGTCTTTCAATGGATGGCATTGGCTTGCAAAAATGGTGACAGTTAAAAAAATGTTGTTGTGAAGTGTAGGCGAGAGAAAGCGCCCCGCCAAAAATCATGCAGCTGTCCAGAAATGCCAGCTCCACATGTTGGATATTAAAGTTCGTCATAACCACAGCCACATTCCACTTTGGCCAGCAGGTGTGAAAAGTGAATCAGTTCCTCCTTTCCGTGTGACCGACCTTTCCTCAAAAAGGTGCAAATCCGAGCGTAACTCTTTGAGATATCCTGCATGTCCTCACCCTGCCATCTTCTACGGTCCAATGTCCAATAAAGCACAAATACCCCCCAAAAATTTAGGTAATAACTTGTGTTCATCCTTCAGTATCTGTACGGTATTATTGCTCCAGTCTGGAGCAACGTTTTCATCAAACAAGCTACAAACCTGGGCTGGAAGCTATACATTAATTTCTTTAGTTCATGCAAATCCACTCTCAACTTTTTGAGGTATCATGCTAACTAATGAAGCAACAGACAAACAAACGTAAGGGGGTGAAGATATGTTAGATATGTTGGCCAATCCTTAATAATAAGGTGAGAAAATCCAACTGGACGGTGGAGAAAAGCAACATCAGGTGTCTTTCTGCCTTGTTGCCTTGCTTAAGGGAACCTCAACAGAAGTTTTTAAAGGTTGGGGTTATTTATTCACTTTCCTGAGCCACATTTTCCCAGCTGGCCTGGAGATTTGAGTCAGCAACCTTCTGGTCACAAGCCCTATTCTCTTACATTCAGCCTTCTGCTATTCAGTAATAATAATAATAAAATCCTCTTTATTTGAAGCTCCCTGGTGGCTGAGCTGGCTGTGCTGTTTGAATCCCAGTTTGGATCTGGCCTGGGACCTTTGCATGTCATCACCCTGTCATTTCCTATTGTCCAGTGTCCAATAAAGCACAAATACCCCAGAAATTATTTCATTATTCATCTATGTTCATTATTCAGTGTCTGTAAAGTATAATTAGTCCGGTCTGGAGCAATGTTTTCATCAACCGAGCTATAAAACTGGGCATGAAGCTATAAATTAGTCTCTTTCGTCTGCCAGCGTTTCTTGTCCATATTTGGCCTTGAAAAAAAAGGAAATGAATGTAGGCATTTTGATAACATCAGTTATTGAGAACCTTATCCTTTTATGAACAAAATGTCATTTCCCATTTTCAGTGTTTTGCTTCTCGCTGTGTGAAAAGAAAGGAGGATTTTCCGTTCCCAGGAGTCGATCGAAGGAATCAAAGTGAGATTGTCTAAATGGTTTCCACATGAGAGACTCCTCTCGTCAGTTTGAAGAAAGTGTTCAGCCAGTTGTTTGTGTCCTGGAGAATCCGCTCAGGCTTCCAGAGCGTCTCCGCATCAAACAGCCAGACTGACAGGCTGCATTCACGCTGGAGCTGCTCTCTCTCTCAGACGTGGCTCAGCTGGTGTGTTTTCTAACCAGCGAACAGAAAAACACAGCGTGATGTCCCGCAGGTCCGGACACACACATGGGCTTACTGCACCAAGCCAGGCCTTTTCAGTGCAGATCTGCATATCTGCTTTTTGGCTTTTGTTAGGATGAATCTTCGTTATCTGCTCCAGAACGTAACCCACACCGACTCCAGCACATCGACCGAGACCGACGTCAAAGAGACAAAGATTTGCACAGCGTCTTTGTTTTTGTAGTTATGGTTCTCACGGTTATTTCCACCACATTTTATTATTTTTTTCCCCATTTGATGTATTGGTTTATTTGATAGGGACAGAGCACATTAATGTCAGCATACCGCAATTAGCAAGAATGCTGATTTACATCTGTAATCAGTGTAACAATATGCAATCAGAGGCCTTTAAGATTGTACTAAACTGAGGTTCTCCACAAATCAGTCAGGTGGCTGATTTTGTCCTTATTGCTGTTGTTGTCTTCCATGCTAGTGGTCGGGTTTTCATCCAAATACATCACACATTTTAACCGAATTTTGAGTGTTTCCATTCAGGTTTTTAATGTGCAAATTGAAAATGCAAATCAAAACAGGTGGATGGAAACCCACCTAATGCTGACTCAGCTGCAGCACCAAGGCTCTGATAATTGTCCGAAATGAATGACATAAAATTTATGTATTGTGATGGCAATGTTTATAAATTCTAATTTAAGCTTTAAAATTTAAATAACCACCTCGGTCATTTGGTCCGACCCAATAAAGGCTCATTTATGTTCCCTTAATTTATGAAAATACATGTACGTTTCATATTTCCATGTGTCCTTTACATTAACATGGGTGTTAGGCAATAAATTCATCAGCTACACCGTTAGCTGATGAACATTAGACGTTAGCCTCCTAGCTCCCATTCTAGCTACCTAACAACCAAAAATACTTCGGGAAAGGTTTGTCATCATGGTTAAAGTTAGGGAACGGTCATGGTTAAGGTTGCAAAACTTTTGCAAATGTTTGGTAATGTTCAACAAATTGATTTTCAGTGGAGCGCTAAACCCGAAATCCAGTCTTTAAAGAGTGTGAAGAGGTAGCACATCCCAAATCATCAAGTCAGGGACGACAAAATACTCACATTTCACCTGTTTGTTAAGCTGTTTTATGTGATGTGAGCTGAAACACAGGTGGAACGTGAGCACTTTGTCCTCCTCGATGTTAGGTGGCTAACGTTAGCTCGCTAAAAACAAACACTAGACGTTTTTGAGACAGGAAGTGAACTTTTTGTCTCGTTGGTTGACACTTACCTACACCTACCCGCTTCTTAATGTAGATTTTGTCGCTCCTTTAATTCTTACACCAGTGTAGTTATTTACATGACCACTAGAGGTCGCTAAAACCATAACTATAGGTCATAATAAGTTGCCGTATACACAAACTATGGGGTCGTTTTTGCCGGAGGATGGTTTTCTTGATCGCACGGCTCTGCAGGACAGACCCATGAAGAAAAAAAAGAAAGGCCTGTTCTCACTTTAAATCCAATTAAATGCCTGGTGATTAAATGAGCAGTGGTCTCTCCGTTTCTTTTTTTTTTTTTTTTCCTCTCTTCTGTCTCAGTCAATTAATTTAATTTTATAAAATGACTACCTGGCACGGCTGTCAAAATATGAACAGCACCGCCTGTCCCTCCTCCTCTTCCTCTGTGTGATGAAGCCAGACAATAACGGAGATCGTCTTCCTGCTGTTTAACTTTCTGTGCGATCCAGCTCCACCGGCCAGAGCTACAACCTGAGTTTTTATTTATTTATTTTTTTTAATTTAATGAAAAATAAGAGCCCTGCTGTAAACTGACTGACGTCTCTGTGGCCGTATTGACAGAAATAAATTGGTTTGGGCCCATTTTTCACTTGTTTTTTGCTTTCGTTCCACTTAATATTCCAACAGAAACAAAAATGAATTTTAAAACCATAATTTAATACACTGCACATATCACATCCAGGAATTTTGACTCATAAAGTTCATCCAGGAGGAAAACTAAACGGGACTTCAACCTGACATGACGGCGGTACTGAAATTACTATCTGATTACTATTTTTAATATGCACAGTGTAAACATAATGCACTTTTCCAAGCTGTAAATGTTAACACTAAAAGTTAAAGAATTATTTGCATTTTGGTCCATGGCTTCAGAAATATTTATTCTTGATGTTATGCTTTGTTTTTTGCCACATTTATGAATGTCACCAGCTTTACCAGAGCCTCCAGTGTGTGTCTGTACAAAACAAAAACAGACGGACAGGATTTGGAAATACTTTGTGATCCTGGTGCAGGTATGAGGCTCCTGATCTCCTCGGCTGTGATGGATGTTGTTCATGTTGCTGGAATCAAACTGGTCGTCCTCCTGTTGCTGGAAAACAAACAAAAAAATTCTTTTGCAACCCTCCTCCTCCTCTTGAGAGGCTGATTCAAAAAGCAAAAGGGAAAACTCTGAATGGTCTTGGAGAGCAACTGACGACAGGAGTCTCACGGGAGTTTGTGCAAAATTTGTACAAATTCTTGTCTATGGACACAAATTTTGTCTGTTTATTGTGTCCATGAACATGAATCTTCCTTCACTTGAAGTGGATAAAACCACTTCCTCACTTCCAGGGGCTAAATTTCAGAAGCTTCAGTGAACAAAAACAAATCCAAGTGAGGAAATGTGAGACTGTAGGCAGCAAAAGACAGAAACTGGACATGATGTCGGTCCAGGAAAATGAACACCGGCCTCGCCTCGGACTCAAACCCGGGTCACCTGAGGGAAAGTGTTGATTGACCCAGTGTCCATTTTATCAGCTATACCTGCACAACCTAATCTAATCTAATCTAATCTAATCTAGCTGTTGTGCCATAAAGTTTCCTCTCCTGCTGCCTATAATGCTCAGCTTGTCTTGTTGTCACGGTAACAGAGGTGTTCATTCACTCCTATGTTTGGCATTGAGCTCATAGTTAGTGCTGCTGTTGGACTGGACTGCACTTTACTGACAGCTGTTTCCACTATTCTGTCCCTCCTTATTAAATATAAATAGGGAGGACAAAAAACTAGAAACCCCTCTCAGTATAATGCAGTCCAGTAGCAGACCTCTGCAAACTACAACCTCAGTAATAAATACAGAATTAAAGTGACACATTCTGCACAATGTCAGCACAAACTGAACATTAGAAACTTTGTTAAAAGGTAGAATTTATGGCAGAGCTGCTGTTAGACTGGACAGGAGGAGCTGAGGAAGTGACACTGGGTGGATACTTCCAAATGAAATACATTTAATGTCACAAAAAAGGGCCAATTCATGATCTAGATTAAATTTTCACAATTATATCATGAACTGCCAGGCTGCATATTCAGAACCAGCATGTTTCAGCTGCAGTAGCCTTGCAGGAGTGCAGGTATTACAAACAGAAAAGATGCAAAGAAGGGCAAGCCGTCTAATTTAAAGATTTAAAGGGGCATGTCATATGGCATTAGCTTCCTGCTCTCTCCTTTTTTTGTGTTATCGACTGTGCAAAATGTTTGGTTAACTTATTTCAACATCAGGTTCAGCTGGTGAGACTGCAGCGTCTGCCTCACCGGCCTATCAGGAGCTCCTCTTCCCATCCAGTCACAGTCGGGCTGCTTTGTATTTCTTGTATTCCTCCTGAAGGCTTCCAGAGACTCAGAACCAGAACCTCCTCTGGTATTTTCTGTACTCCTCCATCGTTTGTTTCTGTCATTTCATCTCCAGTTTGTTTGTGCAAAACCCTCCGCCTCCCTGTTACCACCATGACCAGCAAATGTTTAATTTTATTCATTTTGTTCCTTCAGCTCAGTCTCTCCTGGCTGAAATGGGTTCCTGCATGTGAAAATATAGTTTTAACTCTGAACTGCACACAGAAATTAATGAAATGAGTCATTATGAAGCTAAAATATATCTAATAACACCTGCAATCAACAGGTGTAGGAGGCCCTGCAAGGTTCCAATGCCAGTCATTTAATATTACTTTTTTTTTTTTTTTTTTTTTTTTTAATATTATTCAGAAGGTATAAGAACATAACAGCAGACTCATTTTTCATGCTGGCACGTTGATCAGGAACAAGCAGCTGAAGCCACACATCTGACTCACATCTGGGAGAGCGAGCGCAGAGTGTGGAACCGCAATCTGAATAAATCTTCACTCTCGATCTGAACGTTTTCTGTGAAAAATAATCGCCTTTAGTCAAACTCCATCGACAGAGAAACGTGATTTCTGGGAGGCGCGGAGCAAAAAAACAAAACAAAAAAACAACAACACCACAGCCATGAACGGAATCCAACTTTTTAACCCCCACACACATTTTGACCAGCTGTGAAATCAGCTGTGACACACTCTTTAACATGCTAATCATTCAAAGGCACTGACAGGGAATATAGAAATAAAATGCCTTTATTACAAAATGTGCAGGATTCCTATTTCATATCATAAAAATGATCATAAAGTTTTTTTTTCTTTGGCTTGGTTTTGTCTCTGCTTTATCATTTCTGCACCTTTGTTTTTTCTTCTTTTTAATTTTTTTTCTGCTTTTATTTGTTTTAAACTTTTCATATGTTCTCAATGTGTTTCTATGCCTCAGTAAAACACTTTATATTACTTTGTGTATGAATCAGAGAGCGGATCAGGCTGCATGTTTATGTCTGAACCCGACCCGAGCCCTAGATTTCTCTTGTTTTCCGTCTCTAGGCTACCTTTACCTGAAACAGTCTTCGTGTTGCCTTCAGAGTCATCACGTAAACTCCAGCACCGTACAGGATGGTGCCAGGAACAGACAGCGGGTCCATTTTTTTTTCATTAAAATAACACCGAGGTGACCGAACCCAAACATAATACCTAAATTTGTCCAAGTTGGGCCGAGTATCCACATTCTAGTATGAATGGTGCAAAACAAATAAACTTTGCCTTGTCTTGACTGTTCTTCTTCCTGCATATCACATTCTTTGTCTTCTCACTAAACAAAAAAAGTTCTCTAAGAAGAAGTAAAAAGAAAAAGAAAGAAAAAAAGGAGAAAAATGCAGCATTTTCTCAGTGAGCATGTCCTCAAATTTGCCCATTTTGCCCATTTACTATGACAACGGTTTGTTTTATTAAACACTCAGAAAACTGGCATCCCGGTGTCTGTTTTGGCCAAACCTGCAGCACACACACACACACACACACACACACACACACACACACACGCTGCGGCTGAATCAGACTGAAATGCTGACATTCATCTTAAATTTGCTGTGTCATCCATGTCCTTTGTCAACGCTGCGATCCCTCACTGTGACAGGCAGCACTGAGTCAGAGGTGCACACACACACACACACACACACACACACACACACACACACACACTCCAGCTCAGTTAGTGTTAGTCAGATGTGGCGCTGCAGCAGATAACCTCCATGTTGACTTCTCTCCTCACCGTGCACGGCTCATTATTAACGATTATCAGTCTCAGAAGTGCGAGTGCCAGGGAACATTTTCTTTGGGTTCCATCTCAGACAGTTTTATTACGCGGATAAATGAGTGGAGAGGGCGACCACGGACCGTAATTACCACATAAATAACATGCGAGGCTCACAGGGAGCTGAAGAAGCCGTTCCACCTCCTCACCGAGGGGCTGTGATGGATCGCAACGTTGAAAGCATCATGTGAATTTATAGCCACAATTACACAATAAAATGGTCTTTAAAAAACAACTTATTTAACGCCGGGTGAGCTGCGCCTCAGTGACTCAGCAGCAGCAGCAAGGCAGCGAGGCAGGCGGCGGCGGGGGATTGAACCTGTGACCTTTCTGTTACACAACCCTCCCTCTGCCTGCTTCACACCAGAGGCTTCCTTTCACACATATTTATCGGAGGCAGAGCGGCGCTGCTGAGAGGAATAATCTGATTGGTGGAGTTAAACATCAGTGGGCGGAGCCAAAGAGCTACTTTTTTTTTAGTGCAAATTTGTAAAGAGGCAAATCTGAATGTCAAAATCTAAATAAAAATATGAATTGCAGTGATTTATTAGGTAGTGGAAGTTCATTATGTCCTGAATAGATTCCAGTTCAATTTTTCTTTTTAGGGACAAACTATTAAAAACTTAATTTTGACAGGAAGGTCACGCCTCTGTAACCACAGCTGATAAGGCACGTCACCACCTGACGTACTGGTGACGCTTCTGAGGAAGGCGGAAGAATCGCGCCGAAACTGTCAAAAAGGTAAAACATTAAGTTTTTAATAGTTTGTCCCTAAAAAGAAAAATTGAACTGCAATGATTTATTTTTTTCCTTTCATCGATCATGATATTGATGATGGTGGAAGGCCAGCAGGTGAGCTAATTGGCTTACCCATAAATTACTACAGCTTGTTAGATCTTGCGGTGGCTCTTAGAGTGTGCGCCCCTAGAGGTATGTTGGAACACTGCAGGGGGAATGTGAGAGCTTAAAAAAAAAAAAAAATTCATTTAAAAAAAAAAAAAATCAGTTGTTGTGCTGCCGTGGTCGTGGAGCGAGGACGTTTGTTCGCTCTGAGCGGGAAGACGAGACCAAACAAATCCAGAAAGTGGATCAGTGGTTGAAGCTGGAAACAAGGAGGAAGAAGAGAAGAAGAAGCAGAAACACAAACAAGAGAATCTGCTCAGCATCAGCTTGTTGTTGTTTTTTTTTTCTAGTTGCTGGCAGGATGTTTTCATCTTTTACCTCTGGACTTCAGGCTGATTTGACTTCACTAGAGAAAAAAAATCACATACTTCTACTTTTTACTTTTAGTATGTACTGCAGCTGCCCTTACAAAGTATGCAGTGTAGTATGCAGTATGAATACGTATGCATACTATTGGGACACACTACATACATCATCCCTGAAATGCATCCTGCGAAATCTGACGGGTGTAGTAGAACATCCTGGTACTCTTGGCATACTGCATCTGACACACTATGTACTGGGACATACTAATTCTTTTTCTTGCATACTAAATAGTATGGTAGTATGAGTATTGGAACGCAGTGCTGTAGTTCTTTAGCTCCGCCCACTGAGGCGCCGCCTCAGACAAATTCTTTTGAGAAAAAAAAAAAAAAAACTACAAATTTCCTCTTAATTCCTTGTTGCTCTAATCCCCTAATCTGTCGTGTTTCACTGCGTGACATCACATCAGAGACATGAGGCCGAGCCGCCGACTCTTTTGTCTTTCTAACTTTCAAACATGGTTCCCCAGCCAGTAACACACACACACACGCACACACACACACACACACACACACACACACACACACACACACACACTCACACTTTACAGATGAGAGCAGAGAGCATTGCCAGGACATGAGCTTGTGTTTGCACCTCATCCTTCTTAATAATAATAATAATAATAATGATGATAATGATAATAAAACGTGGATCAAAGAACAGAATGAGGTCGAGGGGAAAATGATGAAGCTCGCTGAAATTCTCCGTGTAATCAGCGGTGAGAGTCAAACTCGCAGGAAGACGACGAGCCGCGTGTCCTTCTGTCAGAAAACACAGCGAGCGGACGTTTCCAGGGAAATCATGAGCGGATTCATCGTTTATGGAACCGTTTTCGCAGGTTTTGATTATCTTCCAGTGACAGTGACGGCATTTCCCACAAAATGTGAACTCAGCAGTTTTGGCCACACCGAAAACACGACGGAGAGCCTCATTTCAAAATAAGAGCCTCACCATTTGGAGGAAAAGTGACACCCACACCAACTCGCTCGAAATCAAAGCACTTTTCCTCCCAACGGGCTCCGCACTTTTCATCTCTCCTTCATAATTTTAGGATTTTCTTCTTCGTAAAGCACTTTGGAACCTCTGCTTTCAGTGAAGCGCTAAACTAATAAACTGTTTTTTTTTTTTTAAATGATTGCTAATTGATAGACGATAAATTGATAGAATTGAATAGATGCCCCCCGATGCCAATGTTGGACCAGTTCTTTGGCTTTAAATATACAGAACAAGTGTGTCGATATCCTGTCATGTGTCACTTATTCAAAAGTTGCACTCGGTGAATAACAGATTGTGGCATTTTAAAATCGAAAACCTTTTCTTCCCATGTTATCATTTCCTGCCGATCGGCTGTGAAGCGACTAAAGCTCCGCCTCACTGTGCGGCGGCTCGGCCAGCAGAGTTTTCCCTCTCCCGGCTCTCCCCTGGAAAAAAGTGCCTGTTTTACAGAGGTAAACTCATGTCAGCCTCTTAATGCTTTTCCACTTACACGTCATTATTTTCTCCCTCTGACCCTGCAGGAGGTTATAGCCGCTGTGCAGCGATTCGTCATGTGTTAGTCACCGAGGCTTTCCTCAGGCTTTGGCTTCGTGCTTCTCGAGGCCGACGAAGGTTTTTCTCCTCCTCCGTCTGCAGCGCCGAGCCGCAGCTGCTGGACGCGAGCGGACGGGCAGCGCTGAGCGTTTAGCAGCGACCAAAGACAGGAAGCCGGAACAAACACTCTGGCAAAGGAAAACACAGTGATCCGAAAGACCACAGGTGTATGAACACACACAGGAGACAAATGGCAAAGGTAGCAACGCCTGGTGAAGGGGCGGGGTCACCTGGTGAAGGGGCGGGGTCACCTGATGAAGGGGCGGGGTCACCTGGTGAAGGGGCGGGGTCACCTGGGGCGTATTCAACGACGTTACGATACGTAACGTTGTGTGATGTCGTCTCATTGAATGGTGTGTTTGGTTGTAACGTTTTGTAACAGAGAGCAACATGCCTCACAGGTAGTTTTCCTCCGTTTTGTGGGCGTGTCACAGGTGTTATCCAATCAGCATCAGCCTTTATTGAAGCCTCCGCGATTTAAAAC
The DNA here is from genome assembly GCF_902150065.1 of Myripristis murdjan. NCBI lineage: Eukaryota > Metazoa > Chordata > Actinopteri > Holocentriformes > Holocentridae > Myripristis > Myripristis murdjan. The sequence continues at coordinate 4,216,236 of NC_044003.1, read as the reverse complement.
ACTAGAGCTCCATTATGGCTTCCAAGTCGCTATATTAGTGCAGCCTATGTTTAAAATGTTACCCATCATCTGAAGAGGTAAAAGCACATGTATGTGGTAAGTATGATGATAAATCAGACATAGTTTATTGTTTTTCTTCAATCATATGGCAACTTTTATTCAACTTAAAACCTAAAACTCATTTGTGTAGGCCTATGGTGCAAATCTTGGAAACGATGTTTAACAATAACTGTTTTTTTCATAACCAGTGAGACGGCTGGAGGTCTCCTCCTGCGTCTGAAGGCCAAAGCAGTGGCTGTGATGTCAGAGGTCTTTAGCAGCACCCAAATTATTAATGATCCATGTAGAGTAACGTCCTGGTAAGACAGTTCTTAGGCTACAGTCGCGAGGAGAATGGCCCTCTCAGCTTCCATACCTGCAGCGCTGCGTCATGCAACAGGTTGTTCAGATCTTTATCGTTTCTGTTAGCTTGACGTTGCGTACCTGTACGTCTACGTTGAATTCGGCCCAGGTGACTTCACTGATGAGCTCCTCCTCTCTGATACAAGGTGAGGTGATCAGTGAGGTCACCTGGTGGAGGTCGTGGTTGGAATGAAAACCTGCATGATGGCACATGATTGGACACCCCTGAATTAAGGAAAGGCTGCAGGGAGCGAATGTCAAGTCACTTCCACCACCGTCCTAGGAAACGAAAACTCTCATCCTCTGCAGTTTTTGGTTCATTAATCCGATTGATTAATCTCCCAGTTCTAAAAGGATATAACAATGTAATATTTTTCCATTGCCTCCTGTAGCCCAACAAAAAGCTAATCTAAAAAAAAAAGAGGACTCTCAAGTGGACTCAGGATTTCTGACGTGTCGACTTGATTTTTTTCCCCCCTAGGATGGTGACGGAGTGTTTCACATTTTGGGTGGTCATCTTGGTGTATTAGCTCAGGTTGGGGTTTTGGCTGAGATTAGGGAAAGGATGCAAAAAATGAATGTCAAGTCAGTTCCACCACCGTCCTAGGAAACGAAAACTTGTCCTCTGCAAATGTTTAATTGGTTAATTGATCCAATTAAGTAATCTACCGTGTCTAAAAGGATATAACAATGTAAGAGTTTTCCATTCCGTGTAAGCCTTATATTTCCAGTGCACTTTTTAACAGAATGTGTCTTGTGACAGACCCAGGACTCAGGATTTCTGACGTGTCGACTTGAAGTCGGCGGCTGTAAGTGTCACTATCAAATAAAGGTGGAATGCAAAAAAAAAAAAATGTTCGGAAGGATCAAGGATGAAGGAAAAGTGCAAGAAACTGTTTCCAAAAATGGTTTTATACCCAGTGACCTTCAGTGGTTGTGTGTGTGTGTGTGTGTGTGTGTGTGTGTGTGTGTGTGTGTGTGTGTGTGTGGCCCAAAGCAGTTCAGCATGTGAGGAAATGTTTAGGATATGTTCTGAGTTTCGCCGCCATCAAACATCTCGTCTCAGTCTGGATTCTGCTGGAGGAACTTCAAAGCTGCTGATAAGACCGAAAACACCCCGGCTTAGTTTTTCTGCAGTGCTTTTTGTGTGTGTGTGTGTGTGTGTGTGTGTGTGAAACTTTTTTTCCATATTTGAGATAATTCTCGAGCGTGCTCCGCCTGCCACTCTGACCAAACAGGAGTCAGGAAAATATGAACCCTCTTGTTTAGTCTTGAATCAGTAAACCAGCAGCTTCACGTTCGGTTAACGCATCACTCAGCGGCACAATTACACCGCTTTTCAACAGCTAAGCCAAAGTAACCTCAGGTAAAAAAAACAAACAAAAAAAAAAAACACCCAGTGAGAGAAACTATTTTGGTTTGTCTGTCCTCAAAATAACACTTACTTCATCTGCAGATTTCTGGATTATGAATTCTCTTAAAAGCCACGCTCGGCGCAGATGTTCTGCCGTGCCCAGTAGGTGTTTTTCATTTTTATTTTTCCCTCTGAGATGCTCCAACCTGCCTTCCCGGGATCCCTCGCCGTCCCCGTGAGCGGCGGCGAGCGATGACTCACACTTTAGCAGAAGTGACGGACGCTGATGATGAGGTGTTTCCATGTAGTGATTCTGGTCGGGAGCCGATGTTTATAGCTTATGGATGATTAGTGTGTCTTACTCGCGCGCTCGGCCATTAAGCTTTTATGTTAATGGCAGTGATTCAGGAGGAAAATATCTGAAAATAGTGGTGCAGTAATTTCTCAGTAACTGGAGGAGAACAGCACTTAGAAGACACTTTGCCCCGTTTCCTGACGGCAGGGCTGGAAGAAACTCCGCACATGTTCTCATGTTACTGCCACTGTGTACTTTTACTTCTTAAAGTCAGTAATTTGACTTTTACTGAAGTAATTTTTTTCTTGGGTTTTGTCCTTCACTGCGTTTTAAATCAGATCCGTCACAGAGAGCAAATGATCAATGACAAACTGTGGAATCTTTCACAATAAAAGCTCACTTAGCAGAGATGAGAGGAGGAACCTGCTTCTATTTTTTTTTTATGTCATTTCCAAATTTCTCATGAAGGAATAAAAAGAAAAAAATCATGGCTGTGCTCAGTATATGTTTCTGTATATTTTGACCAATCACTGCGTTTCAGTTCACGTCACCTCTGCTCTTTTTTGGGGGGGGAAATTTCACCTTCAAATGAGGCTGATGTCTGACGATCTCCTGAAATCAGAGGTTCAAGGCTAATAATCAGATTTACACTCTTTACTGAAATATATGTATTTATATTTTGTGTAATTTAACTTTTCCTTCAGTCCATTTTTACTTGGGTTTTGCCCTTCATTACATTTTAAATCAGATCCATTACAAAGAACAGATGATTAGTAGCAGCTTGTTCAACCTTTCACAATAAAAGCCCTGCCAGCAAAAATGAGAAAGAACCTGCTTCTACTTTTTTTTTGTCATTTCCAAATTTCACAATAAAAGCTGCACCACGAAAACCGCAGCGAGCAAAAAATGTGGAGTGAGGACAATGAGAACCATGTAGACTCAGCCATGGTGTATTTATTCCACGTGTCAGTTGAGTCTCCAGGGTCCTCACGTCAGTTGAGTGTAATGCCCTTTTAAAAGCATGTAGTGTGCAGCGTGTTGACTAACTGCATGGAAAAGATCCCAGCTAACACAGTTACTGTTTGGAAAAAGGAGCTCAGTCACTTTTACTGCCAGGACATTTGACATGAGACACTTTGGACTTTTACTGCAGGACATTTTTACTGCACTACTTCTACTTCTACTGCAGTCACATACCAGCAGAGGAACAGTACTTCTACTTCTACTGCAGTCACATACCAGCAGAGGAACAGTACTTCTACTTCTACTGCAGTCAAATACCAGCAGAGGAACAGTACTTCTACCTCTACTGGATATTTATTCGTGTTTTTCAGAGTTTCCAGCTCAGGACAAACAAAGTGCAAACCAAGAAGCAAAGACAAACAAAGACAAGGAGACGACACCGGGGTAAATTTTCAGTAGTTTTATTGAAAAATGCCTCTTCTGTTTCAGAAATAAATAAGAAAATAAGGCTGTGGAATTCACAATCTGCAGTTAAAACATGAAGCAGCAATACCATATCCATAGTCTTGCACGCAGATTCCAACTGCATTTGATATTGATAAAACAACAATGACAACAACTATATTCTGGTTAAAACAAAACAAAATGAAACAAAATTGAAAAAAACAAAATGAAAACCAAAAAAAAAAGAAAAAGAAAAAAAAAAGTACTAAATATACACCACAGACATGCAATTCCACCTTTGGTAAAATCAGCTGTGACGGAATAAAAGAAAACTGATAAATATTTAAGTCTATAGATACAAAATGAAAGCTGTGTTTAACTGCCATATTGAAACTGAACCTCTTTGGAAGACACGTTGAACAGAAAGGATATATTTTTAAGTTAGGAGGAGCTCAAAAAAGAACATATGCAGAAAGAAAAGAGAGAGACGACATAATGGATGTATAATATTGGATTGAGCTGTGGTGTTTCTCATCTGATGCTCCAACACTGTGAACAAACATGTTTCTGTAGCTCCACCGTCACTGCGAGTGCACCGTCTAACGCTGCCGGGAAAAACTCCACGCAAATCTTACAAGCAAAAGACAACATGGGAAGACAGAAAGCTCACAGGTTGTCAGGATTTTTTTTTTCATGTTTTTCCTTTTTATACCCAAGAAACCCCCCACCGCCCCCACCCCAAAAACATCCCTCATTCCCTCTTAACCCTTCACCTACCACAGAGGATGAACATTCACATGTTTTTTTTTAAGGCATTTACGGTATTCCCAAATAAAAGTGAGGTGTCAAACCCCGTTTTTTTTTCCAACATGTGAAATGTGCATATTTATAAATGATGCCATACATGAATGAACATGAGCAACAACAGACACAGGTTGAGCAAAGGAAAATTAAAATTAAAATAATAAAAAAACAGAATAAAAGGGAAAGCAGGACCTCTTATGATGCTAGCCTTTTGGATGCTTTTCTTGATAGTGATCTCTTTCGACGGCGGTTTTGCGAGACTTCGTCCTCCTCTGGGATCGGGACTACGGAGGTGTCGGGTTCAGGCCGAAACGGGTCTGCTCGGAGATAGTGTTTTTAGCCGACTGAGTATGATTGGGCAAATTCTCAAAAGCCTGTCTCAGCATGCACAAGGACACTGGGTTGCAACTGGATTGCGTCTGACTGACAGCCAAACTGGACCGATTTCACCGCCACCGCCAAAACATGTTCTGTGAAACCACCCGGACCGCCTGTTATCACACCGCTGACGGGACGTTACTGGCCGAAATCCCCTGCACAGGTTTGGGTTAGTGGGTCCCTGCTGCACTTTCTGGTGGCTCTGAAGCTGGACTTGACATGAACCTTACATGACACGACATTTTCACCAGGTAGACCCCCCCCACCCAACAGGACGACTCTAGAGGAATATCCATGGGGGGCCTAGATAGATAAACAGATAGAATCACTTTTGCTATTGATCAAACACCATAAACACTTTGAATCCAGAGCCTCCAGCTTGACTCAGTTCTGATTATTCTAATTTCTTCAGAGTTTAAAAGTCAAAATGACCTCATTCTGGTTGGATCAGAGGTTCTCTTCGCTCAGAGGAACCTGTCCTGCCGCCGTCTCATCTTACGCCACATTCACTTGCGCTCGGACAACAGATTTTTTTGATTTTGTACATTTGTACACAAACTGAGGTGGCACGGCCTGTTTTTAGGGTGGCGGCTGCCAGCCCATGCCACCCTGGTGGATCAGCCCCTGCGGCCCAACAAACAGCTCGACTGGAGACTGTAACCGCATGCATTTTGTTTGGAAGTAAAATTTTATTTGAACAAGAATCCATTGTTGGACTTCAATTGTCTTAGTTAAATCTTTTTATAGTCTGACTTTAATTTTCTCCATAATTTTTTTTTTATCGGTTTTCCTGTCTTGTCCTGCTCGCTGCTCCGGGACAGCGGCGGTGCTGTGATGTTACGGCTACGTTCTTTGTTAAAATGTGAACAGGAAGCATTCAGAGTCGATACTTTAATTCTCCCCAAATCCTGATCAGATCAGGGCTCGCAGCGTTAGTACAGCTGGTAAACTACAATGAATTTTTTTTTTTTTTTTAGAGAAACCTGCTGAAGTGTCCGGCAGGAGTGCCGAATGTCCTGGTCAGGAGTTATCGTCTGTCTCCTCCTGTCCTGTCGCTCTCAATGGGAGCCTGGAGCCAGACGGACCGTGAAGTATCACAAAGACGAACGCAGTCGGTCATGGAGAGGCGGCTGGGCTGGGGGACGGGGCGATCACTCGGACCTTCACTCCAAAGACCCGGGATCGACCCAGGATTGAACCAAGAACTGTTTGTTTTTAGCGAATGTTAGCAAGGTAACATTCGTGAGCATTGCGTTAAGTTTGCTAACCTTAGCATCACCTTTTGCTAACCTTAATCATCATAACAATCCCTTTCCTAACCTTAACCATATAGCTAATGAAAGCTAAGCTAATGACAGTGGCTAACGTGTCAGTGGATGAGCGTGACTGGTGATAGGAACAGATGATAACAGCTGCTGACCTGCTAATGTTTGATTGTTAACGAAACATTAACGATAAGAACAGATGATAACCCACTAGAAGGGGCAGCAGGGTAGCTAACGTTAGCAAATGTTAGCCAGGTAATGTTAGTGAACGTAACGTTAACTTTTCTAACCTTAACCATCACAAGAAGCCATTAACCAAGTGGCTAACAAAAGCTAAGCTAATAAAAGCTAACGAAAGTGGCTAAGCTAACGTGTCAGTGGTTAAATAGGGGATTGTGACTGATAACGTTCATTCGGTGGTGTGATTACAGTCGAGACGGGTGTGTAAAACATTTCAGCTCAACTTTTACTCTTTTCTTTTGTCGATGTTAGCGTTAAGGTGTCGGCTCGATTTGAGAGTCGGGTGGCTTCATCACTCAAGAATCAACATTTTCTTTTTTTTCTCTTCTCTGCAACTCATTCATTTACAAGACACAACAAAACATCCTCTACATTTAAAAAAAAAAAAAAAAAAAAAAAAAAAAATCAAGTACGAGTTCTTCTACCACCAGCCTGGAGATAATACTTGGGATCGCAGTGTTAGTTTTCCTATAACATTTCAGATACAGTATAGCTGGTTTAAGGAGATACTACAGCAATACAAAAGGAAATACAAGACTCTGCTTCTTTGTACAGGAAGTGGAAAAGAAAGTGAAACCTAAACCTGCAGGGTCACATGTACAGGAGTGATTGGGGTATGGCCCTGAGCTACAATCACAACTAAAGAACAAGAGCAGAAAAAAAAACAAAAAACAAAACAAAATAAGAGGCATTCGTGTTTGGCATTCAGCAAGCAGCAGGTTGTTGCAAGGCACAAGCTTCAAAACTACAGATGTTAAACTGAATTTTTTAGTGGACGTGAGTCAAACATCATTTACAAGGCACAAATTAGTTTATTTACAGATGTCGCCTTGAGAGAAGTGGTGTTAACAATGTTGATGTTGCTGTTGTTGGTGGCGGTGGTGATGCTGTGGTAGTTGCAGTTGTTTCGCTGTGACAGATCCACCTTTGTTAGTATTTGGGTTTGTTGTTGGTGTTTGGTACATGCTCCTCCACCGAACAGAAGGTCTCTTTTTGTTTGTTCTTTGGCTTCAAGATGCAAACAGGCCACTAGGGTTGGTGCCATCACCGCTGGTGTTTTGGTTCAATTGGCTCTTAGTTGTTGTTAGTACCGGTCCCTCTTTGTTGTTGTGTTGTTTTCAGCATAGTTTGTTAATGGTTTCCCTTGGCGGTTATCCTTTAAACAGCTCTAGAGCATGTGAGCAAGTGTTTCAGCAACAGGACTTTGTGTTTGGTTTGGGTTTTTTTTTTTTTTTGTTTTTGTTTTTTTCAGGAAGTCAGAGTGAAAGCAGCACAGGCGACATAGAAAGTCTACTATGGTGAACCTGAAACAGCCCAAACAGGATGGAGGGTGTCAGTGAAGTCAGAGCAGAAAACATCATCATTCACATTTCTGTAGCACGATTAGTGACTATCAACTGCTTGAAAATACAGATTCCATGCATGCATTACTCCTCTTTACAGCTGTTCTAATCTCTATTTGAAGAATCAACACCATCAGTTTAACACACTATTAAAGAGCGACACAACACCAGCATTAAATTGCACCACACTGCCCTCTAGGGGTTGAATCTTTCAGGCATGTTGCACCTGTGGCCACACCCACTCAGCAATGTGGCCACACCCACTCAGTGATGTGGCCACACCCACTCAGCGATGTAGCCGCAGGTACTTTGAAAGCCGTGCAACATGCCGGAAAGTTTCAACCCCTAGGGGGCAGTGCAGCAGAGGTTTCCCTTGAGTTACCCTTTAGGTTGTACTGAAGGTGTTAACATGTACAGGTATGGACTGAGCTAAACAACAGATCACAGTCATGAGGTTCTCGTGAAGTGAGCCCAAACTCTGAAATGCAGATTACTCAACATGTGACGGACACGGGAAATGTGAAGATTACGTTCTTCCACCACAAAAGCATCTATCAGACCAAAGACAGTAAACATAATAGATTTTTCAAAATTCCTACACAAGGCAGCCACTGTGCAGCGCAAGCTTGAGAGGAGTAATCCGGCATTTTGGGCAAAATCCCCCTTTTTCCGACTTCCAGATTTTCCAGTTCGATACCATTTTCCCCTCATTTCGTGTTAGCTTAGCATAAAGACTTGAAGTCTATAGGAGTCTCTAGCCTGTCTCCGCCAAACTGGAAAAAAAACAAACTTTGAAACAGCTCCAGCACTGTCTTATTTACACATCATGTACTGTACAAGGCCTATTGTAAGACAGTACAAAAATAAAATTAAAAAATAAGTTCATTTTATGTATTTGTGAATTTTCTTATATTTAAGAATGGCAGGAAATGAGTGATTTTTCTTTTTTTTTTGTTCCTGAGGCCCCTGGCAGATTTGGCCCCCCTGAATGTTGACTCCATGGCTGCAGCCTGGCATCAGACACGCCGCGTTCCTGTGTTTTTACATGTGAGAAAGGTTAGCAAACTGTTTCATGCAAATGAGGTCCAGCTTAAGCAACTAAAAGTTTCTTTCAACAGCGGAATAAACCCCATGTTTTTGTGGGGTTCTGGAAATTTGGTTAAAGTTTGGCTCAAAGTTTAGCTCATGGTTAAATAAAAACTTACGGTGAAGATGAAAGCTTCACCCGCAGTAGAAAACGGCTCTGCACGCACTGTGAATTGAACCCAGCTTGTCAGATTCAAAAACAATTATGCAACTATGACTGTTTTTGTTGTCACGTCTTCTCTGATGCTTTGGTGGTGGAGCAACAGATTTCTCTCTCCGTCCCGTGCACGAAGCATTTCATTTGCCTTTTCAGAGATCACGCTCACATCATGAACCTGTCCCGTCCCGCTGACGTACCTCCGTATCCCTGGCCGTTGTAAGGAATGCCGACACACTGAGAGGAGTCGCAGTAGCCGGGAGGGCCGGGAGGGCCGCGGACCCCGCTGAAGCCCTGACGTCCGGGGGGGCCGCGAGATCCGGTGGAGCCCTGAGGGCCTGGAGGTCCCGTCCTGCTTTCCCCTGGAGGACCTGCAGGAGAAGAGACAACATTACTTGCACATCAGAAGGATTTACTCTGGTTAAGGCTGACTGGATAAACACAGACAGTAGATGACTGGCGATGATGGAGAATCCTGTAGCAGCCTTAATAAGTTTTCTTACTTCAGTAATTTTGTGTTGAAATCTGTTAATCCCTCTCTCATGGAGCTGACACGATACCAAAACTATCGAGTGTTAAATAAACTCTGCAGGCTGTGGACAAACGCCGGCACAGTCCTGACCAGCATGACTTCACTGTCTGGTCTGAAGTATTAATGCTGACGGTTTTGCTGCGCAGGGGCAACAGCTCTTCTGAAGTTGATTTAAAATGTATTTTTGTGTCTAAACACAGCTGAAATGTTTTCCTCAGATTGTTGGTTCTCTTGTGCTAATGGTTCCTTTCATACTCTGCCACTTCATACTGGTTAGTCATGTCTTAAAGGCAGACTGTGCCGTTTCAACCAGGCGCTCGCCCAGCCTTGTTATGATGTGGTAAAGTGATGATTTGAAGTGATTAATGGCACAATTCTCAAAATAGCAGAATGTAGAAATGCCTCTGGAGTTCAGGACAACTCTCTTACCCCACAACCCAAAATATAACAACATCTCACTCTGCTGGCTATGTTTTATGTACATTTGACATAAAAAAAAGATTCAATACAGGTGTTTAAAGGAGTTACATTAATTCTGTGGGATATAAGCTTTGGCATGAACCCTGAGGGGTTTTATCTTTATCTCTGCCTCCTCCTTAACATGAGGAAACAGAGTCGTGTGTCCTCTCGTCAGAAGCTACACAGTCTGAAGAATGAAGAAGAATGAAGAATTATGCTGTTATTTAAAATGTGAAAATACCCTTTCCATTGGCAGCACATTTACAAACGGTGTCTATTCTATTCAAAAAGCAGCAAAACATTAAGACTCATCGTGACTCTGCTGTCGTGTTTCCAAGTCCGAGAGTCACAACAGAAACACGCTTTCAAGTTACTCTGTGTGAGCGCCCATCACTTTGGGATGCACGAAAGTAATGAAATATGCTTGTGCAAAAACACAACAAAAAAAAGTTGTTACTACTTCATCTCCTGGTTGAAAAAATAACCACCTCGATGTCATCATCGTCTGCAGAGTCCAACTGGGATAAAAACTGTGGCAACTGTTGAATCTCTTGGGCACAACATTTGGAACATTTAAAAAAAAAAAAGAGAGAGAGAAAAAGAAAAGATGGGGATTTGCTGCTCCTTTCCCCCCCCTCCTCCTCCGCCCCCCACCCTCCCCTGCATTATGTCTAGACGTTCATAAAGCTGGCCTGGAAACGTTCCCTGCCTCTCCGTCTGTCTCCTCCGAGCTGCTCGCTGTCCTCCACATGTGTTGTGAATGAAGCAGCGTCAGGAAGCTCCTCCGCATGCCAAGCCCCCCGCACCATGACTCACTATCGCTCGCTTCCTCCTTATCTGGGGCTATTACCCCCCTGCACACACACACACACACACACTCTCACACACTCATACTTCCAGATTTTCCACATCTTGACCTTGTAGGCTTCCAGCCCCCTCTTCCGCCTCACGCTGGCCTCTTGCTGCGCCGGCCGGCCAGACTGGATTACACCGGGACGGGACGGGACGGGATTGGCCGGATGATTAGCGGAGCCGCTCTGCAGCCGCTGGCAGGATGAGCTCATGTTGTTGCTGCGTACGGGCCGGTCTTGGCAGGACGCGCCGCAGTCTGGCAGCTTTGGGAGGGAAGCGCTTATCCTAACAGTCGGAGGCGCATGTTTGGGACTTTAGAGATCGCCGGTTCAAATCCCGCAGCTTTCGAGAGTCACAGAGGTCAACTGGGGTGTCTGAGGTTAAAATCTCAGTTTATGCCATTGAGTGAGGCAGTTAAATCTGAGCTGATCCAGTCTAGTGGAGAAGAGGGAAACTCAGAAATACACTGCAAAAAATAACCTGTAAGAAGTGAGCTGACGAACAGCTGACCCAATTTCCCCTCAGGGATCAATAAAGTATTTCTGATTCTCATTCTATTAAGAAGTATTTTAACGTTGTCGCTCTAACTGCTCCATATCCTGTTGGCTAGTTTACACTCTAACGATGATGTTCTGCATGGAAAAGCTTTTTTTTTGACGTTTTTTAATTTTCTGGGGGCGTTTCAGGGTTGATGTTACTGCAGTCAGAGTGTGAAACGTACCAGGCGGTCCCCTCTGTCCTCGCTGTCCCACTCCGGCAGCCCCTCGCTCGCCCTTCTCTCCTGCAGGACCTGAAAGAAACAGAAACACGAGCGCTCACACACCTGCCCTGACGTTTCCTTCACACTGCAGGGATTCAGCTGAAGCAGAGTGAGTGGGACGGGAATAAACCGCTGTTCCTAAATTACCAAAATTATAGGCGGCTCTCACAATGTTCCTGTGACAATACAGTGATGATATAAGAAAAAAACACAGCAGAGCCACTTATGCGCTCGGAGGCTGCAGCAAACAAACAAATGTAAAACTTGACATTCTCAAAAACAGTTGAAATAACAGCAAAGGAAGTCCGAGCAGGTTTTCTCACTGTACACAAGAGAGCGTTGCATACGGCTGGGTTTAATCAATCGAAAAATCAGTTTCAATCAATTTTTACTACAATCTGATTAGAGCTGCACTGCATTGTGTTGAATGCTTGTAGTGTAAATAAAAGTACATTAATGTAACTGCGTTTGGGGTCAATTCTTAATGTAAAAAGTAATATTTTTAATAATGCATCAGGTTAGAGGACTCCCTGTCCAATTGAAGCAGTAATTCTCTGAGAATCTCTTTCACATCCAAGGAAAAAAAAATGGTACTGTGACTGAAAACATCCCTGACCAAATCAATACTGAGTCAAATCAGAAATCAAATTGATTTGGGAAATCAGTGGTGATACCCAGCCTACCTAGTATCACATTGCAGTTTCACGCAGTTTCATGACTTTTTTCGTAACGTAGAAGATCCAGCTGTAAATTTAGTGCACATACAGCAAACCAACCCGCAGTTATTTCAACAAAATGTCAACTTTTAAAGCCGATTTGCAAATGCTCACTGCTGAACTATAAGGTATATTATAATTTCTCCAGCATACACAGAGAGAAAACTGCTCATTGGAGCTGAAATGAAGACAAATCTACCTCTTAAACCAGTGGGAATAATCAGCCCTAAAAAAAACTCCATAATTAACAGTATATAGTCTTCAGTCTAGAAGAAGAGATAGATGTACAGTTTCCTGTCCTTTTAAGGCCTTCATTTGTCCTCCTGCTCTGTGTCTGAGCTCCTTTTGATTTCTTTGAACACGAGCCACGGAGACAAACTGACGTTCAATTACTGAGCTTGGAAAGTGAAGTGACTCTGATTCTCATCCTGTTAATACAGTAGCGGTTTGGCGAGCGAAACAAAATATATCAGTGGAAAAACACGTCTTCCCTCCCTCTACAGTCCACAGCTCTCACACAAGATCCACCAGATCCTGGGAGTGCTTTACTTGGATCGCGACTGTTCTGCTTCGTAGTACATAAGACATGAAAGATGTCCACATATCTAGATCTCCAAATAACATTGTTGCAGCTAGACCAAACAAGCGATGCGATTTTATCACTACTAAACTCCTCCAGCCGTCTTTTAGATCCCCTTCAATACTGCATTCTTTACAAATATTTTAACTTTCTATCAGATTGTGTTTTACATATAGTAAAACTCTTGAAGACTGTAATTTCCCCAAAGGTCTTAGAAATGCTATAGTTCGATCTCTACTGAGTCTTGATCCCTCAGTATTCAGTGATGACAGATCAATCTCTAGTGTCTCATTTAGTGTTTTTAGACGTAAATGCTACATTTGACACACTGGATCATGAAATTTCAATTGATTGTCAAAATTGGGTCGGTTGTCTGGAGCAATTGTAAACTGGTTCAGATATCCATAAATTTTATTTAATAATTTTATTTACTTTGCACTCTTTCCTCCTTCCACGTTCATGTAACTTTGGGGTCTCACAGAGATCTATTCTTGGACCACTACCTTTTAAATCTAAATATGGTTCCCCTTGGAAGGATCATTAAAAAGCATGAAATTTACTTTGATCAGTATGCAGATGACACACAGTTGTACTTTGCCCCCCAGCACCAGATGAAGCTATTTGAACTCTTTTAAGAACATTCAAATGTATAGATGTCTTTTGAGTTTTTACAATTACATAAGCATAAAGCACAGATCCTAGTAGTGGGCAGTGAACTTGCGAGAAATTTTTTTTCTATTCTTTTTAACTCTTTATTTCTTAAGTAAGTAAGCATTCTCGCACTTTAACTCCTGTTTGTGGAATATGGTGCTGTTTACTCCTTTAGGGAATCTCCATTGGATTTCATGTGTTTTTTTTTATACTGTACAATTTCTCAAGTACAATCAGTCTCTCTGCTTGTGCACTGAACTGAGTCGTACCTGGCTCTCCCTGGCGACCGGGTAAACCGGGACTTCCGGGGAAACCGTTCCTTCCTGCCTGGCCCGGCTCTCCGCGAGGTCCCTGATTTCCAGGAGATCCAGGAGGTCCAGGAGGGCCCGGGTTACTGCTTGTGTACCCGCTGTTGGGGATCTGGTTCAGTATTGTGTTGACACGGCTCATTTGATCTGCAGCACCACAGGGTGAGAATGAACATTTGTCAGGCAAGAGCCTGTTTGGAGTCTGGCTCCCAACTGGTGCCAGAACAATTTCCAAATGGAGCGGAGAGAAAAAAAAAGTCCACTCACTGTTTACTAGCTGCTCACAAACTTGTCGGGCTATGGAACGCATCATGTTCTGAGGAGCAAAGTCGCCCTGGGAGCAGACAGTTCAGATTTACAGTGAATATAGGAAGGATTTCATGTCAAATCCTTACATATAACTTTAAAAAAAAATGTTGCCTTAAGGTTATTCAAACCAAAGAAAAAAAAAAAGAAAAACAAGGAAAAGGAATGGTTGTGTGGATTAAAATGTAAGAAAAATCCACTAATATGGGTTTGTGAATACTACCTTTTTCAAATAGTGGGTTTCTTTTTGAATTGAGTCTTTACATAAAGTTTCTGACCTTCTAAGATCAGTTCAGCGCTGTGTGTTTACTCACTCTCTCTCCTTTGTCTCCCTTGACACCAATAGCGCCCTAAAAATTAAAAAAAACAAAAAAACACAAAGACATTGTGATCCACTGCTGACTGGTGGCAGAGAGCCATATAGGTGGTGATGAGGAGGAGACTTACAGGAGGACCAGAGTCACCAGGCTTTCCTGGTTTTCCTGCAGCTCCTGGTATTCCAGGAGATCCTGGAGGTCCCTGCAAGGAAACCGAGACACCAGTAAGATCTCAGCAGGAAACGTCTGGTTTACTCAGTATCTATCCAAACAAAGTAACAGTGCCACCAGGACAAATGGATAAGCAGATGAAAACAAAACTGATGACAAAAACAGTATCACATGCGGCCAGAACGTTTCACACTGAACACTTCCACATCTAAATCTGAGAGAAACAAGATTTCTTGCATTGTCTAGCCCGGTGGTTTCAACATGGCTACCCTCAGGAAAAAATACACAGAGAGAAACAAAGTGAGAGTGATAGTTAAGACCATGACCATACCTTATGAAAGTCACTTTGGGACACAGACTGAAAATGTTGTGAAACAGCTGGGCTAGAGCAGAAAAAAGCTAAATTGGGGGTGAGGTAAAGGTTTGAGAGGCCTCCTTATGGTCAGTCAAGTCTAATCAACACACCGGCTTCACTCTGGGTGGGGAAAGGTACACTGCCTTCCCAGTAAAATAATGCCAATTGTTGTTGAGCACGTAAACCACAGTCACTCCATTAGGAAGGATGCTGAATGCAAGTTCTTATCTTCCAATGACCTGTCCTTGCCTCTAATTACACTTGAGATATGGAAATAATTTTCTCTAATGTGTAGGTGCATGTCATTGTATGCATATTGCTTTGTGTGGGCACGCATTCATGTGAATTTTGACATTTTCGGGGGGAACCGGCCTGGCAGAGCTATTGTTTTTCTGGATATCTCTGTTATGGACCCCCTTGAAGACAATGAGTCATCTCAAGGGGTTTATCTTCCTCGTAAATGTTGTATAATGCCAGTTGTTCTTGAGCACTTAAACCCCAGTCACTCCATTAGAAGGGATGCTAACTGCAAATTCGGCAGCTTCCAGATGTGGAGAGTGTTAAGCTGCGTGAAAGTGAAGTAGGACAATGATGAAAAACAGCACAGGCATTCTCAGCAAGGCCCCCCTGAGTATGTAAAGGTTTAAAAAAATAACTTACCATGGGACCTGCCGGGCCCCTTGGTCCAGCCACTCCTTCCTTTCCTGGGGGGCCCTGCGACGACAAGAGCAGGACCGAAACATTTGTTCAACTGATACTGTTCATCTTTAAAATTCAAAGTACACGGTCGCCATTAAAAGCCACATTAACCACTTACCCTCACTCCAGCTGGTCCGACTGGGCCGATGGAACCCGCAGGCCCGGGTGAACCCTGGGGAGCAGAAACCAACAAAGTCAAATTCACGCTTGCTTCACGTCGTCTCTCAACCCATGTCACAAAAGGTCACCTTCCCCTTTGACCAACCAACTTGAACCGGTTTGTTTCACCGCCGGTTTTCCGCGTGTCAAACAGTAAATCTGCCCCTTTCTCTCTCATTTGCTGGGAAACCCTGCTCACCATTTTTATCGGCAGTCCTCTCTGTTCTTTGATGCCTTGGCATAAGATTTACAGGGGACATAATATATTCCAGATCCGTTTTATTGGCCATTATAAACCAAGACCTGCATAGTCTGCAAGTCATTAAATGCATGTTGCTATAGCATCTGCTCCAACATGGTCACCTGCAGCATGCCCGGTCCACGAACGCAGTCCATTTGGAGATGGGGCTGGTTGTCTATGAATAAAGAGCCAATTAATCATTCTTGCTCATGAGTACTTCAGTGTGTAGAGTGTGCAGCTCACGGCACTGCGCTGTGTCAGCAAGTCTGGCAGAGCGGAGGTGTGACGAGAGGCTCGGTCACTGTGAGCTGCCAGGGGAGCTGCTCGGTTAAAGGTTGCCAGCTCGATCGCGGACCTTCAGCAAGAAAACATTTAGCGTCTTGCCTGCTTGTTGACTCATCATAAAAACCTCTGGCCTCATTGCGAGCAGAGTGATGTTTTACTCCTGCAAACGTTTCTTGAGGAAAACAGTTGACTTGAACCTCACACGGGACAGCCTAAAAAACAGTTCCACTTCTGTCTTTGCTATTCTGGTGGCTGACCTGTGCTCAGAAAACTGGGGCTCTCTGGCCCCGCCCACTGAAGTTTAACTCAACCAATGACATTAGCTCTGTCCTGTCTGAAAAAAGCTTCAATGACAGTAACAAAGTACATTTACTTGAGCACTGTACTTCAGTACATTTTGTGGGTATCTGTACTTTACTGGAGTATTTTTTTAATATGTGACTTTCACTCTACACTACAATTCAAAGACAAATATTGTATTTTTGACTTTACTACAAGTTGTTGTTACCTGTTAGGTTTGAGCAATAGCTTTGAAGTCAGCTGATGTTTTTTTTTTTCTTTTCTAAAATGCAATTGGCCGCACGCTGTGTTCCTCACAGGAGGAACACCAATAACAGAACCCATTCTCGACTGGGTTTGATGTAAAAGCAGAAAGTTGTCAGCCAGCTCCAAGACATCCTCTTGCAAAATAAAACACATCTGTCCATTTTGTTAACAAAGAGCATAACCCGGCGGTGGTAAGAACATTTGTGTAGTATATTAGTGCATCAGGTGGTTTCAGAGAGTTCCCAGGTTCTGTGAATGCATCATGAAAATAATACAGCCATGTGTTGATTAAAAAAGAAAATGTACTTTTGAATACTTAAATATTTCTAAAAGCCTGAACTCCAGTACTTTAACTCAAGTAAAGTCTGTCTGAGCAGCTTTCACGTGCAGTGGAGTTGTATTCGACCAGGAGGATCTACTCTGTGACTCAAGGAATGGGGGTGGGCGCTCGCTGTCCACCACGGAAAATCTTTAAATGCAAAGGAGGACAGTTCTGTCCCATGTCCATTTAAGGAGGGGAGCTTCACTCTGCATTGAAGGGGGGGATTATTTCCTTCGTCCAAAAGGACCATATATCTCCAGAGGTTGGTCTTTAAGAAGTGAGGAACGCCCTTTCGCAGGTCAGACGGGGGAACGGCGGAGCGCTATCTGCTTTTGTCAGCGCATATAAGCAGATTTAATGGCTCACATCTCCTCATAGTGGTGGTAGCTGATTAGGGACATGTGAAGGAGCATCATTATTGTGGTCAAGCCGAGGCCTGGAGCCCATTAAGAGGAGCATCGTGTTGTCAAAACGCCCGAGATGGAGCCGCTCCATCAGATCTTTTAACCTCTTATGAGCCGGGGAGCACGACAAGGTTGAGGATTAAGGCCAAAGGTGGACCGAGCATGACGAGACCCAAAATCAGTGTCTTGTTTTAAATCACTTCTTGCAACACAGTTTTCATATGATTTATCCCAACTCAGATGTTCTATTTTGTTCTTCAGAGAGCCTGGTTTTAATTCAGGCTTATTGTTTATATGATTGTCACTTATTGTTTCTGTGAAGCTCTTTGTAATTTTGCTTTGGAAAGTGCTGCACAAATGGTGCTTGTAGTAATAATAATAATATTATAATAATATAATAATGTGTTGGGAGTGTAAGTGAAAGAAACATTTCCATCCAGCCTGACTAATGCTGCGGTGTCTCTCATGAAGCACGGCAGGAGGAAAGGATTTGCTATGAAGCAAAAAGTTGGCGCTCTGACATCCGTCTCTTATCGCCCCATAAAACTTACATATTAAGAATTCAGTTTAAAATGCTATTTGTCTTTTAGAGAAAAAGACAGACAGTTTTATCCAAAGCAAAGACCCCAAGACGAGTTGTAATGTTGATACTGACCCATGATGCACTTTACTTTCATGCCAGCAACTGTTTTATAAGCTTAGGTGTCATTTTTTATTTCAAATCCTGGATATCCTGTTTTGGAATGGCGCTCCCCATATATTCCCAGATAAAACAACTGACATTAAGAGGAGGATATAACATCGACTGCGGGCCTCCACTTAACCAGCACTGTATATCAAGGTGATTTGTTCCTGGCGCAATTTTTTTCTCAACTTCAAGAAGAAATCGAATTTAAAAGCAATATTCAGAGCCCTACTCCCTCGTTTTGAATCCTCCCCAAATGAAATATTGTCCGTGGCCTGCCACATGGCGCACGTCCAGAGTAGTAGTCTAACAGAGTCGTAGTGAATTATCCCCATTTCCTGTTTAAAATCCACAACCGGAGGCCGTCGCCAGAGAAGCACTTACTTTCTGCCCAGGTAGGCCCGAATCTCCGGGATCGCCCTTCGGTCCGGGACGGCCCTGAGGAGGCAGACAAACACATGAAGAGTGAGGGGAAAGCTCGCCTCGGAGGGGAGGAACAGAACATTTCTTCAACACTCAGCGCTCATTAGGATGGCAAGTTACACGAAACGTGTTCTGCCAGCGCCGTTGCACCTTCCAAGACAAACACACCGGGGATGAGGTCGTGATGCTTTGCAAATGCAGCTTGAGGTGCGCTGTCTTTGCGTGACCTTTCTAGAGACGATGGAACATTTCAGCTTCATCTGGGTACACTTCTAGAGACGGAAATCCAAGCGCTGATTTATTAACATGTATTGATATTGGGGGGTTTAAGGACCTTAAGATATCAAATCTATCGCCCAGACACTGAGGAATGCAAAATTCCACAGCTCGGGAGCTCGCTGAATAATAAATTGTCAAATGATCCCTGAACTGGTTTGCAGAGGTATCCTGGGATTTTGAATGTCATCCCTGAAAATGCATGGCTTGTTGCTGAGGACGGGGGGGAATGTGTGTGTGTGTCTGTGTGTGTTATGTCTCATACTCACAGCTTCTCCTGGGATAGACAGGCCGCTGGGTCCTTGAGGGCCGGGCAGACCCATGGGTCCCGGTGGTCCGATATCTCCGCGCGGGCCAATCGGTCCCTACGCCCACAAATAAAGAGCAAACTGATAAGAATCGTGTAAACATGAGAGGAATTTGTTATTGCTGCCTCCCGTCTGAGTTTAGCGGTACACTTGAAATGTGCTACTGTTGCAATCACTGGAAGGCAAGACACCACCAGGCAGCGAGGAGCGCCGCTGCAGCGACTGCAGCGAAGCCTCCCCTGCGTATCAGGGGAAACCAGAGAAAACACTCATTCGTTAAGTGGAATCAGATGTGCTTATTCCCTTCAAAGCACTCGCACTGTAAACAAGTCTTTCATTTTTATCAGCGAACACACCACGCTGACTGGATGGTCCAATATCTCCCCCTCAAAAAGAAAAAAATGGTCAAACTTTTATTGTTTTAGATGGTGGGCACGCTGGCTTTAAGGTATATATGTGGAATGAATTTAAATTAAGTTAAATGCTGCGTTTGTATTTGATAGGAGTCAAGTAAGACTTTGGAGTTTTGTTGATTTATTTTAATGCAGATTATGTCTGGTGTCACACTTACTGTGTTAAATTAGATTTTTTTGTCCTGTCTTAGTTTTTTTTTTGTTTAGACAAATATATATAATACACTCATTTACACACACACACGCACACACACACACACACACACACACACACACACACACACACACACACACACACACTGATCATTAAACAGGTACTTTATTAGTTAGCTTTCTTTATGCTTCTTTATGTTTTTATCTCACCTGCACAATCTGTTTTTGTTATTTTATGCTTTTGCTGCTGTTACTGTGCAAATAAAGAAATAATAATAATAATAATAATAATAATAATAATAATAATAATAATATTAAAGGGAAAAGGGAAGTTTTGATGAGCAGTAAGATCAGAGAAATACTTACAGAGGGGCCGCCTTCTCCTCTCTCACCTCGGGGACCTTTGCTTCCAGGTGCGCCCTGGGGACAGATGGACATTTGCAAGATGAGTAGAGGGCCACAAACACACACACACACACGCACACACACACACACACACACACACACACACACACACACACACACACACACACACATCATTTGCGTTGTCTCTCGTGTGGCGCAGGGAAGCAAATTCCCCAAAAAGATCCAGTTCCAAAGAAAAAATAAGTCACAGTTTCTCTCCTCTGCACTGATTTATTTCAGGGAGTTACTCAACGGTTTGGGTTGCATGATCCTCTCTACTGTTGGTATCTTGAGAAATAAAACAATGCAGACGTGAGAAAGTATGTGTGTGTGTGTTTCTCCATCCTAACAAGTCATTTCAGCTTTAATTCCATCTCATGACCTCGAAACGGTAAAAATCAGAAGCATTTTCACACACTTTCATCGCAGCGTTGCTTTGTTTCAAGGACGATAACCTGATCCCGTCAAGATCACGTCCAACGATTCTGGCATCTTCCTGAAACAGCCGCTTGCACATTAAGTGAAATTACAGACTCCCTCACTTGCCTTCTGCACAAATAAAGTTTAAGACAAGCTACAAGGATATATGGCTTGTTAAGATGAATCATTTTCACAGAGGAGGAGGAAAAGCAGCTTGGGGGTGCATCCGTCAGCTGTCAGAGGGGGCAGCCCATTACAAGTGCCTCCACGTCTATAATTTGCACACTGCTGCTCAGCAGTTTACCTTAGCCCCCCTTTAGAAAAACAGGCCAGGTTTTATTAGGCATGGCAAAGAGGTTTCCTGTGGTTAATGTGCCTCGGGGTATAATATTCCCCACTGTTCAAGATACAGCGCATAAATAACAGATTACTGAAACTACATTAACGTGTTTCTGTGGCTTGACGGGCAGATTTAGACCTGTGGGGGGGTTCAGAGAGTCCTGATGCTGGTGTGTGTGTGTGTGTGTGTGTGTGTGCTGTAACATGCATGTGAGGCCTTACCACGGGTCCCTGGGGCCCCTGGGGTCCTGTGCTCTCTGAGGTACAAGTGCAGGCATTGGGAAGGGCAGGACACTTGGACTCGTCTCTCTGGAGGAAAAGGAGACAGACACAGCAGAGGCAGTTCAGCTTGAAATCAACTCAGCTCACTGGTGGTGTTGGTGGTACTGTGGTGTTATCCTGACTGGGAGCGGGTTTGAGGAACTGGGAGAGACGAGTGAGTCAGCTGGGGCTCCCACTTTGGGCTGAATGAGACCATGTGACAGTATTTGTGCCGTGCCGTGACATCTGAAGCTGTCCTATATACACAATGCTTCATGTGGATTTGAAATACATGTCTAGGATTTTTTTTTTTTTTTAACATTAAATGAAATGAAATCCAGCACAAATTAAAGCCTTGAGAAACATAAAACATCTCATTGGGTTTGTTTTTCTTTAATTTCCAAGACGTGTATTTCAGATCCACAATCAGACCTGCTGACGGAGCCAGGCTAATGACTCCCATAGAGGCCAAGTCTTTATGCTAAGCTAACAGGAAATGCTACCCACAGGAACTGAACCACTGGATGTACACAGGTGGAAATGGTGTCCAACATCTGGTCTCAGTTTCAGTTTGCCTAAAACATTGGAATAGTCCTTTAATAATACTTACGATGACTTATGGTTGTAAGTTTTTTGTAATCTATAATTGGGGGGGAAAGTATTAACAGATATTGGCTCGGCTATCCAACAACAAAAACAGCAATAAAAAGACACAGAATGAGCCTTATTTTTAGGAAGCTCTGCTGGGAATGTGCACACACAAAACAACAAACGTAAAAAAACGCAACATTTTTTTTTTTGTCTCTGCTCCTATGATTTAGCAACACTGGGTGAACTGGGGATTTAAGCTTAGTGTAATTATTAGTCGCTATGGTGAAGGTAATCGTAAAAAAATACACATTGCACCTATTTGGTGGACTGGTCACTTCGTATTAGTGCATTATTGCATCATATTAGTCTTGTCAGATCCAGATCAGCGGGGTTTCTGTTATCCACCCAAACAAGATGCTGTTGTTGGGGTGGATATTTCCTCAGAGTCCACTCTCAACAGCCTGGATTTTGGATCATTTCATAATTGTCAGCAAAACAGCCCAATCAGGCAGCTGTCCCTTCCACTGCAGCGATTCCGATAATAATCCGCAAGAGTTGAACGGCGTCCAAAACCCTCCGGATGTCCAACCGCAATCGCGCTGCTCTGAAACAAAAGCCGCTTTGATTTGTCAAAGTGGAGCTGGGTGTTCCTGGAGGTCTCCGCCGGGACCGACGTGAGAAACCTCAGATTGAAAAAGGCCAGAGTCCAGCCAGGCGAAACAACACAGCCGGGTCTTGTGCACATTAAAAAAAAAAAAAAAAAAACTCATATGAATGTGGCCGTAGCAGATGCTTCGCTTTTTAACTGCTTGTTCTCTGAGGCGCTGTTGTTCTTGCACTCGTTCCCTGAGAGGAATTGTTTGTTTTGTCTTGTTTTGGTGTTGGATTGGTCGAGAGCCGTCAGGGTTTTGCTTTAGGACGTCCTAACTTTGGTCTGACTTGAGTCCTGTCTGCAGAACTCATCTGGGATGGATGCGGGATGAAACATGTATGTTTAATTTATGCTAAATATATTTCAAGTGCCGTATCTCATTACATCATTCTGTTCAGTCTGCACCACGTCTCCAACCACTACACTTACCCTCCAGAGCTCCTGCCAGGCTCTCCGAATGCAAATAATTATAGAATAATCATCATTGTATTTATTTAAAACCTCAGAAAACACATTGAAGGAGAACCCTCATTTTCAGTGGTGCTGAGGTCCACACAAAACACAGAGACTCAACTGAAATCAAATAGAAATAAAAAAGTAATACCTGGCTTTGTCAATTAAAAACAAGGAAAAACGAGCAATGCTAAAAAGTTAAAGGGTAGGAATTGATAGTGAGATAAATAAATAAAACAGAACAATAAGAATAAGAAAAGATCTGCAGTGACAAGCAGTCAGGTTATGAATGAGGTCATACTCTAAATATATATAATATGCACCGTATTCTGTCTGTATTACGTTTTTCCACTGTGATGGTCGTGTTGTCCATGCTCCATACTGTACGTATCCGTGTGCTGAAACCCTGCCTGCAGCCTCCAGGCACATTCCACAGTACAGTACAGTGTACATGCTGTGTATTTTACTTGGTGATTAAAGCGAGTCTGATTCTGATTGTGATTATGCACGGACTCCGGCTCCGGCCCGCTGATCCGCTGCCCTGTTTGTCAGCTGCTGAGCGCCGACAGACACCACTGCAAATCAAGGACACGCTCTCTCTCTCGCTGTGTGTGTGTGTGTGTGTGTGTGTGTGTGTGTGAGCCGTCTGGACCTGCAGCTGGGTGATACTGTATAAACACAGTCATTGTCATTTTACTGTCAAAAGTCTATAATTACATCTGCCTGGGACTGCAGTGTAATGTGCTGCAAAGAAAGTTCATCATCCCAGAGTCTGGATACTTTTTCCAAAAAAAGTCTAAGACAAACCAGGTGGTCTAACAGCCGTCTATAACACAATGATTCATCACATCCACACACACACACACACACATTGTTGAAGGCAGGGCTGCTCAGTAGGCAGAAATAATTTCATTGGTTGAGCTAAACCCTCGTAGGCAGAGCCAGCGTTTAACTCAGCCAATGAGATTATTTCAAGAATGTTTCAAAATCTAAAACTCCCACCTGCGACACACAACCTGTCAAGATAATATCCTGCATCATTTTTTGTTTTTTTTTTCACTCAGATTGGCCTGACATGTTGGAAACCCGCCCTCCTCCTCAGTTACAGAGCTGGAACAAACCGCCGAGCTCTCAACAATCAGCGCTGAACGTCGAAAAATGAACCAGAAATGTAAATAAATGTAAATATGCTGTTTCAGTTTGGTCTCATGTGTGAAGCTGATTACCGCACTGACAGTGGGGATGATCTAACAGCGGCCTCGGGCGAACGGCATCAGCATTCTGTTCACTTTCGGGTTAAGAGATAAAACAAACAACATACATTGAAAGCATATGTCCAAACAGGCCACGAAAAAAAAAAAAAATCAAGCTGTTTTCCTTCGTTTGCCACCCACAGCGATGTTTTCAGAGCAGAGCAGGTCCTCTGATGACGACGGGACGAAAAAATCACCAGACTTTTATTCTCCGCGACAGTTTAACAGCAGAAACGGTGAACCAAAGAGCTCTTTATGAACTCACTGGATACCCACTAATGCCACAACAATTATCAGTTAACTAACTCACAGACAGTAGATCATAATATCAGTCACCTATTAATCATTTTAGACATTTATCAAATAAAAATCCTAATCATGCGCTGATTACAGCTTCAGTAACATCAATAAGACCTGCTTACTTTCCTGCACTCCTGTTATTATAAAACTGATTCTTTGGATATTTTTTTTGGCTGATGCGCCTGAGGAAGCAATGAGGAGACGTCCCTTTGGATTCTGCTAACTTCCCATAAGTGTTGGTCATCATTTCCAACACCTTGTACACTGATTAATGATGAAAATAATCTTCTGCAGCTCGAGCTGGGCAATAAATCGGCTGCTAAATCGATTAATTTGACTTTATTTTTCACATCGATGCAAAAAACTGATGAAAAAACGGCTGAATCGTCTAACAAGCCCTCGATTTTTTCATCTCCACAGAACACACCAGTCACATGATCAGGTTCAGGAGTAGATTTATCAGCAGTGACGAGTGAAAATTGAGAAAAATCCAAATTAAAATGGTGAATTGTGAAAAGTTGCAGCCTTTCAACTGGTGCTGATTTCAATGGAAGTGCGTCAATGGAGATTCAAGCAGCTTGGTGCGAAGATAACAGATTCTGCATGACACAGATTCCTACCTCTTATTAACACACACACACACACACACACACACTCATGCTCCACAGGCTTTCATCTCGAGGAAACCAGGCTTGCTGCATCTTATATTTCCCTCTTCTCGGATCCCTTACCATCGATGGAAGGTCGCAACATCTGTCCCTGCTGGTCCAGGCCAAGCTGCACACAATATCGAACATCTGGAGCTGGAACTGCGGAGGAGAACGAGAGAAAAATCAAGAAAAGAAAAGAAAAGAAAAACAAAAAAAGAAAAACAAAAACAAAACAAAAAACAGGGAAATGGTGTGGCGGTACATGTGTCTCTGATCCCCCTCTAACAGCCCGCAAAGGACCAACAGGAGGACAGGAGACACTCTTCTGATAGCATAATGCAAAATAATACTGTTTGATGTTGTATTCAACCTCAAAGTCTTATCGAGCCTCATTTGTGATTAAAGGCCCCCAAATCATCTGCATTATTCCTCCTGTAGGTCACCTGCCCCATGCTAACACCTGCAGCTGGGTGAAAACTGTTCTTCTGTTTTTTTGTGTCAGTGGGCAAAAATTTCATTAAAACATTACGACACAAAAATAGACTTCTGCACCTCCTCTAGGTTCTGTATTGAGGCTTTAGAAAATCTAACCCATGATGGGAGAATTCAGCAAATCACAGCTCATTTTAGAGATAGTGCATTCCTATTGGTTGTTCTACAAATGCAGATGCCAAAGACCAAGACCAAGTGGAAATGGCTGCTTGACATGAACTAGATCAGGGTAACTAAAAGATTCACTGAAAAAAAAAAAAAAAAAAAAAATTGTATATATATATTTTTTACATGGATAGATTATCAACTACTAGACAAGTTTCATGAGGGGAGGGGCCATAACTGAAGGAGGAGCATTTTTTTTTGTCCTTTTCCACAAAACAGTCTAGCCCAGATTTAAACATACACTGGCCACTAGCTTGCTATATCATTAACTAAACGCACCTGACGTAGCGAGGTTTACTTGTGCTTCAGGTGAACAACACGTCAGATTGAAAAATATACATTTTTATGAATACTGACTGCCTCATTTTCTTTTATTCATATTTAATGAGTTTTCCTAATTTAATGGGTACTACCAGGTAAACATGAAATTCACATGATGATATGTTTTCAGTGTCCTGTACACACTTTGTAACGCATCGGTTATAAATAACAAAAATCTGTACTTAGAAATAATATAAAGCCATTAAAACACCAAAAATTTATATTCCTTTCGATTTTAGGTCAATCAGTGAGATTTTATGGTGATTTGCATATTTTTCCATAGTCGTTTAATGGGAATACTGGATGTATAAGTGTGTGTGGGGGGAGGGTGGGGTGTTATGTTTTATTTAAAGGGCTATTTAGGTCGTCAACAAAGAAACATAAACTTTATAGTTATAATAATTTTGATGTTAGTTAAAGATGTTAGTAAATGTGAACATAACAGGAGGTTCAAATCTTGACTGATCAGTTTTTAACTCACTTTTAAATGCTGTTGTGTGTTTGTAGCATTTGCTGATGTCAAACAAAAATGGATCAATAATGTGTCCAGATTCTATAATGTCACAAAGTCATTATACATTAATAATGCAAATGTCATGCATTCAGACCGTTAGCGTTGTGTGCTGTTGCTAAATGAATGCTGCGCGTCAGGCTGCACTCACAGTTGCAGATTCTCCCTTGGAGCCGATGGACTTGGACATCTTGCCCAGGACCTGGTAGCCGTCGCTGGACGTGTTTCCGGCCGGCTTGATCTTCTTCTCAGCCACTTCTTGGCAGTCGATGTTGAGCTTGACGCCGGTGGGGGAAACCAGGACGTGGAGCTTCAGAGAGAGAGAGAGAGAGAGAGAGAGAGAGAGAGAGAGAGAGTAAAGAGGAGAGGGAGAGAGTAAAGAGGAGAGGGAGAGATAAGCCAGAGAGGAGCAGAAAAGAAGAACAGGTTTTATTGGTGTTCTCTTTGTTCTGTGACCAAGCCTCAGGTCTGCTTTACATCCCGACGGCCTGCAAATTATTAGGTCATGTCGGGTCTCGGCGATGGTGCCAGATCTCTGGGTCGATGTGCGAAATTCTCTCTGCTGTTTTTACCAAAAAACTCTCGAAATTTAAGAGCTTGTGCAGAGGAAAACCACTGTTTCCTTTCCAGTCGCTCAAAAGCCGTGCTGCACCACGGCAACACCGTGACCGGGAGGAAAAAAGGGAAATGAACAACACATTGTAATTTGGTTTCATTCCCACCAAAAATAGCAGCAGATACGGTGCAGTCTGGATGTCTCGATGATTAGAAGTGGTCGTGTGGCTTTGACGTGACTGCTGCTCACTGCTGCTCGCTTGTAATGTGAACAATCTAAGAATTTAATTGACGTTTTGCAACCATTAGCAGCTCAGGCCGATCACCGGGACGAGACTCAGCTATTACGTCGCGTGCTCACTCCACACATAGAGTCTAAATTGTCCTCATTGAAATTATCATCCCTCAGTAATTTTCATTGTAAATGCCAAAACATTTACAAACTTTTTATTTGCTTCTATTTTTACATCAAAATGCCATTACTTTAACCTCCTGGAAACGCCGTCTCTTCAGTGAATACCTCACTGCTGACTAGAAGGTGTTCATAAAAATTCCAACCAGTAATACCACCACAGATTTGTGAGCAATTCCAGCCCATCTTTCCCTCCTTGCACTGGATAAAACTGGCTCTTTTTTGCCAGTGGATACCGATATCCCTCTGGTTTACTCCGCCGGCCACTTTTTGACTGATTCCCAACATCCTGTTTCAACTGGAAATACCTGAAATTATGGAAACGAGATGCTCTCAAAACCGTATTATGCTCTTCTTGTCAGTGGGGCAGAACGTCAGCTCGTAATGCCTCTGCAGCAGCGGCGGGATCATCTCCACTGATGTTCACTCGCCACAACGCTAATCTCCTCAGTCAGATCGCCCTCGCCACATCTTCTCATGATGTCATTTTGTGGTAAACCATGAGTGCTGTCTTACACCAACTTCTCCTCAGAGCCAAGAGGCGCTGGCCAGCCGCGGTGAGCTCAGCCGCGGCCCGCTAATGACACTCTTGGTAAGCAGCAAAACGCCGCATTACAGAGGCCCTTGGGACGGCCCGTGGCAGCTTTGGCAGCCGCAGCTCTCTGGTTGTGGTTGGCGTCTGCGGAAATGCAGAGGCATGTTTGGCGCGCTGCAGAGGGAGCTCATATCGCAGGACTGTGAAACAACAGGCAGACGGCAGGCCGGCTGCTCAGCGAGCTCATGGAAACAGTGAGACATCTCCCAGGATCTGCTCTTGGAAGTGAAGCTCAGCGGCGTTTCCTTTTACACTTTACATTTCAGGCTGAAGGAGCTGATGTGGAAGAAAGTGATGCAGCTATATTATGACAGGAATGCTTCTCCTGACCCTCAAACAAACCAGAGACGGTTCTGCAGCCTCTTAAGCACAGGTTTGGGTGTAAACTTAGCTCTTGTCTTTGTTCAGTTGCACCGTTAGCACTTGAGCTAAACCTAAAGGGGAGTTTTACCTTGCCACTGGCACCAAGAGCGTGCTCAGGAGGGAATCTGTTGGGTTTCTTTGTTTTTTCTTCTGTAATTTGTAGAGCGTGGTCTTTACCTGCTCTACCTGTAAAGCGTCATGAGATAACTTTTGTTGTGATTTGATGCTATATAAATAAAGATTGATTGATAAAGATTGATTGACCTTAACTAAGTCCATCGTAACCAAAATTTTGTCACGTGTCCAAGTCTAACTTTTGCTGTTTTAACGCTGGACAAAAGTCCAGGTGCCGGGCTCTAAAGGCTTGTCCTGAGTCTCTTCATTAATCCTGGCTGTGTTTTGGGTGTAACATGCAGTGAACCAATCAGAGCTCTGTCTCCCGTCCCCTTTAACAGCCAGGTGTGTCACACCTTGGTGGGTTGCTGTTCTAATGGAGGATTCTCCAGGTAAGAAGGAAGGCTTCTCTGCAGAGGAAACGGATCGAGTGAAAGCGGCTGAGCAGATCCTCATTTTAAGAGCAACACACCCATGGGAGCTTAAATGGACACAGGAGACTTTGCTGTTTCCACAACGTGGACGCTGGACAGGGAAACGACAACTGAGCCGCTGGGAAACTAGAAAAAGACACCCGAGTCGCGCTCTGTGCCGCTTTGCGCCGGGTGGACGAGAGCGCCGTCTGTTTGACGTT
This sequence comes from Myripristis murdjan, assembly GCF_902150065.1. NCBI lineage: Eukaryota > Metazoa > Chordata > Actinopteri > Holocentriformes > Holocentridae > Myripristis > Myripristis murdjan. The sequence continues at coordinate 4,187,098 of NC_044003.1, read as the reverse complement.
GACTTCATATGAAATGAAACATCAACATGTCGAGTTTCCAATGTGGAAATAACACAAACTATAAATACAAAAACATATGGTGTAATGCAAATATCAATTCAAATGAATGAGAACTTGCATCTTCCACACTGTAATGATCCCAGAGCGACTCGCCACAGCGTTTTGGTGTTAAAGCCGCTGGTAGCTCATATTTTGCGCTGATGTGCCAGATATTTAAATTGGAGCATTTTCCTACCACTAAAATTACAAGACATTTATTCTTGTCAGGATGGACGTGTCAGACACAATGGCTTTTACTGGAATCAAACCGTTTTTTTTTTTTTTTTTTAGGTTGTGAGATCATCCCTCCGCTAAACCACTTGGCCTCCCTGCTGCTGCCTCGTCAATGAGAAGATGGTTTTGATTGTTGGCTTCCCGCTGTGATGAAGCCAAAACAGCCATTCAGACCGTCAAATAGATGAGTTCATTCATTTTTTCCAGAGTGCTGGATATTCTTTCACTTTTTTCTTTTCTCCTTTTTTTTTGCAAACCAGTGAGACTTTTTCGAGCGTGTCCACCATCAATCAGCGGCATAAGGTGTAAAATTCAAGCCTTTGAATGTGTTATTTTTAAGACTGCCATGTCAGCACGCAGAAGATTTCACATGAGGCGGGCAGGTGAGCACGCCGGCTTCAAAATGAGAGATCTGTTGTTTGGAAGAAAGGATCAGCTCTTACAAAACTACTGTCCGCACTGTATTACAAATGGTGCTCTTTAAAGGATGGAGGCATCATTCATAGGCGGAAATCCCGGGGGGGAAAAATCACTCTTAACACTAATAAATAATTTTGAATACTACAGTAATATTCAATGAAAGCATAATGCAAGTGTTAACAATTTATGAGGAAAAGAAAGGACAGACCACAGGAGGAGCAAAGACTGATTTTTTTTATTCTTTCAACAAGTCTGTCAGGATATTAATGTCAGAAATAGTTCATGTTTTACTGATATTTTGAATTAGTCTCTAGATAGATATCTATTTTTTTTTAAGTAGGCTAGGTATTTCCCCGAGTTTTAGAGCTTATTTTGAGTTTCTAGTTCTTGTAAAGCCACTTTGATGGACTGTAGTGGAAATAGAACAGTGAGCAAAGAAATTTGGTTTGAGGATTATTACCATTATTATTACCAATACCATTATTAAATAATGGTATTATTTAATACCATTATTTATGACATATGAACATGCTGAGGGCTCAACACTATACAGCAAGTTTCAAAGGAGCGTAAGAGAGAAAGAGGGAGGTACAGTAGTGACAGACAGACATTTTTTTATGTCCCCTCCAGGAATTACTTTTGCTGTTTATTGTCCCCCCCAATAATGAAATGGGATTTTCGCTCCTGGCATCATTATGTCTTATGATCAAATCTGAGCAAACACTTCCATTTTTCATAACATGCAGGTTAAGTGTGTTTTACAGACTCTAAAAACTCCGGAAACACCCACTGCATCGCAGGTGGGAAGCCGTGTGCAGTTCAAGTCCAAGTTAAAGTAAAATTTAATTTAAAGTAAAGTTAAAGTTAATAATCAGTGCTGAGGTTATCGTCACACACCGCCGCTGTCTGCAGGTGGTGCCGTTTCCCTCACCCTCCGTCACCGGGACAAAAACAGAAGTATTTCCTCACTTGTTTATTTAAAAAACTTTATTTATTGAATGGAGTGAAACAGAGAGTGTCAGGGTGTCTGGAGAAAGCGATCACTTTTTCCATTTTTCTCTCTTTGTCTCAGCTCTCTCGGTCTCTTCCCTGTGTTGTATGAACACACAGGGTTAAACCTGGGGTCTGATCCATAGCGCTGTTTCATGTCAACATCAGTATTACAGGCTGAAAGTGCAGATACCTGGTCGTTGGTGCCAGTGCCGTTAATTTTAATAGATTTAATGTGAAGAGAATCTCAAATATTCAGTGTTTTTTTTGCCAAGAGTTTTAGCCTCTGCAGGTGGAAAAGGTCTAAGAGTCTCTGCAGCTTCTGCTCACTGACGGGGGGAGGAGGGGGGTCTGGCACACATCATGGCTTTTATATCAACAATTAATTCACAAAACAACAAAACACTGGAATGAATAAAGGTGAAGGAAATTAAATGAAAAGGGAATCAAATCTTACTGGAAGTTGTATTTTTTCTGTTTTTTTTTTCTCCTATACTGTATCCAAATGTAATAAAAAGTCATTATAAGCCTGATATATCAGCCTATCAGCCTGTTTCTGTCTGATCCACACGTGTCACGCCTCGAGTTAAAGCAGAGGTTTATTCATTATTTGTACATTTTTCGACTCTCTCTGAATCTCCGTCCTCCTCAGAAAACAGCTCCTCCTTTGTTTCATTAAACGTCTCACATGTCAAGATAATCCCACCGGTCAAATCAACCTTATTTTTTATTTTTTTTTTTTTTTTGAACCAGGACAACTTCCAACGCTCTCTGAGCTCTCAGCAAAGACAGTTACTGGCAAACGAGTTGATCTATTTCACTGAGATTGGCACAGATCACCCGGCGATGGTTGACAGTTCACACAGATCTGGCGGGGAGGATCCTCCCTCGCTGACTCAATCCCTATCCAATCCCACGGTACCCAGGAGAGGCTCCAAATCCCTCCGAAATCCACCACACATCTGTCTGCTCGCCTTTGCTCTGCTGCTAAACACATCTCAGAGAGGAGATGTGAGCTCTCTCCAGTGCTGAGTTCGCTGCTTTCTGCGTGCCATGAAGGAAAAGGGATTATCTAAGCTGAGCAGAGCGGTGATGTGGCGGATTCTGCCTGCGACGCGCCCCGCAACAACGCTATGAATCTGGCAGGGACGGCTAAGACAACAAACCCAAACATCAATCTCAGTAGGGAGGCTGTGGTCCGACTCAAGCAGACCGTCTAAATCATGTTTGTTTGTGCGACGTGCTGGCAGTTCAATAAGCCGCAGTCGTTTGCAATCCTGCGCCAGTTCCATGACTGACGGGCTTTTAAATCTTTACCAAAAAAAAAAAAAAAAGACTATTTTTATTTTTGTGGTGGCTAGAGGGCTCAGTCGATGAAAAAACAAAACAAAACAAAACAAAACAAAATTAGGAAAACGAGAGCGAGTGGCTTCTGGAAGTGGAAGGTTACAGGGTCAAACTCCCGTGACCTCCATGTGTCTGCCCTGCGGCCGTGCCCTTGAGCAAAGACAGTGAACTTCCAAGGTCGCCGCTTTGAGGCTGAACTCCGACCTCTGACCTCCCTGTTCTCCAGCTACCACAGTAAAAATTCCTCCTGAGGTGACCTACTGTACTCGGTGTGGACTTCAACCACGTCGACGTCGACACCTGCAGCTTTACGCAACTAAAAACCTTCTGATGTGGAATCTGGATTAAAGCAGTAATCCAGAATTTGCTGAAATCGCAAGTGTCACCAGAGGAGATTTTACAATTTGTCTCCCTCTGGATTAGCAACATAAACCTTGAAGGTTGTGCCAAGAATTTTACTGAAACCTTTCTCAAATTGCACTAATGCATCCATTTCTTATGACAGGGAAGAGAGAAATCACACATCTCAAAGAAAAAATGAAAAAGTGGTTCTCAAACGGGGGTACGTGCACCCCTAGGGGTATGCTGGAGAACTGCAGGGGGTACGTGAGACCTTTTCTAATATGATAATTGTTAATTGAGTGGGATTTTCCTAAAAAAAAAAAAAAAAAAAAAAAAAAAAATATATAGAGCACTGAAGGAGAGGATGAGGATGAAGAGCAGTACGCTGTTGCTCTGTTTTCTGATGGACAGGGAGGTTTTTTTTGTTTGTTTGTTTTTTTTTCCAATGACAGTGATGGGATGTTTTATACTTCACATCCTAGAAAATGAAAACTCGCCGACAGGAAAAAAAAAATATTAGTCATGCATAATTTGTAAAATAATTAGCCCGTGTTACAATGGGTTCAATAAAAACTGTAAATGTAAGTTTGATAAAGCAGATTTTATAACAACCGAATCTCCTCGGTATCGGGTGGTTGGTTCACACACTGATGCAGCTGGACTGACCCTCCGACCACAGGAGGGTTTCTACCAATTTTTTTTTTTTGTGTGTGTGTGTTACTGGTCAGAAGGAACTTGGCTGAAAAAATATTTGAAAAAAAGCTTGAGACCCACTTGTCTGCATCACTCTATCCATCAGAGTAACTGTGATAAGTCAGTTTGGAAACAGGTTAATTAGCACTGGAAACAAGTGGGATTATCTCATCTTCACTGGCAGATTTTCCCCCGTTTTCTTTTTTTTTTTTTTTATGCACTGGCTGAAAAACTGTTTCAAACGGGGTAAATTATTGAAAAACGAGGAACAGCTTGAACAGGGCACAGTATGTCATTTTTTGCCAACGACTCGGTCGATTCACAAGGAATGAAAAGACACAAACAGTCACTGTCATTGTCACGGGGTGTCAGAGTGCGAGCGAGCCTCCCTCCCTGCATCCATCTCTCCCCCTGAGCGTGGAGGAGACGCAGCGTACATAACCATGCTGGGAGGTAAACCACAGAGCAGACTCTGCTGCAGCAAGAATTCCCCTGCGGTCGGCTACCAGAGGCAGCGGAGGCAAGACGGAGGCCTCCCTTCCAAAATGCAAGCTGAGCCAAGAGGAGAGAAAGGGGGAGGGGAGGGGAGGGAGAGAAGTACCTCCCCTCCCTCATGCTGGTGTTACTCAGCCCCTCTCTGATGTAATTGTTTAATAGCAAAAGCAGTGACCCAATATTTTCCAGGCTAGCGCGCCAGCACAGGGACTGCAGCACATTTTTAAAGCCGCCCCCCCGCCCCCCTCCAAGAGGAGCTTATGGAGTCTTTGTGATACAGTTGCACGGTTGTCCAAACTACTTTCCCCGGCAGTACGTCTTGTAAATGACTTTGTCCACAGGCCGGCTATCAGCACCCTGCTCCGACCTTCGCTCTGTAACACATTCCCTCTGTTTGGAAACTTTACGGGGGCTCCTCATGCAAAGACGAGAATATGTTTTAAAATCGCTCCTTTTAGTTTTAGGGCCTCCCACCGAAAATCTTCTGTATTCGGTTCGGGCCAGAAAGTTGTCAAAGCCTTACTGGTTAGGTTCCATAGCATATATTGCTTCAGCTGCTGTCAGATGAAAGGCACAGATTTAAAAAAAAAAAAAAAAAAAAAAAGTAGATTTCTCAGGCAGGGAGGGAAAAACATTATTTTTTATCGCTGATGCACATGCAGTTTTTAAATTATACAGTGTTTTTTGTGTCCAACGAAGGTTCGTCAAGCCACTGGGACCCACAGATGACCTTCATAACTGTTCTGCTCAAGCAAGGAAATGGAAAAAAATCATCCTTCATGCTCCACGGCCACACCTGTAGCTGGAAAAAGGTTCAGCTGAGGTCAAACTGTCTGCGAAGTAATAACATCCACGCAGGCTAACAGGAGACTGACGGCTGCCTCCGTCGCTTGATTAGAGGCTCTGAGCTGGGTCTAATCAATGAAGAGCGAAGGCCCGGTTTCCCCTGATCGAGCATCATGTGATGCTGTGTTTCACAACCCGGAGCGGACCATCTGTTTGCCTGAGCAGACATAACTCTGAGGAATACATGTCTGTAGCTGTATGCGAGGTGTGCCGCCTGTAATATACGGCACTTGTGGAATGCCGGGCATTCGCAGTATCTGTGTAATCTCAGAACGTCCAACGAGAACAAAGGAGAGCGCCGCGATTGATGTGCCACGCCTCCGGCTGCCAGTCCCAGGAAATGTTATATAATTCAAAGTTATATAATCCCTATTCTGTTTAATCTAAGTAGGAGAGCCTTCAGAGCACCGGACTGGCCGCTGTTAACCTCCATGAAAATATGCCACTACACACACACGTCCTTCAACTTTACATATACTTGAAGTGTGTTTATGTTTAGTCTGCTGTCTATACATCCTGTCTGCACTATGGATTCCTGTAGGTCTGCTTGTGTTTTGCTGCGCTCCAAGTTTGTCAGTCCAATATCCTGTGACTGTCATAACGCACAAACACTAATCCAACACAGATGAAAAATGAAGTGTCTGCTTGACGGCCTAGGCCAGTGACTGTAACTCGGCTTAAGTGCAAGTCCAATGTATTCCCAACAGTGGTGTTTTGTTTACCTTGTGGAAGCTTCCATGGAAGATTTTCTTCACTTGATCAGTGTCAAAAATGACTCTCTGGATCTCACCCCGCTCGTCCTTGTTAAAAAATGACACCGTTTGGCTGGAGGCTGAGGAGAGAGAGAGAGACAAAACGTTCACATCGCTCTCCATCAGTGCAAACACTGTACTCTGATCTGGACTCGAAGATTGCAATGCGAGGGAAGTATGCGTAATTTTCATGTCTCAGTTGCTTGTGCAAAGAATGTGTGAGAGTTTTTGTGTTACTGCTGTTCATGCAAGTTAAGAGGTGGTGCAAACAATCTTTAAAAACTAATCCATGGGGCCGTCTTTAGCATTCTCTGATCTGACTGGAGCTTTCAGGCCTTGTTCAGACTACAGACAAATCAGATTTGCCTCTCAAATATTCTCAAAGACAGACTGTTCACACTGTAATTTGCAAGTGATCATATTGGATGTGTGTGTCCAGATATCACAAACATATCTGCATGGGTTGCTGTGTTAATGAGGTAGGTGTCGGTAACTATGTACGCTGATGACGCCGCTTTCCAGTACAGACGCCTGACGCATGTCCAAAAGCCTCCCCCGAAACACCAGCTGACCGTTTATTTCAGCTTCTCCATGCCACTCTGCTAGCAGCAGCATGGATTCTGCTCGGCCACTCTGCTGCACTTCCCTCACTCTGGCTTTGACGTCTTTGTGTGCCCACGTTGCGACTGACACAAAAGACAGTTTGAAATTCGATTGGAGCATCTAGATCAGGGGTTGTCAAACTGGTGTCATGGAGGGCCAAGAGGCTGCAGGTTTTCATTCCAACCAAAAACTTCACCAGGTGATTTCACTGATTAGTCCCTTCCCTCTGCTTGAAGGTGAGGTAATCAGTGAAATCAGTTTTTGGTTGGAATGAAAACCTGCAGACTCTTGGCCCTCCATGACACCAGTTTGACACCCTTGATCTAGACCATCCGGACTGAGATGCATCTGTAGAAATCTGATTGGAATCGCATTTCAAACCACCTCCTTTTGCTGTCCAGACTTAATACAGATTTGACAGTCTGAACAAGGCCTTAGAGAGGAAATCCTCTATCTTGGCTGTCTGACTTCCAAGAAATGATCTCTGCATCTTATTTGCAGTGATAGCAGCTGTTGTTATCGGACCAACTCTTTGCATAAAACCTATATGGAACCAGGGTTCCAGTGGTGGTGAATTGGGTGTGATGTTGATGTGCTCGGCCTCACCGTATGACTAAATATCGTGCGAGCAGAAGAACATGATTTCCAGTACATGTGCAAGAGGCTTAATTTTTTCATCAGCTTGGCCATTATCTCAACAAATAACAAGCCTTTCTGATTTGGTTATGTCCACGATATGGTGCATGATTCTCTACTGAATCTGGGTTTCCATGTCATGCAAGGGATTCTTATACTAGAACCAGGACAAAACAATCCTCACTAGAGACCCGTTCACTGGAGCCAAGCAGACAGACTTGGTGAGAGGAACGGAGGGCTTTACGAGAGCCAGCTGAGCCGGGCTGATGACACAGGATTGTTGTGGCGCAGGAGTGTGTGTGGTTATCGACCGGGACCAAAGCAGCCTGAGGCCACCGGAGGCATCATGAACAGATACGCCACAATGAGGCACAGCTGCTCGACGTCTACTCGCAAGTTTCCGTGGTGTGTGTTTTATGCCGGTGCCCACAAGTATTCCCCCAGCTCCCACACCTACTCACACATCAGCAGACTGAAATAGCGGATGATATTTACGGTTGATGGTGACGCCGGTCTCTGGCTTGTGGTCTTTGGTTGACACCTGCCAGATGTCGAAGGCCTCTTTGGGCGATTCCGGCAGCAGGCGGAACATGATGATGATGGTGTAGGCTTGAGGAAGACCATCTGGGTGGATCTCTCTGTTCACACGACAACATACAGAGAGAAATTACATTTGTACATTTACAGTGCATTTTAGGCTTTCACTCAAAGTTTATAACTGGACTGTGCAACAGCTAAAATTCCTGGGAAATCCAAACTTACAAGCGACCAGTAGCAAGGACTGCAAGGGTCAGATTAATAATACAGAATGGTCCTGTCAGATCAAAGTGTTAGGAAAATTAATACAATAACTAAGAATCAAGGTAAAACCGGTTTTGAGGGGGAAAAGAGTGAGTTAAGGAGAGGAGGATGCGATTCAGAGCTGCTCTTGAATATAGGATCAGTTCACCAGTGTGCAGGATCCTGAAGTGCAGTATTTTTTTCAGCTTCTAAAACTGTTTCTTTCGATATCGTAGCTGCTAATAACTTGTTTTTATATGTTACAGCAAATGCATATATTTTTATATATATTATGTATATATTTAGCACCTTAAATTCTTCTATTGAAAATAGGGCACAACCGGTTTTTAAAGCGCTCATACAGGGAGGAATATCTGTCATACTACACTCCAGATAATCTGTGCTACTGTTTGATTTGATGCTGTCTTGATCCTAAACTCACTGGTTGTTTCCTTTTATTTTATTTTTAGCTTTACAACTCTGTCTCTTCTTTTTTCTTACTCTTCTTACTTCCTTGCATGTACGGTAAAGCACTTTGTGCTTTTATCAGTGAAAAGCGCTATATAAATAAACTACTTACTTACTTTTCTATCTGACTTTTATAATGATTGTTTTTGCATGTTTTATTCCTCCCTGCATCTCCACATGCATTTATACTTTCTTGTTTTTTTGTTTTATTTTCTTGTAAAGCCTTATGAGCATTTTTAATATTTTGTGTGAGGCGTTCTGAGTTGCATTTTCTGTATGAAAAGTGATATTATAATGGATAGAATGTATTATGATATTATTAATAGAAAAGGTCCCATTAGTTGTGACATCCAAATTCCCAAACAGAAAACTACATTCTATAAATAATACACATTTCTTTTACTCTGATGATGTGCGGCAGCTGTCTTCCACAAACCAAACGTCTCCGTCATTCATGGGACACTTTCTGTCTGACTCTGCTCGATGTGGACTGATTTCTAGCCTCTTTTTAAAAGCGGGCCACATGCCGTCGTGACCTGCTGGCTCAGCCGATCCTATCCAGCCTCACAGTGCATCGTAAATATACTGACCTAGTTTTTAGAGGAAACGAGCTCGAGCAATGTGTCTGGACATGGCTGGGCAAGAAGCGTCGCGTTGTTGACTTAACAGTTTGGGTTGAACAAACGAACATGTCTGACACGGCTGTGCTTTGACTGGGCAGCTCCCAGGTGTGAACTAGGTGGCAATTTGCAGTTTTTGCTATCTAGTAATTTCTGATGTTGTCAGACACCAGGCCAGTGAAAGAGACAAGAACCAGATTACCTGACTTTTGTTATAGTTTATAATCCTTATTGAGGTGAGGTTTCTTCTACAGGCCTCTTTTTTTAAATCTCACCTGCACACATCCCATCTTTTCTGTTGTGTTTCTGCTGCTTTGTTGTACATGAGCAAATAAATCAAATCAAAATCAAATCAGAATCAGACTAAGTGTGGAGGAAGCTGATCTTTTACATACAATCCAGCCGTGCTAAGTTATCTAAGATCAAGCTAGCTTTGGTGGCCTGTAGCTACCTGGGTAAGCTAGTTAGCTAACTGGTTGACCTTCAAACAGCATAAATGTCATGGTTCCACCCACTGAGTTACAATTCAACCAAAAAGATCAATTCTGCCTCCAGAACAAATGTTTGTGACTGGGAACTCCAATCTGCAGGTATGAATGCCAAGCAGGATTGTGCAGAAACAAAACTGCATGCATGCTCAGCAAAGTGTCCCGGAAAGACAAAACAACAAAACAAAACATGACTGCATGGTTGGTCGTGCCAGACTCACGTTGTTGGCTGGCTCAGGAAGGCGTTCTTGTGGAGTCTGTAGGCTGTGTAGCTGTTAAAGGAGCCAGGCTCCATAGAAACACCTTTGATGTAACTGTAGGTCTTCTCGGTCAGGTTGAAGGCCTCGAGCATCCTGAAGCCTGTCACGCAACCGGGAAAAGAGGCTCAGAAATCAAACAAAATAAAACATATCTACCATGTGGAAAGAGTGGCACATGCTTTTGCTAAATCCTGAGAAAAATCAATATGGCAAGGAATTAAGGCACATTTTAATGGTCAGGAGGTAACTCAAGTCCTTGGCAAATGAAACTGGACTTTCTATATTTTGAATGAATTCCAGTCACTCTTTATAGCATAAAGTGGGAAAATTAAAAGTAAAATTCAGTGGGATGCATTCCTGTGAAGAGTGGAAATCTCATTGTTTGTGCTTACCAGGTGAGGTGAATCCATTCAGGAAAATCAAAGGACAAGCTGTGGGACAGGAATGGAAATTTGCGACACGTTAGCACCGACTCATCGTGTACGAACAAAAACCAGCAGTGGCACAAACAGTACAAACTCACATGATGTCGCCGTTTCGCAGATGAAGGTAATCAGGTTTTCTTTGATTGTTTCGAACGCGTCAAAGTCATCCACGACAAAGATGTGCCTCTCGCTGGGTTTGCTGGCAATGTTCTGCAGTTCGACGAAATCCACATCGGCAACCCCGACCACAAACACGCTGTATCCTGCGCAGGGAACACGTACAAACAAACAAACAAAAAGAATGTAAACAGATAGACTGTACCTGTGGCAACACAACACAAACCTAGACCTCTTCTCCTTCACTGCAACGTGATGACACAAGAGCATATTTCATAATGTGCAGGAGGCTGGTTGGCATTTTAAGAGGCAGCACAGCATTTGCAAGTTCATTTCTCTAATAGTAAATTCTGCCAAGGCGCCGAACGAGCACACTTGTATGTGTGCATGTAAAACTGAACCACATGCATTCACTTCCATGCAGCGAACGCCGTGTCCCTTACCGGCAAGATGCAGTTTGGCAGCGTTCTTCTTCACCTCGTCCTGAGAGCGTCCGTCGGTGATCGCCACGACGACCTTGGGCACGTTTCTTCTCATGCCGTTCTCAATCGAGAAGGCCTTCTCGTACGTATGCTTTAGTGCCACTCCTGATCAAAAGAGAGGCAGCAAAGAGATATTCTGATCAGTACAGCCGATTTGAATGATTGATTACTGATCGAAACAGGAGCAGCGCAAAACAGCGAAGACAATTATACACAGTGATGTAGGTTGTGCCTTAACCTGTTTTGGTGTTTCCTCCTCGGTAGCGAATCTGGAGAAGAGCGGACAGGGCGATGCCTTTGTCTTGGTAAGCGTTCAGCCTGAACTCTGTCTTCGATTCGTCACTGTACTGGACGAATGACACCTGTGTGGAAAGAGGAGATGATGTGTGTGATCTCAAAGCAGCTTGGATGCTGTGTTAAATTACACTGCAGGGCTACACAGCCCGCTAACAGCTGCATCGGTGTTTTCATCACAAACCTGCATTCCCGTGGGGCCAATAACATCAAAGGCGCCGGTCAAGGTGGAGACAAAGCGCACAACTTTAGTGAAGCTCTCCTCGCCAATACTCCAGGACCCGTCAATGAGGAACACCACATCTGCCTTGGCACCTTTGCACACTGAGGCAAGAAAACAAGTCAATGAAGAGTTTTAAAGTCAACGGGCCAGACGTGGGACAACATCACAGGCACCAGCAGAGAAAATGGCATCATGGCATGGCATAATTACTGCTCCCATTCTAGAGCGCATAAAACATCCACTGAGAGCTTGCAGCAAAACAAAACGATTGAGGAAAAAAATGACGTGATGAGGCTATGTATAGTAATTATGGGTTTAAATGATCGAAAATTCCTTGAAAATACTGACAAAACAAGGAACATTTGGTCACCAGAAGGGTTGAAAGTGAGCTGTCTTTAATGGGTTTCTCTCTGACTAAAACGAATTGGGCAAAAAGCTTTGAATAATCTTTGCCTTATGTGATGGAGCATGCTTTGTAATCCTCTCTAATCCCTTCCTTCCATTCAGAGATTTATAAACAAGTTTTACACAATACCTTACGACACAAACAGATTCTTTGGACTAGTCTCTCTTCCTTTTTCAACACCTAAACTGTTCGTTCTCAATGGGCGTGTTCCCGTTCATTCAGCCCAAAGGGCCAAGAGCACATGTGGCGGCTATTAATTCTCTGCTGGCACAGCTCAGATCCAGGAGGAGTTAGCATGCAAGCCTCGGCCTTGGCCAAAATGCTCTATTGAGCAGTTTCCAATCAAAGCTGAGCTTGAATGAATAGACTCGATCCATTTAATTCTGGGTTGATCCACTTTCTTCAAAGCTGACAACTACAGTAATCTTGGGAAGAGCTCTTCTGTTGCATCTGGTGTTTATGAATGTGGCATTGCAGGAAAGTGTCCTGGAAGGATGTGCACGTTTCCTCGTCATGTAACGGGGTCACCCCCGACTTAACTCAGGTCACAGAAATGCAATTCTTTGAGATTCAAGAAGCAGCAAATCCTAATCTGTTGAGGCTTAATTTTCACTTTGTTTATTGGATTGATTTTTTTTTTTTTATTGATAGAGCTGAAAGTGAAGTGACCCATACACATCTGCGCCATTTTGTGGCACTAATTGAAGATTTTTTTCCCTGTGATGGTGAAGTTATAACTTACATTCATTCTCTACAGCCTTTCCTGAATCTTAGCCATAAACAATTTATGCCTAACCCTAACTGTCCTTACCTTAACTCTAACCCAAACCTTCAGACAAATAACCACTCAAATGACTTTGCCATCCTTGGAAATAAAAAAATGAGGAAACAGTGAAGGAGTAAGGGTGCCACGAGATGCTTACCTGCCCATGCAGGGGGGATTGTGGGTTGAGGGGTTGGAGTTGGCGGCAGTGTTGGAACTGGAGTAGGCTTCATCACTTCAGAGGAAAATAAATAGATCAAGACATGAAATTAAAAATCAATGTGAAGACATTTTGACAATCATAAAGAAAAACAAGCTGGTGTTGTTTAAACTTCAACTGATGCCTCTATAGTACAGGACAGGGTTTTTGTGGATTGTTTAGTGCTGTTCTGTGTCATATATTAGACACCACTCATCAAATTCAGACTTGTCTGAATGACACAACTTGCCGCCACATTCATACATTTTGAAATTATTGTGATCGGTTCTTGATTGGTTTCGACTGGTCAATGCTGCTTTGTCTATTCACTAATTTACCTTTCAGTTGTCTCAAGGAGCAACTGTGTTATTGGTGTCATCAATCAATATGTGGTTCCACACTTAACAAAGAGAAAATAGCTGCCATGCAATCAATCAAAAAGGTGCTGTAATATGTATTTACATTTCTACATTTGCATATTTAAACAGTAAACATTCATTGATGATGTCACCCAGTATTACATGATTCATTTTGGTATTCATCTGTCAAGTATCTGAGAGTTTGGTACTTATTTGGTTTCAGGATCACATCTAAGTTAAAATTTTCAAGTTTTCTCAAAATCAGGCCGTTAGTGTATGATACCTCACTGCATGGTGGACAAAAAGAATGACTGCAAAGAGAACTCAAAGAGGAGTTTGTCTTTCCACATTACAGTATAGCTAATTGGTGCTACGAAAAACTGTGATTAATCAGCCCGCAAGATTATTTCTGCATCAACAGTAGCTCTGCCTCTGAGAACTGCTTGTGCAAAGAAAGACCCTGTCTGCACAAAATCATTCGTGTCCAGTCAATTCAAAGGAATCAGTGTCAGGCCACGGCCTCAAGGACAGTTGAAACACTTACAGGTTCTCTCTTTGGCGCTGACTCCCGGGCCCTCGAGGTTGGGCGTCTGGACGAAGACGGTGGCGGTGTAGAGAGCATCAGGTGAGAGGCCGTCGAAACAGTACTGCGGCAGGCCGGCTGGGATGGTGATCTCGCGCTGTCCTCTGCTGGAGGCTGCACAGGAAACAAACAACGAAGGAGAACTCCATGAGGCCCAGGAGCTTCCAGGATCTCTCCATCTGCCATTCTTTGGCTTCCCATATTAGTCACGCCCCCATGCTTTTAGTTCGATTTCAGCTGTGAATGGGTGTGGTTACTTGGCAAAAAGTATGATATTTACTCCCCCATACAACAAAAAGACCACAATATTGGTCAAAACCAATTAATCAATAATTACTTCCCCAATTGTTATGTTTTCTGGCCTTCAGAACTGGACCCGGACCACTGGCTGGATAACTAGTAACAAGACTGAATGAAGCTCCCCGAGACTTTGGAGGAGATACGTTCTAAGCACATCCAATCTGTTTTTTTAGTCCAGGTGCAGGTGAAATGATACATATGGAAATAGAAGGAGAAAATTATCCGCACACTACTTGACTTGACTACTTTCACAACATGTCAACCCAAACAGGCTCTTCATTTAGGAAAACAACATATTTCCCTGATGAAGACCCTGTTGGCTGGGATACGATGCTTAGGTAGTCAAATAAAGCGTCAGGGTGTTATTCTCCTTTTATTTCCGAGGTAATATGTTCTATCAGTGTTGCTGCAATTCCGACCGGTCACTGATAGAGGTCGACAAACTCAGAACAGTTCAGGTGGCTGAAACGACTCAAGCAAAAGCGAATGCCGATCCTTGCCTGCCAAAGCCTCCCCGAGTAAGACACCTATCTAACAAATTTTTGACCCTGTGCTGTCACTCTTCTGTTTACTTCTGCGAACATCTAGGGAGTGATAGATAGAGGGACAAGAGTTTCCTATTTACACAATGAGCTCTGGTACGAGCAAACAAATAAAGCATGTTTACTCCCGGGACAGCTGCCGTGGACGATGACTACTTTTCAATGTCCTGTGTCTCAGTGAGCAGCTCTAAGTAGAAAAAGTACTTCATCGTTTTCTGCCGAATCACAGAATCACAGAAATCCACAGCTCCAGTGATGCAATGGTCTCAGAATAAGCTCTGTAATATCAACAAGCTAAGATCCAACTCACTTAAGGGAATCTAAATTGTTCTGGGAAATCCCACAACCCTTTGGGTCAAACCCACTCCAAAACAGTGGCCCTCATTTATCAAGATAGAAGATACACACAGACTTATACAGAGAGTAACTGTGGATAACATTTAATCCCTAAAATATTTCAACTGGATATTAAACAGCACTAAGTCTTAAAAAAACTGGCATTCATATGCACTGCTTCTAATGAGTGCTGGCCCAGTTTTTCCCAAGACTTTTAACATTTCAAATATGGAGGAAATATCGATGGAGTGGACCCATGGCCTTGTAAGGCTGCATCACTAACACATGATTTGCCGCTTGCTGCTTTTCCACTTACTCATCTCACCGTCATGTCCAACCACTGTTTGCATTTCAGCTTGAGAACAAACAGTTGGCTTATTTGTTAACTTGAGTACTGTCTGCTGCCTTTTATTGTGAAGGTCTCTGGATTCTCAGTCTGAGGACTTGATCCTGGAGGTGGTTAACCCGCCATCTGTCTCACAATAGCAAACATATTTATTCTGGCAACTTGTCACGGCGGCCCAAATTGCTAATGACTACCATATAGATATTTACATATTGATGCTGCTCCCTGGTTTTCCTGCTCTTTAACCACTAACCCGCGTCCATGTGTGAATATGAACCAGATGGGATTCAAAGGCCCAGCAGTAATTAAAAAGGATGTAATCTTTGCCGACAGAGACACAATTAAAGCTTGGTGGTCGGATGCTTTCAATCCCAGCCAAAACTTGCATCCTGCTTCAAGAAATAATCACAAGGAGGGGGACTGAAGATAAACAGTCTCTGCGAAAAAGAAAAAGTCTAGACACGATCCCAACAGCCAGCATAAAACCGTTCCAGTCTGCTGAATTCTGTGAAGGGTCCGCCTGAAACCGGCAGAAGATCTGTAACATCCATGACTACAGAAATGACCTCATCTGGATGAAGGCCCTCAAACATCTGCTGGGAGTCTTATTGCACACGTTACCACATGCATCACCTCAAACAAGTCAACTCCTATAAAGATCTATGTGAGCAAGTGGACCACACCGTCATCCTCAGGTGCACATACAGTATTACTCTAATGGATCTGTGGTAGCAAAACATCCCATGTCTTCTGGAGCCAACAGTCAGGCAGGAAGCACAGGAATGGTTGTTACTTGTACTGTTACTGCAAAGCGCATTTGACCCTTTGCACTACTTAAATCTGGCTGTTTCTAACACAGGTGACCTAGAAATTTCAACTTATCCTACTGTTGCTGGACGTGAACATCCTCTAAATGCATGAAACTGAAATCTGTTTTCAGTGTTTCTCCCTGGTAATCCACTCCATGTGCAGAGGTGGAAGTAACTAATTACTTTTCCTCAACTAACTTTTTTCGTGTTCTTGTACTTTTTTGACTTGAGAAGGGACATTGCTTCAAACAGCCCCCGGCAGTTTTGCGCAATGTCCCTTTATAAGAATGTAGTTTGCAGCGTGTTCTCTCCTCCTTTTCTAACTGCATGGAAAAGATAGCACAGCCAACACAGAACTGTTTGGAAACTCAGTCTCTTTTACTGCCAGGACATTTTAAATGACACACTTCTTACTTTTACTGTTGTAGATTTTTACTGCAGTAGAGTTTTACAGCAGTACTTCTACTTCTACATCACTACACCGTGTGTGCGATCAAAAAACGAAATGTCCGAGGACTCAGACTCACGGTCGGCAGGGTTGAGTTTGATCCGGTAGGAGGTCGCTGCCCTATGAGGAGCCCATTTGATGCAGAACTTGTCGTGGCCAACGTTGTAGGTCTCAATGTTTGTCACATTGAGGTAGACTGCAAAGCATAAATTTAGGATTAGGATTGGGATGACCAAGCAAGTTTAGAAAAAACACAGCAAAGAGACTATGTTCAGGGTTCCTGCATATTTTGTAAATCAGATTTCCCATGAGTGCACAATGGGTTATACTGCCAGATCCATGGCTATAATTGTCAGAAATTATGTTGGAATTTTACTTTTTCTCCTGAAGAACTGATTTGTATGACACAGGTCTCTTTTTTGGCTAGGTACATCTACAGAATGACTTGAAACTATGACAACAAGCATGATAACTCCTTCAATTTTCAGTTACACCTCTGAAACCCCTTGAATATCTGTGCTTTCCATGGTAGTTCCTTGACCTTTGTGGGTCTTTCTACGACCAAAGCAGGAACTCTGCATCTCTTGGCATTATGTGGGGATGCAGGTACATACGTGTTGTTCCCTCTCCACTCAGTGCTGAACTCGTGCCACCAGAGTACTGGGCGAACACTTTGACGTCATAGGTGGTGCCGGGCATGAGGTTGTGCAGGGTGTAGGAGGTCACGTCACCCACGAAGACATCCAAGTTTTCACTTTTGCCTGCGAACACAACCGCGCAAAACTTCATCAAGGACTGTGCATGGCTGATTGATCTATAACTCCTACCTTGCTGTCATTATACAACCATGAGACCTACTAATTTTGCTGGCAGCAAGCAGACATCAGAGACTGCAGATATCAAAGAAACTATCCATTTTATGGTGGGCAACATGCAGGAGGTGGAAAAGTTCAGTGTCAACCCATACAAGCAAAACATTATCTCAGTCTGATTTCAACACAATAAAATCAACATTAAGGCAGTTTTGGAAACTGTCCAAAACTGAACAAAAGCAATTTACACCCTGATTTTACAAAATACTGCAGGTAATGGCATGTTGACATGTTACCGCTATCAGGTGGACATCTTCAAAATCCCTAAAATGTCATTTGTGTTATATGGGTTTGGGGAAAACAATAGGGTTTGAACAGATTTCCTAGGCATAAGGCTGATTTCTCTATGGAAATTCACCCTCTTTAAATCTACGAAAACTATTTGGCCTGGCCAGAGCAACGTGTGTGAAGGACAGGCTTTAATGTTCTGTGTGCATGAGTTGCCATAACATCAGCTCACCCTGAGGTGAGTAGACCAGTTTGTATCCGAGCACCGGAGCCGTCACGGGGTCCCAGGCCACACGGAAGCGGGTGTACCACTCATCCGAGACGCGGAGGTTCCTGGGCTCCAGCAGGCCGACTGTGACCGGAGAGGAAATGCACATCAACACCAGTTAGACACGTTAGACACCTTAGACAAGCAGGAGGTGGAGCTTCGTTTCCAGGCTACTACCCAGAGCCAGCACGGTTCCTTATTGCACACATGGCAAACAGTGATTCTTAACGTCTTAATCTTCTACTCAGTCATTCAAGTGGAGATGAAATCGTTAAACTCTTTTACATCACGTCCCAGGGCATATTGTGCATCTGCTTAACAATACGTGCCATACAAAAAACATTTTCATTGTATTGTTATATAGAAATAGAATCATCTTCTTCCTGTAAAGCAAAGCATGACCCGTGCTCATGTAAGCATGAATCAGCGATGAATCAGTGATGATTCACATTCATGTTGTCGAAATGTCATCTTATCTGGACTGTAAATCCTTATCTTAGTCATGAAGTAATCTTAAGATAAGGGAAAAACCGAGATCTTGCAGTTTCACATTTTGAGAAACTTATTTTTACCTTACTTTAACTTACCTTAGCGTATCTTATCTTACCTAATATTGCCTTATCTTGTCTTACCTTACCCTACCTTACCTTATCTCACCTGACCCTACCATACCTTATTTACCTTATCTTACCTTGCCTTACCTTATCTTACCTTATATTGCCTTATTTTGTCTTACCTTATTTTACCTTACCTTACCTTACCTTTCCTTACCTTATCTTACCTTACCTTAATTTAGATTTGTTTTCTTTAATCAAGTAAAATTATACTGACACCAGTCAGTCTTATTTGAATGTGATATATCATATTAAGAAATCATGTAAATATATTAAATCTCGCTTGGATCGTTTGTTCAAAAGAGGACGACCGACTGACTTGATATTTCTGCCTCCTCGGTAGCGAGTCACTGCTGATTTTTTCCCCCCTCACATCTGTTTATGAAATTCATTATACGTAATACATGTGTTTGGATTGGGTGAGGTTTATTCACAGTGTTTCTGAAGGAGCTGGGCGGCTGCTCTGGTCTGACCGTGTCTTTGGAGCAACGCCCGTCCAAGCTGCCTGGCACGAGGGCACCGTCTCCAGCGCCAGGACAGAGAGTTTCTATTGTTTGTATAACTAATGCTAATGCTCACCAGCTCTCCCCGCCTGCCTACTGTGAAACCCCGACGCTCCAAACTCCTCAGACTAATACATGTTGGCTGTGTTGACCGATGTATGTCTTCTGTATTTATTTTCCCTGCACAAACTCTCTCTCTCTCTCTCTCTCTCTCTCGCTCTCGGGGGTTTGACTCGACTCGAGCAGTGAGAGCTGTTGACTGGTTTTAACGCAGCGTCAACTCAGGACGTCGCAGCTTCGCCTCAGCCTCAGCAACAGCCACGTGACCGTCCACAGCCGCAGTGCCTTTGAGCAAGGCACTGCTAAGTTTCAACGTGCACCCGGAGTCCCTGGCCCCTGACCTCTGACCCCTCTGGTGAAATGTGAACCGTTTCAGACAAAGATGCTAATTCCCAGTTACACTGCAATAAGAATGGAATGACACTTTATTTCTAGAATGTAAAAAAATGCCATTACCAAGTATAAAGACTACAATGTTATATTCATATAGCATAATACGATGCTTGGTTTTATTCATAACTCTCCAGTCAGCTACAGTGCCAACAGTAGCCCACTTGTCCATAGAGGTTAACTTGTAGATTTTACCATTATCTTCAAATTTGAGTAAACCCCAAAATGTTAATTCCTGTATCTCCTGTTTAAATTGAGGTTGGAAAATTATTTAGATTTGATTTTTTTTTTTTTTCTTTTTTGATAGACTGGTCAGGTCACAACGCACTAATGTTAATGTCCTTCAGTCTCCAGCCTTGAGATCAAAAACCATTTGCGTTTCCACTGTCATGCCAATAGCCCTGCAGTCTCGGCCTGTCCGTGTACGTGAGTGGGAAGTAGGAATCAATTGGTTAAAGTCTGCAAACCCGGCACCAACTAACTCCTGCAGAACTACGTGCCATGAGATTGGGATTTTTTTTCCTTTGGACGCCACTTTGTGCTTTGTGTACTTTAACTGCCTTTTACTGAGACCTCAGTTTATTCAGTTTTTGGCGGATCTGTCCCGCTGTGTGTTGGATCCCCACCGCTGCCAGATGTCTCACTACATATCGTATAACATCCTAATTTCAGCGAACAGCAGCAATTTGACGCTGGACATTGTCCTCTGTCCAGATATTGAGCAGAGCCCTGATGTCCTCGTTTGACCAGGACTGCTGCTTTTTCTAGCTGCTGCGCTGACATCTGCACCTATCAGCTGCACTGTCGCCCCGCCCACAGCCAGGTAAGCCCCGCCCACCAGCCTTAGCTCTGCCTCAGAGCTGGGTTAGCCCTGTCTGGCTCCTACGGGTTTCTCTGGGCCCTCAGCAGCTGGAAACTGGCCCCCTACAGAGACCTGTGGGAGACGTCTGCTGCATTACCTGTGCGCCCAACTCCGTTCAGGGAGCCGCCAGGTCCCTCGGCATAGATGGCGTCGATTGTGATGTTGTACGGCGTGTCTGGCAGCAGATTCTGCAGCATGGCATTGTTTCTGTTTCCAGGGACAACAGTCTAGAACAGTCAAAACACCGGGGACACAAATCAGAATACACAAAGGACTGTGATGAAACGTGCTGGTGCTAATGTCTTCAATATCTTCTCCAATAAAATGTGGGGTGCAGGAAATCAGGTGGATAACTTGCATGAAATAACAAATGTTTTCATATGCAGAGTAGCAGGGAAGCGTGCCTTCAACATGTCTCAGTTAATTTCATATTTAGGATAGGTGGTTCATGCGTCGTAAGTACCACTGTTTATTTAAATAAACAGAAAATTCTGAATATTACCATGAAAACAGCAGGAAAACTAACACAGATTGCAAAAGAAAATGAGATCAGTAAATGAGATTAAATTTCCAAATATTTGGTCTGATGTTGGCCTGGCTCAGCTACAGCATCATGTTCAGGGTCCTAATAATCTGGATGCAACATAATCTCAGCTGTCGTCAGGGAGACTGTGTGTTTATAGGCATCAGCTCTGAGACAACATGCTGGTGTCAGGGTGTCTGCAAGCATCAGAGAGTCAAATCTACTGCCGTTTAAGAGCTTTTTAAGACGGATTTTTGGACAAATTGTCTTTTTTCTTATTAAAATAAGCATTTCAGGCAAGTAGACATAAATACAACATATTTGGTTTAGCAAAGAGAGAAGTTTTAGCTAGGAATTACTGTAAGTCTCAATTAGGTGGTATTATAATGAATCAACCCATTACTTTTGTTTCAAAGAACTTGGGAGATTTAAGTTAAATGTTTTTCTAAGAGTTCTCTCTCCTGGTAAATATGACAGATAATTATAAATGCAATATTAGGTTGAGTATATTAAGACTTTTGTAAAAGCGGAAATGCTGACTCAGCTGCAGAGGAAGATGACTACATTTGAGTTAAAGAAACAGACGGATAAATGAAATCACGGAAAATGTTGAGTTGGATGTCATAAATTCAAATTTAAGACTATCAAATGACTTTTAAGGTCTAATGTTTGTAAAACTGAATTTAAGTCTTTTTGAGGGACCTTTTTAAGGGACCCACATCCCATCAGAATTTGAAAGTGCATGTAAAAACACTTGGTTGGTAGATTGTAATTATTATTATTATTGTAATTATTCACAGAGAAATGTTTGCAAAGCAAGTTGTGGTGTCTTTCAAAGGGTCTTACAGAAATGCTGCTGAGCCGGTCAAGTCAAATGTTAAAAAACTTGATATAAATAAAAGCACCATGACGGGTGAGGAGACTTTATTTCGACCAGCGCTATCGTCTATATTTTCCACTCACTGTGCACTCTTACAGAACAGCACAGCTTTCTCATTTGGTCATTTTTGTGATTTTGTTTTTAATTCTCCATGCTGATCAATGTAAATCCTCCATCAGAGTCATTTTGGTCGCGACCTTAAGCAGAAAATTTCGCTTGCTTTAAGAAAGGGTAAAGCAGAGAAGTTGTAGATGGCCGTCTCGTCTGGCCTTCAAGATGTTTTGGAGGGAAACGGGGGGAAAAAAACCCCAAACAAACATATTTCTGAATCACAAAATAATCCGTCCCCAGTGAGGTCTCATTTGAACGAAGGCGGCCCACTACCAGATATGGATCTGACCCTCCTGGGGGTGAGGGACACAAAAACACAGGCGCTGCTTTGGAAAATGTGCACTACATGACCTTCTTCATTCCTCCAAAACAGTTTATGCTAAATTGTCATAATTGCATGTATTTATAAATTGCCACAGGTTTCCCAGTCAATCCCAGCGCTGAGAATCCTTTCATGGCCGTCCCCGCGGTGCCGTTAGCTGAGTCATACAGAGCAGGTGTCTCGCTAACAAGCAGAGAGGGAGCACAGCTGGACGCTCACCGCCCTCCACAGTGGGTCCAACTCATTATTTTGGACTATTAATAATGTTATTATGCCTCCAATGATAGTGTTTCCCTAACCGAGCCTGTAATTAGTCTCATTAATCGGTGATTTATAATCTGAGGAAGCCAAGGAAATTCTGAAATGTGACTTCACCGCATGCTTTGCCTGCAACATCACCGAACGGGGCAAATTTTTATTTCCTAAGTGTTATTATATATTCTGCTGGGGGAAATTTCACTACCTTGAGGTCATCATTCAATATCACTGAAATACAAAAGACTCAGTCTGTAAAATGACTTAGACAAGCCTCGAAAAGTAGCACAGCTGCTTTTGATCATGTGCTTTCAATTATTTCATGAGTAAATATTTCTAACATTTTTCCCAAATGATGATTGTCTCAATTCTGCATAAACTCACTGACATTAATGTTTGAGACACAGGTACAAAAAAACAAAAAACTGCCAATGGGATGAGATATTCAGCAACAACATGTTCTCTTTTTTTACACGCAGACACAAGCTCACCTTCGTTTTAATAGTTAAAGCCTTCGTGCACCAAGTCTCTATTTTTCGTATGCATTTTTAAAATCCATCATCTGATAAAAACCTTTCACACTGAGTCCGATGCTTTTTATTTTTTGATTTGTCGCAAAAAATTCGCAATTCGAGACAGAAAGAAAACATCGGTTGCAGCCGATCCTGAGAAGGCGTCGAGCAGCGAGGAGGTCAACAGGCCAGATCCAAACTGTGCCGAGAGCAAAGTGCACACCAGCTGATCACCACTGAAAGTGAACGGGTTCATTTCAGTTTCTCTCAGCTGGACGTGCAGATCCTCACAGCCCTGCAACCCACAGAGCAGATCTCTGTCTCTGCTGCAGAGCCCACAGTCTCAGAGTTTCCCAGCAGCTCCAGTCGGGTCTGATGCCGAACGCCCAGCAGGGCTGTGTGGAGGCACCACTATATGTATCTGTATCTGTATTTGCATTTGTTTTGGGGCAAAATAATTCAGATTTGGATTCAGGAAATAGCGGGTGTGGCTTAAACCTGTTTAGGAAACCCACTCTCATGACTATGTATTCTGCAAATCAAAAGAAATATAATATCATTCACATTTTTGTGCACTGTGACTCTTTGTTTATTCTTTTGGTTTATCTCCATCCGCTACATGGGATCAGCTGCGGTTTCCATGGTAACGCTACTTCAAATTAAAAGGCTGGATGTCAAAGACAGCCTAAGTGTTATCCTTAACAAGTAAGAGAGTGCATGTATTATTAAAAGCCGAACTTAAAGAAAAATGTTCGGAAGGGTGATATATGCGGCAGAAAGACATTGGTTGTTACTTGCTGAATATGGATTGGGATTCAGGAGCATACTTGGTGCCCAGTCTGTGCACACAGTGTTTACACCTTGTTGACAGTCCATTAAGTTTTTCCATCAGTTTATTAAGCTTATGGTGACAAAACCTGTTCCAAAAACTTTGATGATGCACTGAAGTGTCGGAGTCGGTGTGTAAACATGATTGACACAACGTGAGGTCGTATTTTTGGTCGTAAACGTGCGACAACTTTGAACAAAAGATACAGACTTGGTGTGCAAAGGCCTTGACTGTATTTATCAATCAAATAAAGATGTAACGCTTTAATGTTTTTCCGTTCCTCTGGTGTACACTGCACTCACAAACTCGGTGATGGGGTCGCCGGTCATGGGAGCGTAGCCGATCCTGTACTGCCTGACGGGGCCCTCGGCGTGATCCCAGCCGATGGTCAGCGTGCTGGTGGTGGCGTCGAACACGCGCATGTTCCTGGGGCCAGCCCGGGGCACTGCCGCACAAAAACACACCAAAACACAGCAACGCTAAAAAACTCATCCAATCCACTTATAATAACCATCATTCAGAAATGGACCCTGATATTTGCTTAATAGTTATTTTACAGTTAAACAATGAAATTATACTTCATAATGTGCGCTTATTACACAAACTATTCATAACAGTTTATTGTTGCACACATTATAACATTTTATATATTATATCATGTATTTATCAATGATTACCTAATGATTTGTAAATCCTTGGTTAAAAATCTCCAAACATGACATGGACAGATGGAGCAGATGTTTTATAACACTTTGTTAATGAGTAATAACTGATTTGTAAAGTGCCTATAAACATTATTTTGATTGCTAATGTTGCATATAACGATGATAATATGTTGAATGGTTAATAAATACTTTGTAAACCATCTATAAACAGTATCTGGCTGTTATAAAGTTGTGTTCGGTGTGCCTGTGGGTGTTAATCTGACTCGGTCACATGTTGGTGTACGGCGGCGGCGTGTCGCTCGCTCGCGGCCTTACGTGTCTTGCCGTTGCCCTTCACCAGCGGCCCCTCGCCGTCAGCGTACAGCGCCGTGACGCTGACGGAGTATGGCGTGTCGGGCACCAGGTTGTCCAGGAAGGCGTTGTTGATGCTCCCCGGAACCAGGACCTGTCAGGGAAAAGTGATCATCAAGACGACGAGCACATTTCAGACGAGCCTTTTTTCATCACCCAGGTACAATTTAGCCACAGCAACCTGACCGCAGTGCCGCAGAAAACACCCACCTGAACACGTCATTTAGTCTCATTTTCAGTCTTAAAAATCTCCTTTCTCTTAAAACAAGGGGGAAAAAAATCTGTCAGTGGGACGAGATAATCCCACTTTTTTCCAATGCAGTTTCACTTGGTTCAGGAAACTGTCCAATACACTGTGCAATAAATGACTTTTTTAACTGCAAGAGGAATCTGTGTGGTCTTCACTGTTTTTTTGTTTGTTTGTTTCTGCAAACTGATGAACTGCACCGTTTGGGTGTGTGTGCTCTTCACACACCCATACTTCAGATTGGATTTTTAGTTGCACTGCAAAAAAAAGTATTTTTGTCTCATATTCTGAGTTAAAATCCTGTTTTTCTTCAATAAGAAAAGCAAAATACTAATCTGAGATAATTGATGAGATAATTTGACTTGTTTCAGGATTTTTTGGGGGAAAAAGTATAAAGTTCAGTTAAAGCAACAGAGATTAAAGCAGATCAGCCTCATTCAGGTGTCAAGAAAATGACACCTCATTCAATAACATTCTGCAAACAAACAAATAAATAAGCAAGGGATGAAGGACAAGATTTTAAGACTGGATATATAAAAGTAAAAACTAAATGACATGTTAAGATGCTTAATACTAATTACTTGTACTTTGCTGCACATTTTCCACCACACGAGAGAAAAACATAAAACAGAATCAAGAGAGAATGCATCAGAAACAGTCATTCAGTCATTCAGTAATTCAGTATCTTTCAGTGTTAAAGTTTTCTCAAGCTGCACGCAGGAGAGGACAGTTTATTGAGCTTTAACCAGAGAGCTGGGCTGCCTCGCCGATTCAAATGAGCCTCTTCATGCATTACACAGGAATCTGGCAGCGATAATGTACATAATGACCTCAGCGCTCATCCTCCAGCCGGTTATCTCCCAGCGGCTCTGCTGCCAAAACGCGCCTGAAACACTAACAAAGGCCCAGGAGGTCAGACGCCGAGCGGGCCATCCGTCCGGCGAGTGGACTGATCGATAAACAGTCGGTGGCGGGAAGCGGCTGCCGAGCGAGGGGACGTCAGCGCCGCATTGCCACGGCTCTTCCAGGGAGCGGGTTTCGGCACGCAGGCCCGCCAAGCTTTCCAACAACAAAAGATTACTGCAAGGCCTTCTCTTATCGGCAGGATTATCACGGCATCTCCTCAGCGCTCTCAGCTGGCCCGCGGGCCGTTACGTCATGACAGATGTATGTGCTGGTTGAACTGGAGGCCACTGGGGCTGCAGCTTCAGGCAACACTCTCATGTTTGGAAGAGCTGATCGCAGCGGTCCACTTGATAATATGGAGCGCAGATTGGCCACCGTCCTGCTTAATTCAGGAATTACAGAAAAAACACACTTTTCTCTTGCAGTTGAATTTATTGGACACTGTGGGAATCCCACACCCCGCTGAAGGCAGAGGCCAAGACGTGTTGGTGATTCCCACAGTGTCCAATAAATTACTTTTTTAATGTGTGCGGTCTTCATTATGGTTTTTTTCTGTCTCTACACCCATGAACTGCACTGTTTTGGGTGTGTGTTTCTATGAATTCCTCATTTACTTCACATTGGACATTTAGTGGCACTGCAAAAATGTCTTTACAAGTAATTTTGTCTCATTTTCAGAGTTAAAATCATGTTTTTTCCTGCAGTTTCACTTGTTTCAGGACTTTTTCTTTCAGGGAACAAGTATAAATCTGTTAGAATAAGGCAAATCTGTGAGAGGAACAGCTGAAAGAGGGATTATCTCAGGAGATTTTTTCCCTTGTTTGAAGAGAACCCAGATTTGAAGTGTTTGAGTGTGCTGAGGGTTTCTGCAGCAAGCACAGACATTCCTGAGAGGCAGAGACGACAAGTCCAAGTTCAGACTTGTTCAAGGCACGTCGGCCTATAGCTGACGAGGTTAGTTAGCTAATGATCCTCCAAGAATCATTATTGAATGAGACGTCATCAGCAATTTAGATTAAAGGAATACTCTGTTTTTCTATGATCCACTGTGTAAATCAGACAGCTTCAGAGCAGCTGTAAGGTTTATTTTTTCACTTTGACAGAGCCAGGCTAACAACTCCCATAGAATTCAAGTCTTTATGCTAAGCTAACACATAATTCTACCCAGAGGAGGGCGCACAAAATTGAAAATGGCACCCTGGGTTGGTTGGAAAAGGGTACTTTGTCCAAAACGTTGGAATATTCCTTTAAGATTGAGATTATTTCTGCATTCACAGCAGCTCTGCCTGTAAAAAGTGTTTGTAAAACTCCAACCTGATGAATATTAATATAATTTTAGCTTCAGTAATGGGCCAAACCATGGCAGTGTGAAGATTCAGTGTCTGGTCACTGGACTGGGAGAGAAACACCAGTGATTCTGTGAACTGGTCTCGCTGGAGCGTCTGCGCTGCGTCTCTGACTCGGCCACAGCCAGCTTCCTCTCAGAAACAAAACAGAGCTAATGAAGATGAGACACTTGCAGCAACAGTGAAAACAGATCTAGGAAACGGTGACTGCAGTGCGTAATAAACTGTACATTGTTTTTTAGGATTCGCAGCCGCATCAAAGCGGCTCCTAATCATTAAAACAGGCTCA
The DNA here is from genome assembly GCF_902150065.1 of Myripristis murdjan. Classification (NCBI taxonomy): domain Eukaryota; kingdom Metazoa; phylum Chordata; class Actinopteri; order Holocentriformes; family Holocentridae; genus Myripristis; species Myripristis murdjan. The sequence goes on along the minus strand of NC_044003.1, from coordinate 4,159,420 downwards.
TTAGATTACAGCCGCATGGCCTCCAAACTTCAAACACAGCAACTTTCACTGATGTCAGTCACAGATGTGCGCAGTGTGCACATTTTCCAAACTTCAGTCATGGAGTTCACTTTTTTTTTTTTTTTTTTTTTTTTTTGGTGTGTGTGTGTGTGTGTGTGTGTGTGTGTGGAAATAAAAGCCTTCTCTCGCGCTGCGATCCAGAGATTTGCACTGGTGCATGAAATCAATGCTGATGGAGAGATACAGAAAGCTGACAAGTCATGATTTCCATGTTTAAGCACACTGCCATAATTACCACTACACACACACATCTGTGCAGCATCTAGCCACACACACACACACAGTGAACCAGATATTAGGACCAACCGAGAGGGACCACCTGCTGTTTCCATGAACTAGACTGACCCGCTGAAAGCCCTGACCCCCTCATCGATTCCACCAAGACACTTTGGAGCAGAGTCGTTCGAGTTGTCAGCTCAGAATGTACACACACACACACACACACACACACAGCAAAAATAATCACATGAACATCTTCTTTAAAACAAGCAGGAAAATCAAGACAACGACATTCCCTTGTTTCCAGTTTGACCTTCCATCTCTGAACTGAGCTGTTTTTCACTAGAAATGAATAAAAAAATCATCTCACCTCACACTTTGGCATTTTTAACTTGTTCATTTAGCCCACGATAGAGTCTTAAAGGAGCACTACAACATTTTGGCCAAAAATCCCCTTTTCCCGACTTCCCCAGACTGAGACCAGATGTTGGACACCATTTCCACCTCTGTACATCCAGTGGTTCAGTTCCTATGGGTAGCATTTCCTGTTAGCTTAGCATAAAGACTTGAAGTCTATGGGAGTCGTTAGCCTGGCTCTGTCAAATTGAAAAAATAAGCCTTACAGAAACTCAGAAAACGTCTTATTTACACAGTGGATCATGTGGATTTGACATACACAACTTGAAATTTATGAAACAAACTAACAAACAAAAAACGAAGATTTACCTAAACCTTCATCACTGCAACGGACAAAAGAGTAAATGTGTAACTTATCCTAAAACAACTCATTTTTGTATTTCAAATCCACATGATCCACTGTGTAAATAGGACATTTTCTGAGTTGCTGTGAGGTTTATTTTTTCACCTCAATGGAGCCAGGCTAACGACTCCCATAGACTTCAAGTCTTTATGCTAAGCTAACAGGAAATGGTAGCCATAGGAGCTGAACCACTGGACGTATGGAGGTGGAAATGGTGTCCAGCATCTGGTCTCAGTCTGGGGAACAATGGCTTCAAAACATTGTAGTATTGAGTCAAAACAAATGAAAAAAAATGAAATGATCTCAACTAAATGGTGGATTTCCTCACTTCCTCTCAGACAAATAAACACACCAGACTGCATGTCATGTTTAGCAGGGCTGGGGTTGGTTTTTAGTCGTCTGTCTTTGTCCCTCCTGGTCGTTTCTTCTTTCCCTCGGGGGGAAATTCTGCCGCTGTGAGAGCCACTTACCGACTCGGCGGGTCTGACTCCGCTCAGGGGGGCGAAGGTCACGCGGTACTGCTGCACCTGGCCCGAGGCGGGGTCCCAGCGCACGTTCAGGCTGTTGGGGGTGGGGTTGTACACCTGGATGTTCTTGGGTGGCGTGCGAGGAACTGCAAGGTCAGAGAGGTCAAGAGAGCGTCAGGAGGGGAAATCAAGTCCAAAGGCCATGTTGACTTCCCTCACTAAGCGACGCCGCGAACACGCGAGCACACGAACACGCTGCGGACCGACGAGGTCAAGTCCACAAAAACACGACGCTGATTGCTCAACATCTGAAACAAACGCAGGTGATTGTGTTCTGTGACGTGTCGCTGTTATTAGGGAAAAGGATAAAGTGCAGCGGCCAACGTCGTGCCAAGAATTTGTTTGTCAGAGTCGGCTGGTTTCACCGTTTTTCAAACAGCTGGAATCAAACTTCAAGCAGATTACACAGCTAAAGAAGGCCAGGGTGCATTCTGATTTCAGATAAACAAAACAATAATAAAGTGATTAATCTGGCGCTGCTGCATTTAATATTTAAAAACAAATACATGAGGATTGACACTTTGGGGAACGACAGGCAATGCTGGCGGAGGGTTTAGTGAATCTGAACAAGACCTTTAATCTACAACACAGCATTAACGTATTTCCTCAAACAGTGGAAACAAAAATGTCTCAGGTCTGAGATAACTTCACTTGTTTCCAGCGCAATTTCATGTCAGATTATCACACGAGATAATCTGATCCTGATCTGCCTCGCTGGAAGGGCTGATCTGCATTAGAAACAAGTGAAATGCGTATTTCACCAACACTGACAGATTCTTTGGCTTCCTTAAAACCAAAAAAAAAAAAAAAAAAAAAAACTATGGGTACAAGATGAAATAAAGTGCTGACACAGACATTCTTTGCAGCGCTGAGTCGAGTCAAACCGGGTTTTGAGGGGAGGTGGCGGCTGCGAGTGCTGAGACGGGAGGAAAAGCCTCCTGGAGGAAAAGTCGTTTTTATGGTGTCTATGTGGAGAACGTGTAGAGAGAAGTAGCACAGTTTGGGGGTTTATGCAAAAGCCTTTAACGTCCCTTTTAAACCAAACCAGATGTGCATACTCCCCTGGTATTTGCTGCTTAAGCCCAATAAAAGCTCGATGCAGTAGGTGGAGGTTAACTGAGCCTCCGCCTTGATAAGGAAACCAAAAAAAAAAAAAGAGTCTATTTCCAAAATGCTGTATCGTTCCTCTTGGAAAAACAAGCCGATCCTAATCAGAGTTTTTGTTCTTTCATCATTTACGGATAAAACCAGCTGCTAATCCTTCGAAAAAGCACTTCATTTTGCACCGGCTTGTGTCATTAATGGTTTTGAGAAGAGTGAGTGCTGCTTTTTCTTTTCCTCATTTCTTTCTGATGAAAGGTGGATTTTATGTCACATTTCTTTAAAACAAGTCAGAGCTGAACACCGATAAGTGTTTCTAATGCAGATTTGTGCGAGGCGGTGATAATGCACCTGTTCACCCATTTAAAATCATTCAGAAGCTTCAGGTGAATGCATAAAATGTAAATCATTAAAGGCACAATCCGAATCATTTTCATAGAAATTAGTGTCCATTTTGCTGCAAAAACAAATTTAGCAGCACAGTGAAAAATGCAAACAAGAGTTTATTTGTGAACAATGTCTTCCATACATATTTATATTTATATTGCACACATGCTAAGGCTCCTGTTTCATAGTAAAAGCTTTCCATTGGTGAACAAGTGAGAGGCTTTTATTGTGAAGCAGCATCCTTCATGTTTGCGTGAAAGTAAAAGCTCATGGTTTTAAACAACTGGACACAGTATTTAAAGTTTTTTTCTGTTAGCAGAGCCGTGGTCAGTGCTGTAAACTTCACACTCTGCTGTCGTTTAATAATCATTTAATAAATTGTTTTGTATTCGACAGACTGTTTAACGTTTCTAACAACAGATTACTGTAGATTATGAGCTTTACTCGCATGTTGGGCTTGGAAATTAAGTTAAATCTATTTTTAAGTGCAACTGCGAGTGACTTTAAGTCAGTTATGGAAAAGAGAAGACTATAGTATTTCAAATTAAAAGCACAGTGTTACATCTGTCCAGTGGAGTTTTGTTGTGAAGGCGTCTGCTGAGTCATCATATCGAGCTCGGTGCTGCTTTCCATTTCAACTCTGCAGATTTCTGATGAGCTGGAATCCATTTACAGCCGGGCAGCAACTGAAATCAGCGCATGCGGCGAGACATCAAACCACACGGACGCAAAAAAAAATCAGCATCTTAACATATCCTTTAATCTCTCTAAAATCTTGTTTTTCTTTACATAAGGTAAAAAAAATGCTGTTTCACTTGTCTCAGGATTTTTTTTTTTATTGTTTGTTTTTTTTTGGTAGGCAGGTATAAATACACTAACACAAGGCAGAATAAGAATATAATCAGGCAGATCAGCCACCAGGATCAAGAAAATGACACTGGAAACAAGTTGATTTACAGTGGAAGCAAGTTGGATTATCTCATCCCACTGGTGGATTTTTAACTTTGTTTTGTTTTAAGAAAAAAAAAAAGCTTTCAACCCTGAAGATGAGACTGAATGACTTAGTAAGAAGCAGATTTTTTTTTTACACTGTAAGAACTATGTGAAGCATTATCCTCCATGATGCTGCTCTCCATCTGTTTTGGTAAGAAAAGAATAATCTGACTTCAGCGTCATTAAATTCAGATGATCTGGTCTGTAAAACTCCTTAAGTTCATTCAACCAGAGACTTAAGTTTCCTGCTGTCCTTTTATAATACAGTGCTGAGTTGATTCAATTTATCTGAATTTACTGTGTGTCATCAGTCACTGTGGAAAAGCAGACAGTGCCACAGTAGTAAACAGTTTGGATAACACTTTTCAGATGTGAGATTAAACTGTTCTCTCCTCACCATTTTTTGTTTTTTGATTTTTTGTTTTTTTTTTAACTGAGATTTGTTGCTCACCTGGGAGATAGTGTTCACCTATAAAGATTTCTCTGACTAAAATACGGCTGTCAGACTTTGGCTTAAAAAAAAAAAAAAAGAAAGATTTAATAAGTCCCAAAGAGGAATGAAATGAAAATAGCACATTTACAAGGAAGGCAGATCAGTCAGTGACGGATGTCCATGGGAAACAGAACCAGGTTCAGTTTAGGACAAAGAGAAAAAAAAAACTTGTCCTGGCACTGACACTGAAAGTCACTTTTCAAATAAAGACAAACACGAGTGCTGACTGTTTGCACCACATACAAATGTATTTTGTGATAAAAATATACAAATTACTCCCTCCATGTGATTTGCTTCATCACGTCACAATGTCAAACTGATTTCTTTTCAGTGGCAGCAGACGGAGCATGTGGACCCATAATGCCACACACATGCCGCACTTTTTCACTTTCTCACTTCATCAGCAGCTCCTTATTGTTCATTTTGGGACACCTTGTATCTCCTCCTCCTCCTCCTCCTCCTCCTCCTGAATTCACTTTATTCTCTCGATCCCGGGACCTAAATATCCTTCTAATTGTCTAACTGGCTGGACTGTGGCCGACCTCATTTTGGATGACAGCTGATGGTAAATCACTGTGTAATCTGAAAATATTTTTTCGCGTGTGCTTCTGATTTGTGCATATTTTCCCAACGCAGAGATCTAAAAACAGCAGAAATTAGGCTTCATTCATCCTGGTGGAGGCATGCGTGCACCTCTGTCCTTAAAGACCTCAGGCAATGGACTCTTGCTTTCTTGATTTGATGTATTTCCATGTTGAAACAGGAAGTTTGGATGGGACATGGCGCAGTAAACTGATTTTATTTTGAAGGGACAGGTGGATGAGAGAGGATGTTTAGAGATTTGTGGAGGTTTTATTGGTTGAAATTTTAATTTACAGCCACTAGAGCAGGATGATGTCACTGTTTCCGATGCTTTGATTGACAGGAAGTAGAGGTCATGTGAGGTCGTTTCATGGGGACGTTAAAGGCCGTGACACACCACGCTGATGGTCGGGGGTCGACCGATGTTTGGCCATCAGTGAGTGTCTGTGGCCCGGGTTTTTTGCTCTAGTCTGACCCCAATCACTCAGCCAATTTGCCACTGCTGATTGGCTGATTGGCCCAGAAACATTATATAACTGATTTTATTATCACATTTTATAAAATTGGTATAGATAAAAGTGTCATTCAGGACCCAGGAGCAAAGTCAGGGTATTGGTACTGGAAATTTCTGAGCGATCGCCAGCCCTATCCACAACCCAAAGACCAAGAGCTACCAACACCAGCATCGTCTGCAGCTTCTTATCAGACATATTCTGGATTAGGAGGAGCTGGATTATGCAACCGTCTGTTGTGAGCGAGAGTCGTGTGAAAATGGTGAGCTAACCCTGTTTTGTTTACGCTTTCTATATCTCCAGTTTTCCTTTTTGAATGATGAGGACAGAGTACAGAGCGTACGCGCTAATTGGCGGATGGCTGTGGTCTTTGTGGTGCGTTCAGGTGCACCTTCTTTTGGCCTCGACACAGCGACACAACACTCTGCCTTTGTCCCTGCTTCTTGTTTGAAGTGGGTTTGGTGTTTCTGGGCCTTAAAGGCTCATTTATGCTCAGAGTTAAGTAAGTACATGTATATGGACGGAGCTTTCTCTCTGTTCTCTGAATTCATTTCATCTGTATTTCTGCCCGTTTTCAGAAAGCTTACAGATACGAACAGAAAGGAGCAGCACCACTGGAAATCGTGAGGGCAGTGCAGCCGATAGTTGAAGAGCGACCAGTCTATGAGCGAGACATGAAGAAGAAATTTCTATGATTGTTAATATTAAAGAAAATTATTAAAGAAAACACGTTAATATTAAAGAAAACATGTCATGATGTGTTTAATGACCTCTTTGTAGCAGGTCCATTATTACGACCTCCTCCACCGTCGCCATGTTTGTTAGAAACTTTTGACTCTGAGCTGCCCTCTAGTGGATTTATTGCTTAACATCCACGCGTGAAAGCATGTGGACAGTGTCGGTTATATCGTCTGAAGGGCTTATTTTCATACGTAAAGGGATTATAAACGAGCCTCAACGCTCCGGTCTACACAGCACACCGAGGCCGCCTACAAGAGGATGTGTTCATGACTTACGTGTTTTTCCTTTGTCAGACTGGCGAAGCCCCTCTCCCTCCGGGTAGACCGGCACCACGGTCACTGTGTACGGCGTGTCGGACAGCAGGTTCCTCAGGATGGTGTTGGTGGTGCCGCCAGAGACCTGCTCCTGTGGGACACACAGCACGAGCACGCTCTGATCTGCATCCCAAACTGAACCACAGCAAACAACGGCCCTGAGAAGTCCAGGGATCGATCAAAGTATTTTCCTCTGTGAGTGACATCCAAAATCACAAAGGACAACATTTATACTTTCACACTGCCAATTAGGTCTGCATTAAAATGACAGTGTGGGGATGGGCTTATAGATCAAATCAGTCATCAGAACAAAATATAATCATCACAAAAATGTGTTGAGGTTGTGTGAGGTTGCATTTTTGAGTTTTCTTGAATTTAATTTATGCTCCTTGGATCCCAAGACAAGCATGGGAGCTCCAAAGCATAAATCGCACCACAAGGGCGATAATAACTCCTGCTGACGCTCCTCCGTGTGCCCTCTTAGATAACACCAAGCAGCAGTGAGGGATAGGCATGTGAGGAAAACATATGACCTGCTTCAAATGTAAAGCTGCAGCTAATTAACATTTTTATTGTGCTCATCATTTCATTTCATTCATCTACTGATTCATTTTTTTTAACTGATCGATGCATCATTATTGTCAAAAATAACAACAAATGCTTATGGGAATTCAGCAGAGCACAAAGTGATGTCTTCATACTGCTTCCTTAGTCGGAGCAACATTATATTTATGATGATATAAATGGAGAAAAGTCAGCAAATCTTAGCATCTTGGTGATCTCCACGAAGCGGGACTCATCAAATTTTAGGCAATTTGTCTTGATAAATGACAGACACTAACAAACTAAAATCAGTGATTGGTTAATTTTCTTTTGGACTGACTGGTTCATAGGAGGCTCACCATGTCCTCGGCTCCGCCTGAGGCAGGGACGTAGAAGAGGCGGTAATGGCGGACGTTGCCCTCCGCCGGTTCCCAGCGCACCTTCAGGGAGCTGGTGGTGGGATCGCTGACCTTCAGATTCTTTACGCCGCCCAGAGCCTCTGACAAGACAGAGCACAGAGCAATTAGAGGGTCGCCACTTTGCTCTATGAGCACCGACCAGGGGTCAGACAGCACATCCTTTCTCCTGGTGGGGCGGAACGGGAGTCTGCTGCTTCGGGGCAGTTCAGCAAGTCGTGGCTGAGGTGTTGGCGACTGAAAGGTACTACAAATTAACTTTCAGATACTCTCCTGAGGTTGTTTAAACGTCCTGGTGCAAATAATCCATAGGGTTTGTTCATACAGCTGATCAGAACAGCTCATACCTGCAGAAAATCCCTGTTTTATCAAGGCATTAATTATTCAGACTGAAGAAAGGAAAACAAAGCTAATGGGATGAGATAATCCCACTTGTTTCCAATGAAGTTTCACTTGTTTGAGGATTTTTTTCCTGGGAAGAAGAATAAATGTGTTGAAACAAGGCAGAATAAGACAGATCAGCCACTAGGATCAAGAAAGTGACACTCGATTCAAGAAAATTTTGGAAACAAGTGGGATTATCTCATCAAATCGGGAGATTTATGATATTATTGAACAATCTTCAGTTTAGAAGACTCAAACCAATTTCAAATGATTCTTAAAGTGGATTTTCTTTGGTTTTATAGACACACTTCAGAATGTGAAATTTGTCAGTTTTGAGATAAAAATTTTGATTAAACTCAGTCAATTTCCAGTGGTCAAACAAGTGAGATTATCTCATCCAAGTGGGAGATTTTTGTACCTTGTTTCACCTCTTTCAAGAAAGTCTATTTTCAACTTTTTTTTTTAAACTTCTTAAGACGGATTTGATGGAGGTTACAGCACAGCGATTCGGTGCTTTTTGACAGGATTTGGTTCCAGTCACTTACTTGTCCTTCCGTTCTCCGACATGCGTTTCCCCTCCACGTCGACGTAAACGGGCACCAGCGTCACTTTGTACTCCGTGTCGGGCTTCAGGCCTCTCAGCACCGTGTTCGTCGACATTCCTGAAACCTGAGTCTGTGAAACAGAAGAGGACATGTTATTTTCTACCCCTTTAGGACCCTACATCTGTTTTACCTGGCAGCGGGAGGAACTGGTACAGTAATGATCTCCAAATAACCCAACACTGCAGAAATCTCCATCTTCACAAGCCTTTTAGTTTCATATTTCAGGTCTGAAATCATTTTCTTCAAACAAGTGTAACAATCTCCCAGCGAGATTAGATAATCCCACTTCCAGCATGAATCAACCAGAATTTTCTTGATTCAAGTGTCATTTTTTCGATTCTAATGGGTTTATCTGTCTTATTCTGCCTTTTCAGTCAATCAATCTGAGGATAACATCCTCACGTCTTGTTTTGTCCGGATCACAACCCAAAGATATGTCGTTTCCTGTCACAGAGGACTAAAGAAACCAGAAAATATTCACATTTCAGAAGCTGTAATTTCAGAATTTGGAAATTTTGCCTCTTAAATATGACTCCAAATCAATGATCTAAACAGTTGGCGATTAATTTACTAGTTGGCGACTAATCAATGATTTGACTAATCGTTGCAGGTCTAATTTATTCTCATTCCCAGATAAAACAAAAATCATTTGAAACAAATGAAAGTGCACTTGAAACAAGTGGGATTATTTCATCCCACTGGCAGAAGATTTGAACACTCAAGCGTAGACTGAATAACGTGAGGATTTTTAGTCGCAGAGGAATGTCCTTCGCCGATGTATCGCCGATGGTTAAATGTCTGTGAGATCTCAGTCCTGGGCCAGCTCATGGGTCGAGCCCTACCATGCTCTCGTCTCCTCCGGTCGCCGGGACGTAGAGGATCTTGTACTGCCGGACATCGCCCTCGGCCGGCTCCCAGCGGACCCTTAGGCTGTTGATGGTGGGGTCGGTCACCTGCAGGTTCCTCACTCCGCCCAGCGGCTCTGAAACAGACCAGACACACAGTGCAATGAGGCGTGGCTGAGGGGTGGATTAAGCTTTGTGGCATTTCTTATGTCAGCAGAGAGTAAAAGTTAAGACTTTTAAGGCCTGTTCAAGATAAATTTTAACCATATCTAAGACTTTTTGTTAAAAAGTTAAAAAGTATTTGCATTATGTATAAGTTGTATCAAAAGTATGTGCATTGGGTGCATAAAGTGTAAATATGTGCATTAATACTACAAAATGTTACTACAATAAATACAGAAATACGAAACTGAAGAATAAGAAATGCTGACTACAGACTCCTTTAGCTTAGACAGCAGCTGCTGCCGGAATACATGCAGCTTAAACTCGTTTTTGTTTTTTTTAACATAGACCTTGGGACAAGAAGGTCCAAGTATTTCTGTGGATTTCTATCTACAGATGATGAAGTGAATAGTCTGGTTTCTTGTGTGTACGTAAATCTAGCATAGAGTGAGTGTAATGTTTGTTCAGGTGATCTACAGGCATTTTCAGCATCTAGTGTAATATGATGAAGGAAGTGTTAAGTTCAGCATTTTGTAATATCAGAAATGTTGAATTCCATGCAGAAGACCTTGACTAATTTTTATAAAAAGAAATGAAAAGATGGTAAGATGTTTGTGGAAACCTCATAAATTCAAATATAAGACTATTTAATGACTTTAATATGTCTAAAATTGAATTAAAAACATTTTAAGACTTTTTAAGGACCTGCAGACATTCTGGTGATGCTAGTAAAAATGTTTTTTACATGTTACATTTGTTTTATCCTCCAGGCTGCACCTGATGGGTGGGTTTACCACATCAGAAACTCGGGGGAAGCTGCCTAAACTTGCTGGCTCTCAATCTCTTTTTTTTACAAGGCAAAATGTAAGAAAACAACAACATTGTTTTGACAAATATTAACAATTTCTTGAGTCTCATGTTTAGCCTTAAAAACATATTTTTCCCAAAGCAAGTGATATGACAATGTTGAGTGAAAGGGGGCCTGGTGTGGGACTGTTAAAAATAAAAATGAAGCAGCTTGTTTTGTGCTGCAGGGAGCACCAGATGGGAGGGGTTTCACACATTGCAACAAGTCAGATGGACCAGAGTCAGGGAAATTGTCAATCGCAGAAAAATGCACTGTGTTGATTCACAATCTCTTCCTGGTACTGATGAAACCGCCTGGCAGCCGTGGTCCTGTCCTATCTGGCAGCCTCCACCCATCTGGCACGCCCCGATGCTAACACGTTAAGCACAAACGCTAAATTCTTCAGGAACAATACACCCATACTTCTAGGAATTTGAGCTCATCTCTACTGATGCACTCTGCAGACACAGCCACACTCGTATTCAGTGAATTCGTCTTTGTCTCAAAATGTAATGAAAATCTGCCAGTTGGGATGAGATAATCCCATGTATTTACGATGCAATTTTTATTTGTTTCAGGAAATTTTTCTGAGAACAAGTATAAATCTGTTGAAACAAGGCAGGTCAGCCCACGGGGATCAAGAAAATGACGACTGATTCAGGAAAATTCTGGAAACAAGTTGATCATCGGAGCATCAGAATGAGTGGGATTATCTCATCCCACTGGCAGATGTTTTACCTTGTTTGAAGACAAACAAGATTTTAACACTGAGGGTGAAAATAAATGACTTGCTAAGATGGAGGTTTTTTTCTTTTTGCAGTGCACCCATTGTCTGGTGAATGAATGTAAGGCCTTGTTCAGACTGCCAGCGCAAATCTCCTTTTTTTGGCATATCCAGATTGGATCCAGATTGAATTTAGAGAGTTTGGACAGCAAAAAAAGCCACATGAAATGTGGGTCGGATCGGATCCAAGCCACATTTGGATGGTTTGAAATGCAATTCCAATCAGATTTCTACAGATGCGACCCGGTCCAGATGTCCTGGCCATTCAAACAGGGTTTTGAAACCGTCTTTTTCATCACTCATCAAGCGACACAGAGTGACGGCGGTAAATCCAGTGTGAGGGAAGTGCATCAGAGCAGCTGAGCAGAACCACGAGCGAGACGAAGGACAACACAGAGAGCAGCGGTCCACCTGACTTCCACCTGACGGAGCTGCTGTTTGGAGAGCGAGGCGATGGATCTCCGTTTGTCACGCTTCCATGTTGGAAAACCGCCTCATCATCAGCATACGTGGTTACTCACACCTACATTGTTACCACAGCAACGCCGTCTGCCTTAAAGATCTAATTTAAGAGACAAATCTGATTTGCCTGCAGTCTGAACAAAGCCTCAGTGTCTGCATGAGCCTCCTCGTGAGCCGGCGGGCTGATTCACTCACTCGTGCGGCCCTTCTCGGCCTGGCGGATGCCGTCCACATCTGGGTACACAGGAACAACGGCCACATTGTAGACGGTGTCGGCGTCCAGGTTCCTGAGCACGGTGCTGGTGGTTCCGCCTGAGACCTGCTCCTGTTCAGCAGAACGTCAGCACTTTAACAACTTGATGCGATTATGATGAGCATGAGCAAGTTGCACACAGAGAATCAGGGGAATGAATGTTTTCTTTTATCCGCTGCGTTAAATGTACCGAGCCGTGCTGACATGGAGTTTAGTCGATTTTTCCACACTGTTTTGTGGGCACAGTTTGGACTCAGCACAGCTAAACTTTATCTCTCAACAGGCAACTGGCAATAAATCTTATTTGTTCAGGGCAACAGAGACCAGGAGTGGAGTGGAGCGAAGTAAAAACTACGAAGTCAGGCAATAGAGAGAAGACAAACCATCTTTGTAAAATAAATTTCTTAATCATCAGGGTATTTTATCATCCATTTTCTCATGTTAGCTAACAGTCAGTCTCTGGCACAGCTTGATTACATCAATAACGTTTGTCTCGCTCTACAACGCTGCTGATTGGCTCAGAAATCACAGCTGAATTGAGAAACACCAGACCTGCAGAATCACTGGAAACTTTTTAAAGTGAACGTGTGATTCACGGGTCTGGAGCTGGGCTCATGTTGCTTGCCTGATTCACAGCTCTTTTCAGTGCATGCTGCTGTTGTGTGTGCGGTGCATTCAGGGACAGGTTTTTAGCGGGAGACATGAGGTGATCTGACTGTCGGCCTCGGTGCGTTCTTCACCCACTGCAGAGGGCTGCAGTCCATATAAATGTGAATTCGCATATGGCCTACAGTAATTGAGCAACTTCTAGTGACTTGAGCAGCCCGTAAATATCTCCTAAGAAGAGATTTAACATTTTGGTACGAGCCCTAAAAGCAAATGTACTCGTATTCCAGTGAACAACAAAGCAAGGCTGATAATGAAGTGCAGAGACAGTCGCTCTCTCAGAGAAACTGTCAGGTCTGAGGAGACGGACTTTAACTCACTTTTTCTCTCTTCTCATTTCTGTTCTCCCTCTGTCTCTGTGCCATTCGCTTCCCTTCCTTCTGTCTCTCATTATTCCCAATCTTTATTATTATTACCCCTTCCAGGTCTTTTCTTTTAATGCTTTTACTTTCTGCGCTGTGTGTGTATATCTGTCCTGTCTGCAGCTCTGACTCTCACTGTTGCCTTGGCCAGGGGAAAACCAGAGTTTGACTTTGCCTGGTTAGGTTAAATAAAAAAAAAAAAACAATCACAAGAGATCTACCTGTATTGATTTTTGGGACCGATATGGTCCTGATATGGATAGCATTTATATTCGGGAATTTGTAATAAATTTGAAAATTACCAGAAAAATAAAATAAAAAACAGTAAAAGTAGCCAAAAAAAAATACCATGAAAAGTTGAAAAAAGACAAGAAAACTATGCTTATAATTATTAAGTTATACATTTGAAGGCCAGATAAGTGATGCTGGGTCAGATTTCTTTCACATGCATTTAGATCCAGTCAAAATGAAATGAAAATGGTAAACCTTAATATTTAATTAGCAACAAGCTGCAATTTTGCGTTTTTGTCTTTCAGTAAAATTAAATTACAGACATGATCAGAAATGTGCCCCGACCACTCGCTGTCTCTCAGACAGGGAGGCGTTATGGACGTTGGAACATGTTTGGGTTCCTTAATGTGCTGGAACACTTCAGAAAACATGACAAAAAAAAAATAAACACTGGTACCATGAGCTCCTGGCCTCCTGGTTCTGCTTTGTAGAAGATCTTGTAGTTGCGGACGTTGCCCACCGCAGGATCCCAGCGCACCGTCAGTGTGCTGATGGTCGGGTCGGTCACCTGTAAGTTTTTGACTCCACCCATCGGATCTGAGGAAGAGGAAGGGGAGATCAGACATGTCTCAGGCTGTCATGGTTCTCCCTTTGCAATATCTTCTATAAATAAAACTGGCATGATATGTTTATGAAGACAAACCACGTAGCTGATTTGCGTTTAAAAATGTTTTCGAGGTAACACGTGACGCTACAACTGCAAAAGCCAAACTTTGCACTCACTGGTGGCCCCTGTTTGGAAAAATCTGAACTTCAATACCCAGAAACCCTCTGGCATGACATCACCACAACCTCACCTGCACGCAGCACCTTCATGTTTACCAGCCTGACCGCTCTGCCGTGTTTTATACCGAAGGAAAACACAGAGAGAGAGGAAACCGACCAAGAGGTGTTCACATGCACTAAATATTCAGTTTTCTGCCTTTATTCTGAAAAAGAGAGTATTCCTGCTCAGCTGAATGCAAAACTCTGACTTGTTTGACCGTGTGAATTCTATATGACTTTATATGAAAATGACAGCTGGTGCAGCTTCAGCAGGGCTCACTGCTAAAAAAAAAAATAATAATAATAATAATAATAATAACTCTTTTTTAGGTCATTTAGTTTCCTGTTCAGTGTTAAAAACCTGTTTTTCTAAAATCCACCTGCTAATCCACTTATATACAAAATTTTCTCAAATCCTGGTGGCTGATCTGTCTTATTCTGCCCTGTTTAGACTTGTTCCCAGAAAAAAATGCCACAGGTACATTTTCTTTACATTTTAAGAAAAGTCAAAATTTATTGAATATCTAAATGACTAAAATCTAAATGAGTTGTTATGAAGGAGATTTCTGCCAGAATTGAGACAAGTGAAACAGCAAGTGAACTTTTTTCCACTTGTTGTGTTAAAAACATGATTTTAACGCTGGATCTGACACTGATTGACTTGTTAAGATTTTTCTTTCAGTGCTTTAACTCATGAGCCGCATTGCAACACAGAGAAATACATTCTTTGTCCATTTATGCACATGCAAAAAAACAAACAAAAGTTAGTGATGTGTGTTGATTTCCAAGGGGATCTGGCTTCGCTTCAGTTCCTCTGTCAACAAAGCCGCTTTGACTCACTTGTCCTCCCGTTCTTGGACTGCGGCTTGCCCTCCATCTCGTGGTAGACGGGCACCACGGTGACGGTGTACTCGGTGTCGGGCTCCAGGTTCTTCAGGACGGTGGAGGTGACCGATCCGGACACCTGGTCCTGCTCGCACACAGACACCAAACAACATCAGCTTGGCTGCGCTCGCAGCCTCTGGCAAACGCTGGGAAAAGCAATATCCATGAAAAGTGTTTTTGGCGCACGCGGAGAGGCTGTCAGACTGAAGGATTTCAGAGTTCGGCTCGGTCCAAACCCACTTCTCTCAGATACAGCGTCAGTCAGAAATGTGTGGCTCGGCGACAGGAACCGCAGAAGCCACGAAGACAAGAGGAAAAGGGGCTTTTGACCTCTGATTTGCCGGTCTGAATCCCTCTCTGGGGGTGCAGGAGGTCAGATATTTACCTCTGCTTCGACACATACTTGCGGTACAGATTTAGTTATGCTTTGCCTGGTTAAATACTAAAGGCTTACAAGTGTGTGCTGGTCTGATAAACCACCCACGCTGCAAAAATAGGCAATTTTTTAAGTCACTTGATCTGTTGAGCCCTGAGTTCTGCCAGCAGGGTGGGAAAATGATGTTGTTTGAGGAAATTTTTTGATCAAGTAACACTTTATTAAAGTTAATAAAGCAGACTCCCCCGGGACACAGCCACTGGCTCACATTACATTCTTGATGCGAGTGAACCTGCTCTGGAAACAAGTGCAATTATCTCACAATGCTGTCAAATGTCTTGCATTTATTTAAAAAATAAAAGCCTAAAAAAGTAAAAAGAGAGTAAATTACATGCTAATATAGTTTATCATTTATTTGTTGAATTTGAAGCTAAAAAAAATAAATGATAAATAAATACAGCTGCCTTGGAAACAACTGGGATCATGTCATCGTCTACTTAAAGAATAAATCCCAAATATTGATTTTTTTTTTTTTTTTTTTTTCAGTTTTAAGAGAAGAGAGAGAATCTGCTGAAGTCATTTCTCTTGTTTCCAGTGCAAATAAACAAGTTTGATTTCTTTCATGTAGGAAATCAGGGAATTTGTTGAATCCAAAATCTTGATAATGACCATCTGTTTGTAATTGTTACCCTGCGCTTTCTAAACTCACGTTCAGCTCCATAACCTTCATCATATCTTTAACTACTGAACTGACCTGAACTGGCTCATCATTAAATTAATAAATAAATAAATAACAATAAAACAAAGAAAACAGACATTTTTTCCCCTACAGCACTGGCATATTTTACCCCTTATTTAAAGACAGTTTTGATTTTACAACAACAGAAAAAGCAACATTAAATTGGTAGTTGAGGTGCAGGTTTGTGTGTTTCTGCCTCACCACGTCCTGCTCGCCTCCGGCCGCCGGGACCCAGATCACTATGTACTCCCGGACGTTCCCCTCGGCCGGGTCCCAGCGGACGTTCAGGGTGCTGGTGGTGGGGTCCGTCACCTGCAGGTTGCGCGCGAAGCCCAGCGGCTCTGAGGCACACACACACACACACACACACACACGCACACAAACATCTTTACACAGCTGCCGGCCAATCTGAGTACAGATTACTGCTGTCTGGGGGACGGAGGCTCACACTCGCTTTTAGTTTTGTGTTCATCAAAGTGGATGCATTTAGAAATCTGGATTACATGGTGAATAATGCAATAATCAGGAATATAGTACAAAGTGCAAATTTGGAAAGGTCATTTTGTTTTACTAAGATTCATAATTAGGATTTGATCTTTCAGGGATTGTAAGATCAAGTCCTAATTATGAATCTTAGTAAAAACAAAATGACCTTTCCAAATTACCTTTCCAAAAACTAATTTTCAACCTAATCTGTTTTAGAGAACACTATTTAAAGACAGAGGAGACATGAGTACATGAGGGCCCTGCAGTGTGAAGCAGCTGATGTGAATCTGATCAGGGCTCCTGCTCGGTTCAGGAAATCGTTTTGCAGGAGTTTTCAAGGACATTTGAAGAGATTTATAGAGTGATTAGAGTCAAACTGGACAAAGTGGCCAAACAGCTGAAACTGCATGAAATCGATGTCTCAAATAACACGTCAACATGTTTTTGTGTTGCACAACATGTTGATGACGTGTAAAAAAATATTAAAAAAGACAAAACAAAAGGAGAAGGTAACAACAGGCCAACAGCACATAATGTGTTGATTTTTGATTTCACACAAACGTGGTGTTTCTCAGCAGGACTTTATCATTTTCCAGGCTCCCGTGACTATTTCAAGGACATTTTTTTTTAAAAATCTTTTCCAATTTCCAGGTGTTTTCCATGCCTGGAAAACTACATGAATTCCCAGGATTTCCAGATCGTGTTTGAAATTTGCTTGTTGGTTAATGTTTGTTACTCAAAAGTAGGAGCACATTAAGACAATAAAACCAGTCTGTTGAGACGGTGTAGATTTTTGTTCTTAATCTTAGCTGATGCTGCTGAACTGCAGAGAAGCATTTTAATTATTCTCTTTATTTGTGGTTCATTCAGTTTCCTTCCTTCCTTGCACGTAAACACAGCGGCAGCCACTCACTGGTCTTGCCGACGTCGGCCAGGCTCGGTCCGTCTCCCTCGGCGTACACAGGGACCACGGTGACGGTGTAGCGAGTGTCCGGCAGCAGCTTGTCCAGAATGGTCTGAGTCGTGCTCTCCGACACTTCCTCCTGCATGGAGACACACAGAAAATATTCATTATTATGAAGGTTAAAGCCCATCTCCCCTCAAAAATTTGTTTTTTTTTCTGTTTCTGTCTCCTAAAATGTGGGAGCTGGACTCTGCTGACTGTATCTGCTCTCAGTTTGTCAGCAGAGAGGTGTTCTCACACTCCTCTAGAGTGTTTTATTTTTAAAAGTAACAACAAGACCAACTGGAAACGGCTGCCTCACATGAACAATATTGGTGGAAGTAAGAGGTTTGCTGGAAAAAAAAAAAAAAAAGCTTTATCATGGTTAGATTATGAAAAAGTTTTTATGAGTGAGAGTTCCTGGTTGTGTGAACAGAGCTCTGGTTATGAGCTGGGGGTGGGCGGGGCCTATTTGCATATTCAAAGATCTGTGCATTTTTAATGAGGGCAAGGTTTAGAGTTAGATTTAATGCTCTAAATAATTAGCCTGTGTTATAGTGGGTTCATTAAAAAATGTAGCTGTCAGTTTGATAAATCATTTTTTATCTTCAGTTCTCTCTCTGGGGTTCCTGAAGGTGTCAGACGTGTGTGTGTGTGTGTGGTTTAAATCTGCTGCCGTGGTCGTCGAGCGAGGACGTTTGTTCACTCTGACTGCAAAAAATCCAGAAAGTGGATCAGTGGTTGAAGCGTAGCAGCGATACAGCTGGAAACAAGGAGGAAGAAGAGAAGAAGAAGCAGAAACACAAACAAGAGAATCTGCTCAGCATCAGCTTGTTGGTTCACACTGATGGAGCTGGACTGATTTTTTTTCCTCCCAAAAACTTTTCATTGAACTGGTCAGGAGTAACTGGGCTGAAAAAGATATTTTGAAAGGGAGACACTACTGAAAAAAGTTTGAGAGCCACTGTTCTGGACAATTAAATGAAAAACAGTTTATATCAGATGTTCCCTCCATCATCTCAGAGGCCGACACCCTCGTTATAATAAAAGGCCAATATGAAGCTGATGCATCAGTGTAACCCTAAAAACACTGAACTCTACTGAACGTTAATGGCAGCTTGAACATGTAAAGTTTGTCGCTGAGGTTTCCTGAACCAGCTCCCTGAGTGTCTGGCTGATTTTTTTTCTCTGTTAAACCGCTTCGCAGAGGAATGAGATTCTACAGATTTAGTTTTCCTTGGATGCGACCGGACCAATAATCACTCCAGTTATTCCAAGGTTTGTCCATGTGTACAGTTTGTCGTTTCCTTCACAAACTGATGCAGAAGAGTCAGATCCGCTCTGCTCCCCTGGTTAAAAACTCCTCTGTTGAATCTGTTTGGACAGGAAGAGCCTGATTGGGGGTAAAAGTCGTGGGAGCGGCCAAGGAGAGCGGACGTTTCCAAACAGACGCAGCAGAGTAGGAGCAGCCAAATCGACAGCCAGCCGCGTTACGAGTTGTTATTACGTGGCTCTTCACAGCGCGTTAGCTCCAAACCGGGCTGGACCTTGGGCCGGCGGCCTCTGAGCGCTGGGATTTACACACACTCATCCTGCACATCAAGAGGGCCAGCAAACCCCTGCAGAGATGGCACGCAACGCGGTGGCATCTGTTTCTGCGGGGGGATTTGGGAGGCATTGTGTGGCATCTGCACGGGGGATTACACTGTCAGTGAGCGTGACGTCACTAAATCCACTGCTGACAGCTTTGTTCATTTATTTTTGTGTTTCTGTTTTTGTTTTATGAATCCCATCATTTTCCTGCTCATCACCTCTCCTGCAGATCCTGCAAGCCCCCTCCCCATCTCTCTCTCTCTCTCTCTCTCTGCTTTTGGGGTTTTTATTATCATCTCCAAACTAAAAGCAAACTAGAGCTCAGCCAACATGAATTTTTAAACAAACCATAGCACATTCAGGCCTCCAGTAGCTGATATTTTATGACAATATTTTTACATTTTCAAGCCAAAAGTTGCAAAACAATTCAAGGACTCGGGGCTCTCTGCAGAACTGGACTGTATATATAACATAAATCATCAGGGAAAACTAAAACTCTCCTCTGAAAGCTTTGCTAAAAGATCTCTGAGGTCTTCAAGGCAGGGAGCAGTAAGAAATATCATGTGCTGGTGCAGGATAATAATGATCATATCCATAATAAAATCTATATATCTGCTAAAAATAAGGCGAATGCACCACCAGGATATTGAAGAAAGTGCCAGGAAGTGTTTTCATGCACCCAGAGTGGCAATTTTAATCTTGTTGTATGCCTATGCAATGACAATAAAGGCAATCTAACCTAATCTAATCTAATCTAGTCACAACATAAGTCACTATGGTGCTATCATCCCCCCCAGAAAAGTTGTAAAAACTAAACTATGTAAAAAAAATAAATAAATAAAATAAAATACAGTATAGAGGGATGCAAAATACATAAGAAATAGACTAGATAGTGATGGTCCAATAGACATAATGAGCAATGACTCTCAAAAATACAGCTATTATTGAAATAATATAAAAGATTTCAGTCCAACCTTAAACTAAACTGTTTGTATGATCTGAACTTCAGTAAACTGTATTTTGCTCTGTTTCTGTCGTGATAGTTTCATTTCTATCTAAAGTTTTGCCTGAGCCGGACAAACTCACCACAATCTCCAGCCCTCCGTCGGTGGGGACGTAGATGACCTTGTAGCCCTGAACGTTTCCGTCGGCCGGGTTCCAGGTCACCGTGAGGGTCGTGATGGTTGGGTTGATCACCTTCATGTTGCCGACTCCGCCCAGAGGCACTGCAGGGGGAACAAATAAGGCTTGGGATCTTTAAAGTACAAGGTTTCATAATATAGCTGCGTCTCCATGAAATGACCTCACATGACCTCTATTTCCTGTAAAACAGAGCATCTGAAATAGTGACATCATCCTGCACGAGTGGGTGTGAATTAAAATTTCAACCAATAAAATCTTCACAAATCCCTGCAAACAGCGCAGCGGAGGATCATTCACAAATGCACTTTTATTTTGAAAGGAATAGGTGGATGAGAGAGGATGTTTAAAGATTGGTGAAGGTTTTATTGCCTGAAATTTTAATTTACAGCCACTCGTGCTGGATGACGTCACTGTTTAAGATGCTTTACAGGAAGCAGAGCTCATGTGAGGTCGTTTCCAGGTCACATGACAGACTTGTGAAAATGCCAAGTGCAGTTTGTGTTCGTCCTTTCTGAGCACAGACTTGTGTCCAAGTCTGTGCTCATTTCACAATCTTTTATGACACTACGCAACCTTTGAATATTCATACAGACCAATCCCATCTCTTTGTTTGTAACTCACATGTCCTGCCGTTCTCTGACTGGCGTTTGCCCTCTCTGGTCGGGTACACCGGTACGACTGAGACCCGGTACGGCGTGTCAGGCATCAGGTTCCTCAGCACGATGGAGGTGGTGCCCGCTGGAACTTGTTCCTGTTTGCAAACAAAATATAGATATATTTATTATACAGATGCAAGCTGACAAGATGACAGATTCTTCTATGTGTTTCTATGTATCTTGTAATTTTACACATAAAGTGGTATTTGTAGAGGGCTTGCAGGTAACTTCATAAACTTAATTTGGTGGCCATATTGGAGATCCTGGGCTCTGCCTCAACAGAAGTGAACATGCCATTAACTGAGTTCTGTTTCAGAGCTGTTTCAGAGGTAAGGCCATGCGGGCTGGGTACCTGTTGGTACATAACACCTGGAAAAATTACCTACTTCCTACCAATCCATCGACTGATTTTTTTGCTTAGATAATGACGACGTGTTAGCTAGCTAACCATGGTGTCTCCTGAGCTAAGCATCACTGTCTTGTTGTTAACACA
Organism: Myripristis murdjan; assembly: GCF_902150065.1. Classification (NCBI taxonomy): domain Eukaryota; kingdom Metazoa; phylum Chordata; class Actinopteri; order Holocentriformes; family Holocentridae; genus Myripristis; species Myripristis murdjan. The sequence goes on along the minus strand of NC_044003.1, from coordinate 4,138,032 downwards.
TCTGATTGGCACACCAGCTAACTAGCTATCCAGTAGAGGCTAACGTCAGTGCTAGCATTGACTTATAGCTGCATGATAACGTGATAATTCCCTGTTTGTGCAGGTTTGCTGAGCGGACTTGTCCAGCTACCAGAGTGTCTTTGAGTCAATGTGTTTGTGTGTTTCTGGGCCTCGCTGCTCCTCCTGAGCCGGCCTCCTCCTGTCCTCTGAGTCTCACCATGTCCTCCACGCCACCGGCCACCGGCACAAAGAAGATCTTGTACTGGCGGACAGCTCCGTCGGCCGGATCCCAGTTCACAGTGAGAGAGGTCATGGTGGGATCGGTCACCCTCAGGTTCTTCACGCCTCCCAGAGGCCCTGCAGGTGACGACACGACATTTACACCTTTACATTTCATGCACTGTCACACAGGAGATCCTCCTCCTCCTGCATTTCATCTTGATTTCAAATGAATTATTCCTGGAGATGTGGACACATCTTGGAAAAATTAATGGAAAATTCAGATAAAGGGGAATGAGAGCAATTCTGTGACACTGTACTGGATTTAAAGGCATGATTTAAAAGCACGATGACAGTAAATTGGAGATCAGTCATGCAAAGAATAACAGAGTCTTGGAGCCCTTGTGGTAAAACCAGGTAGCATTTTGCCATTAGCATTTCAGTTTCCTTTTTCAAAAGTGTTTTCACAAATTCCTGTGAGATGGTAAATGGTAGGGACATGACAGTAACTAAGTCCAATTTAGATGAACCTGGTCCATACATGCATGAATCGTCACTCTATAAATTTACCTCAGAACCCATAAGGTCCGCCATATTGGATTTTGTGCCATTCTGAATTTTTTGAAAAACACATTTTTGACATCTCCTCCTGAACCGTAGGTCCAGTTGCTTCCAAATTTGCTATGGATCAGTATTGGACCAAGCTGATCAACATTTGCACGCGGCTTGTTGGTATCTTATTTCATTTTGAAGATATTAACCAATAAACTTCAAAAGGGGTGTGGCTTAGACACATAAATGGATAAAAGTCTACAACAATTGGGCGAATCATCACGAAACTCAAAGGATAAGTACCTGAAACAAACCCTGAAAGTTATTTTTAGTGAAGCTGTACCACAAGAGAAAAATCATGTTATTCATGTTCTCAGCTCTGAGTAAATCTTAAATTTGCAGATTTTTTGCTAAAGTAGACTTTTAGACCCGTAACAACACGGTTTATTTGAGTAAATGTTCAGCAAAGTGTTGAGTGCGTCGGAGGTTTCCTCACTTGTTTTTCCGTTCTCGGACATCTTCCTGCCCTCTCCTGCTGCGTAGACAGGAACCAAAGAGACGGTGTAGACGGTGTCGGGCTGCAGGCCGCGCAGGACGGTGCTGGTGGCCGTCCCCGGCACCTGATCCTGAGAATTAATAACAGATTATATGAAGTATATGACGTGTACGTCTCGAGCAGAGAAAAACACAAAAACACGGCAAAAAATCTCCATTTTAACAAGTCATTTAGTCTCACATTCAATGTTTAAATCTTGGTTTTCTTAAAACAAATGAAAACAAATCTAATCCCACTTGTTTCCAATGCAGTTTCACTTTATTAGTTTTTTTTTTTTTTTTAGTTTTAGGATTTTTTTTTTCTGGGAACATGTATAAATATGTTGAAAATGAAACAAATGGGATTATCTCATCCCACTGACTGTTTTTTTTTCTCTTGTTTTAAGAAAAACAAACAAAAAGATTTTTAACAATGAGTATGAGACTAACTGACTTATTATTTAATTTTTTTTAGTTAAATTTTTTCAATTTCGGGGGAAAATAAAGCTAAAAAAAAAGACACACAGATGAGAAATTTTGACAATGGACTTAAGCAATTGTAATAATAATAATAATAATGAGAAGAAGAAGAAGAATCTTTAATTACAGAAGACTTTTAAAATAAAATAAATTCATAGAACACTTAAAATAAAATAAAAATGAATTACATTAAATTAGATTAAATTAAATTAAATAATATTTTGTCATAAAAAAAAACTTAAAAAATAAAAACAAAATAAATAAATAAATAAAATAAAACAAGTCCTAAACTTGACCAAAAAAAAAAAAAAAAAAAAAAAAAGTCCACACCATCCTTTTGCGAGCTGTTCTCCTACCAGTCCTACCATGCTCTCGGCTCCTCCAGCGGCCGGCACGTACAGCACTTTGTACTCCTTCACTTTGCCCTCGGCCGGCTCCCAGCGCACGTTCAGGGTGGTCATGGTCGGGTTGACCACCTGCAGGTTCCTCACACCGCCCAGAGGCTCTGAGGGAACAGCGAAGCCACGTTTAAAGACCAGAATCAGAAAAACACTTCACTGATCCAAAGTCTTTCTTTTGGAGTTTGACTGTAAAAAGCGATTTCAGGCTATAAATGTGCTTCAAACTTTACCCAAAGTACCACAGCGTGATGAGAATTTATCTACAAGTTTAATAGACCAACATCTGGCTCCTGCTGAAACCCAGTCGATGCAACTTTGACCTTTTCTTTTTCTGCGACGGTCAGCTAATCTTGTTGCCACGTGCATCATAAATGCATCATAACCCTGAGGCTGAGCTTAACAATTAATAAAGCAATATAAAAAACAATCATTCTGCAGATGTCACTGTTTCATGCAATATATAAAAATAAAGACAACAAATACAGTGTCTTGTAGCACCATGCACTGCATGGTATTCATCCCTGTATGCTATATATTAAGCACAGCATGATAATATCAGTAATTCCTGCACAAGCTCAGTGTTATTGTGTTGTTCCTGTGTTGTAGACCTTGATTGAGACCAGGGCAGGAAATCAGCAACAGATGCTGATAAATCTGGCTGTGGCTGGTAAGTTCGTCCTCGCTGCCAAACACTCATTTTCATGCTTCTTTCTTTCTTTTCCAAAAATCACTTCAGCTAATCAATTCAAAATAGTTAGAGCAGCAGGTGAGCTCCGGAGCCGCGAGGAAACGGAGCTGAGGCGGTGATCTGGGAAATTCTGTTGTCATCTTTATTTTATTTGTTTTATTTTGGTGACCTTTTTTTTTTTTTTTTGATGCTAAGCTGTTCTTGCTCTGATGCACTTTCCAGAAATCACCTGTCAATCAAACGGCGCGGGCGGGACTGTGACGAAGCTCCGCCGATGATTTTCTGTTGCTGGAATTTGTGTTTCTGTACATTTCTTTTTCTTTTTTTGTCCACTGCTCACATTCGCCTTCCTCACCTCGCCGCAACGTTTGGTTTTAACTCAGATCAGACGTGAAAGTGCCACAAACATTCCCCATGGCTGGGTCATGTTTTCTTACTCTTGTCTTATTGCTGTAGATCAGGAGTTAGCAACCGTTTTGAGAAGAAGTTTAGAATTTTCTTCTCAGTTTAGTTTAGTTTAGGTCCGTCCATAGGGGCAACATGTACAGTGACAAACAGACATCAGGAAAGTCCATCAGGAAAGATGTTTGATGGATTCTGCTTTTTCTGCCTCATCCTGTGTTGTCTCAAAACAGCGTTTAACCCTCGACTTTCAGCAAACAACATTTTCAAAACATGAAATACACAAGGCACCTTGCTGGGCTGGAATTCCCAAGTCTTTACTTTAGGTTTCTTAGATTAACAGGGCTGCCGTCAGCTACCGAGCCCAACTCAACTCAAGCAAGCAGACTCATGTGGTGTTCAGGTAAGAGGACATTTCAACATTTAAAAAAAAAAGCCCTCTTGCATGCCAGTGGTGGAGGATGTCTCTAATGTTGCTGTTTTCTCCTTTAGAATGAATGAAAGACAATCAGTAGAGCAGCCCTTTGACACTGGTTTCCACTCGTTTTATATCATTAAAACCACTTTATGTCTAAGGGCTTTGAAACTATGACAGGGTCAACTCTATGTGGCTTCATTTATTCCTACTCATGAAATTGTGTTTTTACTGCAGTTTTCACAATGGAGTCACGTCAAACATGGCGCCAAGCTCAATTAGGCAAATTAGCCGCCCAGTTCTTTTATTTATTCCAAATAACATGCTGTTGTTCAGGACAGACAATGGTAAAGCTGTTAAGAATTGTTCATGGATTGGATCAACATTGTGTTATATTAAAGCAACTACAAAGAACTTCATTTTGTGTCGATTTTGGCGCCCCCTGTGGACAAAAGCAGTATTGTTTCACAGAATGAAGACTATTTTTTCCATGAGCGCCACCCCCTCATGTCATATCTTGATCTGGCCTTGTTTTGAGAGCGATTAAAAAGAAAGACGTCAACATGGCATGTGATTAATTAGTAATAATAACAATAATAATAATGATAATTAAGCGGGTCCCAGCACTCCTGCAGGAGGGAGTGTGGATCGGTCTCAGCGGACCACACACTCGTTTTTTGGCTCTGTCCAGGTGTCAGGCCCTTTCGGAAAGGAGTGGGCCTGTTAGTCTCAGAGATTCAAATCTGATTTTTCTTTCACCTTCTCATACCTTGGAAACATCCCTACAGACCTCAGTAAAAGCAACACATATCTGCTGAAGATTTAAATGCTGGCTTCAGAGGAGCAATCACCATCATCAACCTCCTCATCAACACAATCAGCTCCATCCGCTCAGTGGAGAAACTGACCTTCACCTTCCACTTCTTAAGGAAAGGGAGATAAGATTCCTGAGAAAATGGGATTACTGTGAACTTACACCTGAACTTCTAACAAGCTTTTCCTATCGTCTGAACCTTCCTCAGTGGCAGAAAGTGGCAAAAGAGAGACATTTATAAGAAAACATCATGGACTGGTGCGACTGTTGAGACATTACTGGACACTTACTGGTCTTTCCTTGGCTGGAGATGCTTTTGCTGACGGTGGTGGGAAACACGGCCACGACGGAGACGTTGTACGGTGTGTCGGGCGTCAGCTTGGGAAGGATGACGCTGTTTTTCTTCCCTCCGACCTGAGTCTGTTCAGAGAACGGAGGGAGAACGTCAGAGGTTAGAGTCAACACTCTCTGTCTCGGCAAAGACGAGAGGAGAATTCATCAAAGCCGAGTGCCGAGCTGACTCATGCAAATGGTTTCTGTGTTTGGGCAGCGAGTGACATGTGAGGTGATTTAGTTTGATTGAGAGCAGACAAGATGTAAAAACTCTGCTTTTTTATCTCAATATACATCCAAAAAGGTTCATTCCATAAACGTTACCTGATGCTCCCTGCTAAAGATTAAAAAAAAAAACAAAACCACAAACTACATCCTCTAAATTTTTACTTTTTTGTTGGAAAGGGCAAAAGAAACCTGATGAATTCAAGAATAGCTGATAAGGAGTTTCAGCTTTCATTTTGTCAGAGTAGAAGTCACATTTTCTAAATACTTTCAGCGAAAAGAGAGGTAGAAAGATAAACTACACAATAAAAGACACCTGTCAAATAATCAGGAAGGTGTGCTAAACTCTATTGAACTTAAAATCTTTAGAGGCCGCAAAATGAATTTCTCCAAATCTGCAATCACTTATCCTTGCTCCCATTCTACTCTCAGAGAAACAAAAAAAAAAAAAAAAAAAAGGGAAACTCGACAAGTAAAAAGGCCCAATAATTCACCCAGTGCTATTGGTCTAAACTGAGATGATCTTTCACAGGACAAAGTCGGAAAACAATTTCTCTATTTATTCATGAGCGGGTGTTTGTCTGAAAGGGAATCTAAGTAGACCTTCGGGAGATCCTAGGCAAACAGTTTTGCCATAAATCACGGGATGGCTATAATACAGTAAACAGGCATAAACAGAGTGTGGCGAAGCGAAGACACGTTTCAAGGAGTGTTGCATTACGCTGGCGTTTTGTCTTTTAGGTATTTGGCTGACACTTTTACGCAGACCGACTTACAAAGAACAGGTGTCCCGCTCATCGGCATGCCGGCTCATCAAGCACGACGAACTCTAACTCTTGTTTGTGACCTTATTTTCATGATTTGAGATGAAAATGAAATGGTAAACACTTTGATATTTCTATAACACTTGTGTATTTCTTCCATGTTCCTGTGCAGCTCCTAAAACCTGGAAATTTCCAAATTCCTTCTCCACCATTCTGCAGAGTTTCCAGACCTGCGTAGGAGCTCTGTTCTCATCTTGCACAAACAAATATCCCGTCTGGACTGCATGAGTTATGTTCAAACAACAAGCCTGCGGACAACAATACGACGCCAGATGTGCATGGGATGCTCTAAGTGTGCTGGTATATACATCCTACGTTACAAGGGGAGGGGAAGGGGGATCAGAGATGCATTAAACAGATTTGTTCTACTGACATCATGACTCAAGCCCTGACACATTGTTTGGGGTAACACTGTCATAACATCTCAGACACACAATAAAAAATTTTTAAGTCGCCGAAATTCTTTTCATACGGCCCCAAGTTTCCTTAAAGTGGTTCCAAGTTATTTCCAATGCTAATCACTATTGAGTAATCACGCTGGAATGTGGGCTTGGCAGCCAAATGCGGGACCCGTCTGAGTACACAATCGCACCGCGGGACGCTGTCATAAACCAAATGTCAAAATAGAATGAAGGAACACAGAATCGCCGGAAATTTCTCTTACAGAGCGCTGCTGGCACCGGTTCATCGAATTCGCTGTTCAGGACATCTCTGACTGTCTCGAGGGAGAACATCTCAAAACCAGCAGGGACGCTTTGGTTGTATCAAAGTGCAGAACGAATATGAACATCTGATTGTTTGGCGGCGTTAGTCTTTGATTTATTGAATTCATTGTTCTGGAAATTGCTTTTTTTTTGTTTTTTGGGAATGGCGAGACATTTCACATGCACAATCCACTGATTCAGGGATGTTTTTTTTTTTTTTTTTTTTTTCAATGGAAATGGTCTTAGCTTTCACCATTCAGCCTGTGATCTATGAAAGACTTTGCTCAGGACATCCTTAAGTATCTAAAGAGGGAACCGATCTCGAATTAGAGTCAGAATCAGAAATACTTGCGGCCTGATGAAGACTCGTGGAGCCACCAGGTTTTTAAATCACATTTTAGCTGTGTAATAACAAAGGCTTTTTTAACATTTTTCCTAGGGAACAGTGTGCCTTGAATGTTTTTTAAGTTTACCAGCGCACTCTACACAGGATGTTTATTCAAAAAGGAGACAAACTTGAGAAAATATATTTTCCATTGATCCTAGCCTCTCCAAAGAGCAGCTGATTCCTGTTTGCCTGACTGGGGGCCCAGGCAGCGCTCCTAATCCTCTCTGCTCTCAGAAACACTTTACTGAACCCGAGGGGAAATTATAAGCTACATTACAAGATACATTAAAAATGATTTCAATATGAGTAATGATTTTTTTCTTTAATTTAATTAAAATGCACAAGAAGGATGCTCCTATATCATGTCCTGCAGTGCTTTCTGTATGTTTTCTACTCCCTGTTGAGGATATCTTTGAGCATCTCAAGAGGGAGACGACTTCAAATCAGAATCAGAATCGGGAAAATTTTATTTATCCCCGAGGGGAAATCAGAAGCTTAGACATATGAGAATGCTCAGGAAACAGCAGATTTTTAGCAGTGTTCCTCCCTGATATATTAAAAATCATTTCAATATGAGCAATGCCTTTTTTTTTTTTATTTAATTGAAATGCATGAGAAAGATGCTCCTATTTAATTTCCCGCAAAGCTCTCTGTGTTTTTTTATTTTTCGTTGAGGATATCTTTGTGCATCTCAAGAGGGAGACAATTTTAAATCACATCCAACCATTCACAAATGATTTGTTTATAAATGCGCGGAGGGAATATGCACTTAAAGCTATTTTGGCAGTCTATAAGCTCTCCATCACATGAAGATATGCCTCGATTTGTCATCGACTGACTTAAACACACTGGAGGCGTCCCCAGTGAAATAGCAGCATCACCACTCCCTGGCTCCGAAGAACAAAAGCTCAGTGAGCGAGAACAATATGGATGGAGCGGGAAAAAAAATACACCCTATCAAGGAATTTAGTCATATTGTTCTGATGTTGGGCAAATAAACAATACCAAGGATGATTTTACAGTCATTAAGGGAGAGAGGGATTTGTTTTCTGGTAACACTAAAATAGGCCTACACAAACTCCATGAAATGGAGCCAATTTGGGTGTAAAACTTTAAACATTCAGTAAATCTCCTGAGCCACTCCACTGTTCAGTATCAGTGGACCGGCTCCAGTTTTTGTCTCTTGATAAAATGAGATGTGGTTGTGTGTTTTTTTAACAGAGAGGAGCTGCTGACCTGAACTGTACTTCATCTACTCTTTCTTAATTAACTGCAGTTACTAAATTACAACTGAATAATACCACTGGGGGAAAAAAACTTAAATTATAAATCAAAATATTGCAGTAGTTGAAGAGATTTGTTAGCAAGTTGAAGTTAGTTTGTCTTGTCTTTGGCCGGGCTCTTATCCTGAAGAACTGACTGTAACAGAGCTTATAAAACAGGGTTTTCAGAGGACAGCCCCCTGATTGTTTCTGCCTTGTCCCCTGAAATGTCCCTGGATCCCCTCTTCTCCAGACCGGTCTGGTATTACCAAAGGACATCTAGTGACCTGTAGCTTTTGACCTGTAGCCTGCTCCAAGATGTGGTACACGCTCCACCACGTGAATTACCGGGACGTCCCTGTTTAGCGGTCACTTTTGAAATTCGACGTTTGCACTCATTGCCAGATTTCCAACCAATGTACCAAAAACCAGAGATTCATCCAGACAAAGGGTTTGGACAATGATTAGTCTTTGTCTTTGTCGAAAAAACCTTGCCCAGTGCAATTAAAAAAAAAAAAAAGAGGACTTACTGTGAGAGCGTCACCCCCGGCAATGGGCCGGTAAGTGATCCTGTACTCCCGGACGGGGCCTGGAGCGTGCTCCCACTTGGCTGTGAGAGTGGTGGTGGTGGCGTTAACCACCTTCAAGTTGCGGGGAGGTTCAGGGGGATCTGGGAGAACACGGATACTCAAAGTCACACACAACACAATCAGTGCATTCTGTGTTTGATTGGCTATGATGATGAGAATGATGATGAGAATAGGGTGGTGATGTTTTGTGGTGAAGGCTAGGAGACACAGTGGCACGGGGCCTTGGAACAGCCATAGACCGGCATCCCACAATCCCATGGTTCATGAAGCTGGATGGGACAACAGCAGTGATGAACAGAAATGCAAGAGACTGAAGGCAACATTGAGACTGAAGCAGTTCATAGCAGGGCTGGAGTCAGCTAACTTTCCATCCGTCGACTTAAAATATAACTGGGAGCTTCAATCAATTAACTTCTAAACTTCTGTATGAATTTGTCAAATTCATACAATTCTCACTTGTTGCTGCTTTTTGTACATCCTTACCAAACTTCATCACATCAACCCGTCCTGACTCCAGCCCCGCTGCGAGGGATTTTACAATAAATCAGCACATGCAAAAACATTTACTTGATGACTTGGGTGAACACTGATGAAGGATGACGTGACGACAGGAGAAATTACGTTACAACGTGAGGTGAATGACACTGCGACATGAGAAATGGCATGAAGACAAAAAATGACTGACAATGGAACTGAAACAAAATGGCTGACAGTGAGGTGTCTGTGGAGGTCCTTGTGCTGCTGCTTCATTTTTGTGCTTCTTCCATCAGAAGCTCTGAGTCTGCATTCACACCGCAATCAGCCACATCGCTAATTGTCAGATGATTGATAAAACTAGTCATAAAATAACTGCTAAAATAAAGTAAGCTTATTGGCAGCTGTAGCACCAATGACGCAGCTGAGACAGGCAGAGAAAAGAAAGAACAATCTCAAAAGACAAATTTGTTATTTTGGAACCTAGGGCCTATTTACAGATGATCTCGCATCATCTTCATATGAACAAATCATCATTGCTTCAGTTCCTTCAGTATTGATCCTGATATCGATTACTGATGTGCAGTCAATTGGGCAATCATACATGGCTTAGAAAACAATGTTGCCTTTCTGAAACGGGAAGATCGGCGCATAGTTTTAGAATGTTCTCCTGGAAAAAGGGTGTGCAAACCGATCATTACATCCACAGAACAGCACCGTTTGGAAACCAAACGCTACCTGTAGCAGCCAGAACAAGTCCCAGAGGAATGCTGCTGTCTAAGCCCATTAACTGTTGGCAAAAATGCTCGGTTTGCGATGCCTTTTCCAGGAGAACATTTTGAGATCGGTAAAAGTATTCACTGAGCGTCCCATTTCAGAAAAGCAATGTTATCTTAGTTTTTCAAAGCCATTAAAGGTTGGTCCTGTTGTCTGGTGTTGTGGCCGAGCAGCAGCTTTCAGCACATCGATATCAGGCTAAATACTGAAGTGATCGGGGAAGTGATAGTCTCTATGTCTGAGGATGATGCTAGTCAATCGGCAAATAGGACCTAGGATCCAAAATAGCGAATTTGTCCTATAAATTAAATTTCAGCCCAAAATGCAATTTTTCTGAAGAAATGATGGATGTGCAATGACTGATTTCTTGAGATGTTTGTGGTGAGAATGCACAGAAATGTACTATAAGCATGAAGGACCACAAAGTGTGCCTCCATTGACACTGTCCTTGTCGTCCACATTACCATTCCCACCAAAATCATGAACAAAACAATGAAAATGCCCTTCTTCTCAAATGACATACCGGGTCCATTCTTTAGCACTAGAAAGAGATGTTGAGAAAACAGAACGTTATTTCAATTCGCGTTACATCTGTGAACATCAATTATAACCAGTGTGGTTTGGCACCCGGTGCTTACATGTGCGCTGGCTTCCGATCAAGTCTTCGCTCTCGGACTCGTCTGGGTAGATGGCCGTCACAGTGACATCGTACAGGGTGTCGGGCTCCAAGTTCTCCAGAACATGGGTGGTTTCATCATTGTTCAAGATTGCCTGGAGGCAGATGGAGAGAGAAGAAGTAGGTCACTGTCTATGCTGCTACCATGACAGCAATGGGAGAGTCAGCATTAAGAGGAACTAACACATGAATGACAGCATATGCAGTTTGGAGAACAGTCTTTGTCATAATTTTGAGGATGTGCAGCCTCACTAGGAATGGAATCACTAATCAGGCCACTGCCAGCACTATGATCCATTCACTGAGGCCTGTTACCTGGTCTACCCAAGGAACAAATAGGTGAACACATGTGCTTGACCTATTAGGGTTGGGGGGAAAAATGCATTCACTTAAGTATTGCAATTTCTTTAAACATTTTTTTTTCATCACAGAATTGATTTAAAGTAAGTTTGGCAAAATTTGGGCAAAGGAAAAACTGGCATTTCCAGCGGGGCCCCTTGACTTCTGACGTCCAGATGTGTGAATGAAAATGGGTTCTCTGGGCAGCCGTGGCTCTCCCCTTTGCAGACACGCCCACCTTCTGCTAATCCCATGCACTTTGGGCCACAAACCCTGCAGTCCAAATGTGTTCTTGTGGCCTGTTGTAAAATGGTGTGTTTGTGCAGACTGGGGCCTAAACAGTCTTGGAGCTGCATCAGTTGGCTTTGACTGGAAAGCTGAGACTCTTGTGGATTCAATGAGCCACATCTCATGTGTGATGATGTTAGCCCCCATAAGACCCATGTCATTGTGCTGACACCATTTTTTTTAACTTGACATCAGTGTATACAATGACCCACTGTGAACTGTAGGATAATCACAGCCTCATGAAACTTTACGGCCACAAACAGATAACATAAATCGTAGTAAATTGTGCCATTGAATCGCAATACTTATACAGCTGCTATACTTCGCAATCAAAATACCGAACTGACACCCAAATATCATTACAGTATCAAATTGAAAGATAAGCATATCCTTACAGCCCTAGAGATTATACATATTTTTCCACACAAGGGAAAAAAAGACAATGTTTGCTTAAAAAATGGCTATCATGGAGGAATGTGTGCTTTTCAAGATGGTACAAATGAATTCTAACATTTTATCTTCAAAATCTGCCGTTGTTGCCATGTGTTTACACAGAATACACAAAATTGCGTCTTTTTCTTCTTTGTTTGTTGGTAGCTGCTCTTTGCCACCAATTTTCATTTAGTGCCCCTGCCTGAAATGTGAGATACTGCAACAGAGGTTTGCACCACGTTCCAGACTGTCGGCTTCATGTTTTACCACACAAGAAAGTGAGGAATGATTTTTGGAGATCCAAAAACAGCAACGACTTTGGTACAAAACAGGTTTTACTTCAAATGGCAAAAATCCAGTTGTTGATGCTTTCAGCCTCCATTGTTCAACCAAGAAAGTTTCACCTTGACCCTAACTGGGTATCATCAGATGGTACTCAGTTTACAGTCTCCTTAGGAAACAAAGTCTATAGCAAACAACTGGGTTTGGATTTCATTCATGGATTTTTGTGCTGAGAGAGCGGTGGGTGTTGGTTCAGCAATGAAAAAAGTGGGCACAAAAAGAAGC